>NC_135663.1:43541904-43841904 GCF_964188315.1 Podarcis muralis | reverse complement strand
CCGATCGAGACCTTGCCTGCATCTGCCGGGGAATGCAGACAGGGAGGTCACCAGGAGATCATGCCGGGTGCCTGGAGAGTGGCCAGTTTCTCCTGAGAAGAGGAGATATGCAGATCTTCTAACAAAATGTTCTAGGGTTTTTTCTCTCTCCTGCTTTTGTGACCCTCCAGATAGCAATATATAAATCCAATATAAATCCGCTATGAATGCATCATTGACATATTGCAGAATATACCTACAAAAAACCTGCCAGCCTGGAGGGACACTTATGAATGGCAGAAGGAAGGAGCCTTCTCTGCTCCATTTTAGCACTGCATCCTGCTGAATATGTGAGAGGAACCCAAGTCCTGTGGGTATGACTTGCTTGCACAAATGCAACCTCACATAGTAAAATGCTTCCAAAAGAACTAAAGGAAAATGGAATGCAAACATATAATATGATGTGTAGGACATTTGGCTAGTCTTAGGGGGAAAGAAAACAATTCTTAGGCAAACTGTGAATTTAAAAATGCCACGTGGCTTCAGTTAATTGGTTTCCAGGGGAAATTAATTAAAGTTGCCCAATAGTTTATGAATAAGATGGATGATATGTTGGTTAATCGTTTATTAATTAAGATGTGTCAAAGGTGAAACATTCTACAACTTGACTTTTATTTTCTTATTTCTCATGCCATGAAATACAAGCAGACAGTGAAGTTGATACATTCGTAGCAGCTCACGGACATTACACACCCAGTGAAGCAGAAACGTGAGCTGCTCTTATCACCTCTGATCTTGTGCACACTATAGCGCCTTTCAAATGTTGTCATTAATGCAATTAAAGTTTTAAGTAGTCTGTCTGTTCATGTTCTGCTCCTTAAACATCAAGAGAATTGCTTTGGTGTAATTCGGAAAGGAATGATTGCCCCGCTCAAAATAACCACTCTTTGGAATGAACACATCGAAAAGTTAGCACGCCACTAAGAGAGTTGCATGCCCTTTTAAACGAAATACTGAAATGGGCATTGTGATCAAATTATGAAGCAGGTGTTTGCTGATTGAAGAAGACACTAACAAAAACCCCTGCAAATACCACTCAAACAGTATGTCTAAGCTTGTATTTTCACCAGTCTTTGTGGCAAACTTCACAAGTTTCGCTCCAGTACAAACACATTGGTGCTGATTCCTACATAGAAGGCATTTCTATTTACAGAAATTTTGCATGATGCATGCAGGTTTCTCATGCTTGGAATCTGCATCCAAACTTTGTTTAGCAGTGCATGTCCTTGCAGTGAGAAACTGATATGTAGAATCATCTTATGTTATGGAGATGGCCAGAGCCTCCACCACCTGCGGACCCCCTCCCCAGCTGTCTTCGCACCAGAAAGTAACTCAGACACTTTCCCCATGGTTGCTTTCTGCCTTTTGTGAACTGAGCCATTTGCAAATTGTTTCCTCAATGCATCTCTAGTTCTGCAGATGCCTTTGTGGGTGAGCCCAGAGTCTGCAGAATGGCGTAGAAGGCCAAACATCTTAGAGAAAACCACTCATCAGAACTACACTAGAACTAAAATGAAGCAGCAGAAACTTGATTCAAAAACTCACTGAAGCAGATAGGAACCTTTCAATTGGCAACAGCAATTTTTATTAGCCTCTCATGTTCTGACCCTACGAAGCCTCAGACATAACCATTTTTCCTGTAAGCAGTCTGTGAATGCATCTTATGAAGGGCTTCTAATTCTCTCTCCCTTGCTCTCTTTTGCTCTCTCTCTCTCCACACACACACACACACACACACACACACACACAGACTTTTTTTTCTGGGACTGAACAGCCAGGGGACAAGATTGTAACTCCAGGATGTGTGTACAGATTCCAGAGACCTAATGTCACATATCAGGATTCAGTAAATAATATCAGGATCAGTGTACAGCAGGCAAAGCAAGTCTGGAGAAAGCAGAGCACTCCCACTAAGCAGGCTCAAGAAAATTAGAAGTGACAATCTGAAAGCAGCACCTTGGACAACTCCAAATGGACTCTAGGTTGAAAAGCAGAAGACAGCCTTGAATGTTGTTCAAGCAAGAATTAAATCCCAAAACAAGCCTTAAATATGACTCCAGCTGCCTTTGAGATGTGATAAGTGGAGCATTTACACTTAAAGGGGCCCAGCCTGTTTTAGGAACTGTCGATTCCAACATTGCAGAGGAGGTCAGAATTCTATTACAGCCTTTGAGTTGGGCACCTCAGAAGGCAGTGTGACCTCTTCCAGCAGGAGAGTTGCTGACATCATGGATGTCTCTGGTGCTGAAAGTCAGGAGGAGTTGAGGACAGTGATGATTGGTTCTGGGAGCAAATGCTCCTTCCAAGTCCAGGAGCCGGGTAGATGGTCTACCCATCTAAAGGAGCAGTTTTACAGTTGTTTGGGGTGGGGTTCTTGGAGTCATCACTGTCTCTTGAAGCCCAGCTGGCTCCAGTGGCTCTTATGTCCAGCTGCGGTCCTAGACCAGAACATCTTAGCTTACTGCATGCTCTGGTAACCTCTTGATTCAATTATTGAAATACACTCTGCATGGGGCTGCTCTTAAAAATGGTCCAGAAGCTGCAGCTGGTGAAAGTTATTGACCAGCAGCATGAAGTGGGACCATGTTATGCCTATCCTAAAGGATCTGCATCAGCTGCCTGTTCACTGTCATGTCCAGTTTATACTGTTGGCATTGGTCTATGCAGACTAGGACCCAAGTTTCTGAAGCACCACTTCTCTTATTACTAGGCAGGTTGTGCCTTAAGATCTGTGAGAGGAGTCCTGCTCATAGTTCCATTGACAGCTGACATTCATGGCAAAGCCACATGGAGCAGGGTCTCCCCTGTTTTGTCACTCTGGATATGGAATTCCTTCCCCACAGACATCTGGTTGGCCCTTTAAGGGATCAGCTCAAGGAATTTCATGTCTTGGTTGAGAGTTTTTGGAGTGGCTGCTAGACTGTTTGGAATTTCTGATTCTTGATATTGCTGATATTGTTTTCTGACACCTGGTTTATATTGCAGTTTTATGGTTTTGCATATTGATTTATACATTTTGTCATGAAACACCTTGGAATCATCCAGATTGAAGGGCAGACTATATAATAAAGAAAAACTCAGAAAACAAAGATGCCCTCTGTATCCATGGCTTCTTCCCCTGGGGATGGGGAGTTAGAACCGTGGTTCGTGAAGCACTGCTGTGCTGGAATGATATAGCAGGCTTGCCCTGAGGTGCTACAAAAAGTTTTTTTTAAGGTAATGTAAAAATAGAGACATTTTTTTAAAAGTTGACAAAATGGAGCAGGCAATCTGTTCTGATGCTCATCACTAATGATGTCATGGACACAGTACAGTAAGTGCATGTGACAGATTCAGATACATTTCATACAGTTGTCTCAATTATAATGGATGTGATAGCACTGTAGCAGAAAAATCACATTTTTTCATTGAAAATAATAATAATACTGCAGTTGAAAGACTGGAACTTTCAGGCAATGTATCTGGATCTCCTTCAAATATTTATGTACTTTTGTTGCAAAACAGAATGTCTTTCTCGAAAGGTCCTAAATTCCTGATTTCATCTGATATAAAACAACAAGTGAATCCTGCAAGACATTAGCAGTTGAAAAACAAAATGCATATGCAGCCTGCTCCTACTTAACATCACTGAATGAACTAAACATTAACATGATTGACAAAGCAGACAGGGAAAAGGGATCAGATGGGGAAATATGCAATTTAGTACCTAAAACATCCCTATATGAATGCATGGAATGTAAGGCGTCTGATAGACTGTGCATCAAGAAAACTATTTGCAATTTGTCTTGGAGAGGGACATCTAGTACTCCTGTGCTTATTGTAACTCAAGACATCAAGTTATTAAAAATAAACACAGATGATAATATTTCCATATACTACAGGCTCAGTGATCTGATTGCAAATAATATCCTGGAATACAATTCCAAATTTACCTTTAATCCCCCCTTTTATTGCTGTGAAATATTTAATAAAGGAAAGGATTTATTGGAGGTGAATTTAAGTCAATACTACTGAAGCCCATGTAACTCCCCACCCTTTAAACCTTATAATCACAACTTGTATCTCTAAGTTTTGTGCTTTACCTCCACCTGACATTCAAATTGTAAGTAACATACCCTAGAAAATAATGACTTGAGAATCTAATGGTTCTACCATAAGGAACTGATCTGCATTTCCCAGTGCCATGGCTGTCAAAACCCTGAGAGAGTCAACTTCATGACATTTGCCTCAGCAAAAACAAGTTATTACACCCATGTATAGTGTATACATTTCCATATACACATTTCCCCCCACTATTCCTGGGAAATAAAATATGTAGCACTGACAATGAATGGATAGATTGTGTTTTGTTTGAGAAAGGTGATTATGATTATGTTCTAACAGGGGAAAAAATTGGTTAGAAAAGACAGACTAAGACATATATTTTGCTAAAGCATTATCATAATTTGAATACAGTTAAAATAGTGCAAAATAAGCCTATCTATTCTAGGTTCTGACATTCAAGACATTCCACTTAAATTTGAAAAGATTATTCCCCTCCCCACCACCGTAATTATAGTGATGGTATGTCTTAAAATGCCAAATGTTTTATGTTAGTTGTCAAGAAGACTTCACTGGTGTAAAGTCAATATTGAGTCATGACAAGTTGTTAAAGAGACTAGTACATTGGAAAGAGGACAAAGTGCTTGAATCACAAATAAATCCCGCAGTTTCAGCTGAAGAGCCTATCTATTTTGGTATCAGCAGTGGCCTACTTAAAGAGTTGCCAACTTGCCCTGCAAAACCTGGATGCATATATGAATTTAACGAACCATCATCTGCACATATGTAATGTTCTCTGGAACTAAGTTGCACTGATCAGGCATTATGCTTGAACAACAAATATTAGTATGCGTAGGAAGCATGGAAACCCAAGCCCAGTGTGTCCACATGCATTGGTCATGCCTTTCCTGTTTCTGACCTCCCCAAGTTAAGTGGAGAATGTCTGAAGAACAGGAGTAGGGGGCATGGGCCCATGCATACTGCCCCCATAACCAATGGTCCCCACCAACTCAGTACCCAACCTTCCTATGAACTACACTACACTACACTACACTAGTAGTTTCTACTTACATTCAAGCAAACATGGGTAGAAGCCCCCTTCAGGTCTTCCATGTTCAACCTGCAATGGTTGGTGGTTGAGTGTGGGGAGATCATTGGGTGTGGGGACAATGCTCATGGGCCAATGCTTCCTACTTATGTTAATATTTTCCAATCATGCATAATGCATGAACAAGGCTATCTAAAACTATACTCTGGTTTCTCTTCAGATCGTATAAATCTTTCGCTATCTAAAACTATTTTAATTCTATCTTTCAGCCATATATAGACATTGAAGTGAGCATGCTAATCTAGTATTACAATATCTGTCCATATTAATCACTCGGCAAAGGGGTGAGTGTAATGTTCTAGGCCAATTTTGGCACCTGAGGGAGAAAGCTCAAATTTAAACAATTGCCATGACTGCTGGCATGACTTCCTAACCAAATGACTTAAAGTTGCTTTTATTATATGTTTCAATTTTAAAATGTGTTTCTGGTATTCTGCTGTGGGTTTTTGAGTTGTTGTTTTTCTGTTATGGACCAACACAGCTGCCTTTTGTGAAGGGAGACTCTCAGAGCACACAGGCACAAATCTGGATTTAGTTTTTAAAATATTTACTTGCTAACTTGTAACAAATGACATGAATGGTGCCTATAAAGTAGGTCTGGCTTAATATTTAGGCCTGAGGTGGCAGTGAAGACTCCCAAGTGTGACATCGTTTCCCACAACATACAGATAAATACCAAATTAACTGCACCTACAGTAATAATGTTGCTTAGGGAGCTCAGGATTGAAATGCTGTTCATATGTTTTGCTGTCAGGTTGCTACAAGTTGTTGGGTAAATGCACTCTAAAGTACCTGCTTAAAAAAAATATACATTCAGGCTGCAATCCTATATGTAGGCTCAAAAGAATGCCTCATTGAGTTCAGTGGGGCTGCTTCCCCCGGGTAAGTGGGTATTGGATTGCAGACTCAGGTACATATCTATATCTATTTCTATATCTATTGCTTTATCCTACTCCTTTGGGACTCCCATGCACACATGTAACTCTATACAAGCAGTATCTGCGTCATTCATATCAATGGAAGGGTGCATGTGTGCAGCCCCATTTCCTAGCATTGAACTGAATGGTGTATCTCCTGCTTCTGCTAAGTGTCGTGAATGCACTGAACAGAGTGTAAAAAGAAGAAGAAAAAGCCTTCTTATTGCATTAATCTTGTAGTAGCATCGTTGCATGATGAACATCACAAATGTCATCTTGGGGGGAAGATGAAGGGAGGCAAAGACCAAAAGGACAGAGGGTGGGAGGAAAAAGAGAGAGCATGTATTAGGGATGTGGACAGGAAAAGAAACAGAGATCCTCCCACAGTCTATTGATTAGGTAGCTGGAGATGAGGATCATGTACCATGGAATTTCCCAGCCAAAATGCTGCTGCAGGTCTCTAGTACACAGTAGTCCCAATTCAGGCATCTTCCCATTTACGTGGGGGTTATGTTACTGCATGTATATGTGAAATTGCATGTCGTGGGAAACTCCACTCAAAATCTGCAATATGATGTTTGGCAATATAATACCACTCCCCCCTCAAGTGAAAAAGAATTTGCCACACACCAGCTCCTCGGGGAAGATAACTCAAAGTAGTTTTGACCTGGGGAGGGGTTGGGGGAAGGGTCAGGTGGGCTGTCAGGTCAATCAGGATAGAAGAAGCCCGATTTTATGAGCTGCCTCCACCTCTTCTCTTTGCAGAGCCTTCCTTCCCTCACTCTGCAGTATGGGCTTTGCTAGCTGCCTGTTTGGGGGCTGAGTAGGAATTTTGGAAGGATCCCCTGATTGGACTTGGGACTCTTCCTTTCCAGCTACTCCATACTTCCAGGAGTCCTGTTTTTGGAGTGGTGCTTTTGATAAGTTTAATTGACTTTCCGTTCAGGCAGGAAAGACCAGTTGAGATCTGATGGGGGAAATCCCTGAGGCATTAGGTTTGGCAGGTTGTGGCCAGAGTGTGCTTGTCAGGTTCACACACCAAGGTTCTCACAGCAAAAAGGAAGAATTCTTTCCTATCCTTTGGTGAAGGGTTGTAAGTGGAGTCTATGACCAGGAGTAGAGAGGAACCCAATCCTTCCAAGCTTAGGGAACTTCCCAGCCCAGACTATATTTTGATTCAGATAGTTATGATTATTTGGTTGTTTGCAGATCCTTTATGTTGTTATATTTGAATATAACAACACCACAGTGATAGTTTTTTGAGTCTTCTTTAAGACTGTGCTGGCAATGCCTGTTTGGCAAGCCTTGTGGAGGAGGAGCAGAGGCATTTTGTTGAGTAGAAATTACTTCTAATATTTCCTTTAGCAGGTAATTATCTTGCATTGCTCTCGGAGAAAGCTGACAATCCTGTCTAATAGCACATTCTCCTCTGTTTCCTTTACAATAGCTTAAAAAGCGTGATTAATGTGGCTTGATTTTGATTCAGAGGCTGTTTGTTATTATGTTTTAAAAATGAAAATTATTTGTGGGTGGCATTCTTTTTCTTCCGACATTCATGTCTCTTGATTTTCTTGCCATCTGATATAAACTTCAATTTAGCCAGCTGAGCCATTCAGCACAGAGATAATTGGGTTGCCTTCAAAATAAATGTGCAACTTGGTTTAGGAAAATGTGTCTAATGTCTGTTATTTGTAGGCAGAAGTCTTGAAAGCTGTTCAGAACAGTTGGGCGGGCGGATGTTTTTGTGATTCACATTTTGACCATTGCATAAAATGGGCAATACTGGTTTTAAAGGATTTCTTTCTTTCTCTTCTTTGTTAAGGAAGGTGATGTGCCAAGCTTAAAACATGGTTTTGATCAGCTCCCTCTCCTTGCCCCACTGCCCTGGAAGTTGGAAGATTTAAGAGCATACCAAGCTGCCTTATACTCAGTAGACAATTTGGCCATCTAGCTCAATATTATTTACTTTGACTAGCAGCCACTTTCCAGGGTCTCAGACAGAGGTCTTTCCCATCACAGGCTATCGGAGATACTTTTAACCAGGGTCCCTCTGTCATTGGGCTAGGGCACCTCTATTTGTGAGGTGTAACTAGAGCCAAGGAGAAGTAGACAAGGTTCCTGTGGCCCAGGAATCTGAAGGATCTCAGAAAGCTCCCCAGCCCCAACCCCAGCCATGACATCATGTATCTGGTAAGTGAATTCTAATAAGAACACAAGACAAACCTACTGGATCAGGCCAATGGCCAGTCTAGTCCAGGATTTTGTTATCACAATGGCTGACCAGATGTTTGTGGGAAGCACCCAAACTAGACCTGTTATACTTTGGGTTGTCATATTTCAAAAAGAATTTTTTTTGACACCCGCAAAATTGTTGTGCTTTTTGTTAGAAACCCACCAAAATTTTAAAGCTTTTTTTTTGGGGGGGGGACACAAACCCAAGTTGTTGAACTTCCAAGGGGAAACCAACCGCCCAAATAGTGATTTTAAACTTCTTGAGCTGTTTCTGCTGCATTTCCCATCGTGTTGCCATAAATTCAGGTTTTTCCTGACATTTTGCCATTTTGGCTAAATTCCGGTGCCATTTTTATACTAAAAAACCAGGACGTGTCAGGGATTTTCCTGATGTATGGCAAGCCTAGTTATACTAGTAGTATTTGTTACATTTGTATACCACTCTTCATCTGAAGATCTCAGAGTGCTTCACAACCTATCAACATTCTCTCCACTTGTGATTCCCAGGGGCCGACTGCCTCTGATAGTGGAGGTAGGATGCAGCCATTATGGCTAGCAGCCATTAGAAGCTTATGCCATAAGGGGGTCTGGGGTTCGAGAATGGGATTGATGCAATATATTCAGAACAAAAGGCCAAACTGATAGTTAATAATGTGGTTACAGAAGAGTTTAAAATTGAAAAAGGTACACGACAAGGCTGCCCGATTTCCCCGCTATTATTTATTTCGGTTCTGGAAGTTCTCCTGAATATGATTAGAGGGGACGGGCTGGTGGAAGGGATCCAGGTCGGAGCGAAACAATATAAACTTAAAGCGTTTGCAGATGACCTAGTTTTGACACTACAGGAGCCAGAATCTAGTACGAAAAGAGTATTACAACTGATCCAGGATTTTGGTCGAGTGGCGGGATTTAAATTAAACAAACAAAAAACTAAGGTCTTGGGAAAAAACCTGACAGATACTGAGTCGGAACGGTTTCAGAGAGAGACAGAATTAACTGTGGTTAAGAAAGTGAAATACCTAGGGGTAAACATAACAGCAAAAAACTTGAGTTTGTTCAAAGATAATTATGAAAAATGTTGGTTGGAAATTAAGAGAGACTTGGACAGTTGGTCAAAATTAAAACTTTCATTGCTAGGCCGAATAGCTGCCATTAAGATGAATGTATTGCCAAAAATGTTATTTTTGTTTCAGACATTGCAGATCGTAGACAAAACGGAGTGCTTCCGGAAGTGGCAGAAAGACATTTCTAAGTTTGTCTGGCAGGGCAAAAAGCCCAGAATTAAGTTTAAGATACTAACGGATGCGAAAGAAAGAGGGGGCTTTGCCCTGCCAGACTTAAAGCTGTACTATGAAGCCGCAGCTTTCTGTTGGCTAAAAGACTGGCTACTTCTTGAGGACACGGATGTACTAGATCTGGAAGGTTTTAATAATGCATTTGGATGGCATGCATACCTATGGTATGATAAGGTTAAGATTAACAAGGCCTTTAAGAACCATATTGTCAGGAAAGCAGTATTTAATGTCTGGACAAAATACAAAGACTTACTGGAGAATAAAACTCCGAGGTGGCTGTCACCCCTGGAGGCTAAGGCCCGAAAAAGAGCCAATATGGAGGCCAACTGGCCAAAGTATTGGGAGATATTAGAAAGAGATGGAGACAATTGGAAATTGCAGAGTTTAGAGAAAATGAAAGATAAAGTGCGAGACTGGCTACACTATGCTCAGATCAAAGAGGTATTTAAGAATGATAAAAAGTTAGGATTCCAGGTGGAGAAATCGAAGTTGGAAACAGAACTGTTAGAACCTAAGACTAAAGTACTTTCAAAAATGTATAATTTGCTGCTGAAATGGAACACACAAGACGAAATGGTTAAATCGGCAATGATAAAGTGGGCACAGGATATTGGGCATAATATTATGTTTGAAGATTGGGAAAGGTTGTGGACCACTGGGCTGAACTTCACTGCATGTAATGCTCTGAAGGAAAATGTAATGAAAATGATATACAGATGGTACATGACCCCAGTTAAATTGGCTAAGATATACCATTCGTCTGATAATAAATGTTGGAAATGTAAGGAAAATGAAGGAACATTCTTTCACCTTTGGTGGACTTGCCCTAGAGTGAAGGCCTTCTGGGAGATGATATATAATGAGTTAAAAAAGGTGTTTAAGTATACCTTTACCAAAAAACCAGAGGCCTTCCTCTTGGGCATTGTTGGCCAGAATGTGTTAAAGAAGGATAGAACATTTTTTATGTATGCAACAACGGCAGCAAGGATACTGATCGCCAAGAATTGGAAGACTCAAGATCTACCCACTCTGGAAGAATGGCAGATGCAGCTGATGGACTATATGCAACTAGCAGAGATGACCGGCAGAATTCGAGACCTGGGAGAAGAGAGAGTTGAAGAAGATTGGAAGAAATTTAAGACTTATTTGCAAAAATATTGTAATTTGGCTGAATGTTGATAGGGATGCCAGAATAGAAATAATTGTCTATCACTAAACTAGATTTAAGCTTAACTAGATTTTAATGACTGAATCTAAAGACTATGAACAAAATGATAATCTGCTTGGAAATAATTAGACTGAATCTAAAGACTATGAACAAAATGATAATTTGCTTGGAAATAATTTTATAAAGATGCAAGTGTGTGGGGGAGGTGTGAGGGAGTCCAAAGTAATGATGAAAAGATGCTAAATAATCAACGTTGTTTTATTAAATATGCCTTTGTATTGAAAAACCTTAATAAATATATATTTTTTAAAAAAATAGAAGCTTATGCCATAATAAATTGGTTAGACTTCTAGGTGTCACAAAATTCCTAACCATGGCAGAGAGAGAGAGGGGAAAGAATGAGGGTATCTATCTACCTCTTAACCGAAGCAACCAGGGAGGATCTCTGAGCTGAAAAAGTTGGCCACCCTCCCTTAAAAGATTGTACAATGGGATTCTAGCCAATAGAGGGAGTTTTCAAAGTTCTCATCCTCAATTTTACCCAGAACCATATTACAATACCTTCCCTTGGCATCAAATAGTTATTCCAGGCAAATGTAAAGTTTTGTATATTTTGCTGTCCGGTGGATAGGAAGACAGAATGAATTGCTAACAAAGTAAAACTGAATGTGTTCTCATGTGTGAGGTTTTTCTGACATTGAGACCTTATGCGGGTTCAGTCCAAAGTAAAACTGTAGCTTGCCTTTGGTCAGGTATGGTCTGAATACTTACAACAAGCATGGCAGTATCCAATTGGGTTCTGTTCTTATAGGTTTGCAAAGAGGTCTACAAATCATTACACCAATACAATTCAAACCAGATAGAATAGGGCTACATCTGGATTTTCCTGGGCATTACTGACATTCAAAGCTGGAATTGACATCTGCGGGAATTTCCAAAATGTGGTGCTTCGTCCTGGATCTTAGGCAAGTAAATCACATTTTTTTGGCTCAACTTTGGGGTTGGTATAAAAAAAGCTCAACCCTAACATAGAATTCAAACAGCTTACACAGATAAATATGCAGAGGATGCAGCATTTTCTGACAGTGTACACTTTATTTGAGGAGGTCTGGAAGGCTAGAATCTGCTAGTGATAATTTCTGCAGCCCTTCACAGCTTGTTTCTCCAAAATAACTTTAATTTTTTTTTTTTTTTGAGATTTCCTTTGTGATTATATTCATGTCAAATTGAAATGCACAGTAACACTGCTGTATCTGGAGCAGTAAGTCTTGTGTTTCAGCTTGACTATTGTTCATTAACATGTAACCTGTGTACATCAAAACCTCTCATTACCTGTGTATCTCAAAGCTTGTCCACCAGAATAAATTGCTACAGTGTTACTGGGGTTAACCAAATGACTAGAAAAAAGGCATTTCTGGAAGATCATTAGTATGTTATCCATCTGTTTTTGAGGCTTCACCTATTAGGACTGTTTAAATAAGGATGTCGGTAAACACATCCTTAAATTCGATCATGTTGTGCTTCTGTTGTCATGTCAAATTTAAATATTAATAGACTGTCTATGCTATTAGCTTGTTAAAATTGTGTCAACTCCTTCCATCATGAATCAAAAAGGCTGTGAAGCATACGCTGCCATGCAGGTATTCTGAAGTCTGTAGAAACAAGGGGTGGAAGGCAGCAGGAACATGTGGATTGATCACTGGCAGACTCTAGACATTGAGACCTTTGCAAATAATGTGTAAAATTGTTTTCCATATCCTGTCATTTAGAAGAATGTTTACTGCTCCATTGTAAACCTGGGAATAAGTGGAAGCATTCGCTGCAGTACGTACCAAAGGGTTGAAGGTTAACAGAGTAAAAGGAAATATATAAATACTAAACTCTTCATGAAGTCCTTAAATGATGGAGGTGCAACATTATCAGTGACCTGACCTTGGCTTTACTGCCTAGAGAACATACGCTTGCAAAGCATCCTTCTTCTTCTTCTTTCCTTCTGCCTTGCACAGCTTCCACAGAGCTTAGCTTAAATTCAAGACTGCAGCCATAAGGAAGTGATAACTATGGAGTGCGTCAAATAAATGCATCTGACATCTGAATGACTGCGTGATAGTGCAAGACACTTTACAATAATCACCCCAACCGAGGAAGGTCATATAAGGAAGTAAAAATAGAGCTAAGGATCCCTGTTGCAGTAGCTGTGGAACCTGAAATGGACTGAGCAGATCCTTTCACTACTCTATTAAACCAAAGTTTGCTACCTAGATTTGTAAGCAAATAGTGCAATGCCACACCAACTGTTGGCACTACATATGCCACTCATATCAACAAAGCAACCCAACCCACTTCTTATGCTTGGCTGGGCTACTGTGCTGGATTAATGGAGGTGTCCCTCCACCCAGCTCTCCCAGCTGAGCTTTCATCCTGTTGGCTGCTG
Source organism: Podarcis muralis (assembly GCF_964188315.1). Lineage (NCBI taxonomy): Eukaryota > Metazoa > Chordata > Lepidosauria > Squamata > Lacertidae > Podarcis > Podarcis muralis. The sequence continues at coordinate 43,828,670 of NC_135663.1, read as the reverse complement.
CCAATGGAGCAAGGACCAATCTTCCTCTTACACCCACCAAACATATGGCCACCTGGAAGGCATACTGGTAGGTACCTTCCTGATGGGAGTCAATGGAAAGCCCTGAAAGTGGTCATTTCAAGGGCACAGAGATAGTAGCCCTGAACCAGCCCAGGAGCTGCTGGATCCTGAGCTGGTCTCACAGTCGTCACTTGATGGCATCAGGTCTGACTGCTGCACTGGCCTGGAGCTGGTGCAGCAGACAGGTCCAGGTTGGGCTCAGTTTTCCTGCCCCCCACTCTTCTCCTATAGGCTAACAGGTCTGCGGATGCGGCAGTGGCCCTGCTGCTCCACAAAGACTCACTTGGGGTGGGATGCAATTTTTAAACATTTTTATACCACCTTTAGCGAAGCATCAAAATGAGCTGTGCAATGGTATTACAGTAACAACTGAAGCAGTACTTAAATGTAAAAACATTGATTTTCAAAAAACAACAACCCCAGAAACAGTAGAAATATGATTCAAGGTAATAAAAATGTGCTCTGCATATTTACCTAGGAGTAAGCCGCAATGTACACAGTGGCATTTAAAAATACATGGGATTCTGGTGTGAAACTATTTTACTAGGATCATCATAACAATAAATGAGTCCTGCACTTTAATGGTATGTTAAATCTAAGGGCATATCCACACTTCCTCTTGTTCCACTGCTTTCCCCTGGAGAAAACCACTTTTTAGCACTCAGTTGCTGCAAATGGCAATTCGTGTTTACTCTAGACTGATATTTTTCATTCATTCATTCATTCATTCGTATACCACCTGTCATCTGTAGATCTCAGGGTGGTTCGCAACATAAAAACACAGGATAAAACCCACAAAATGCATAATTAGAAACAAGAACAAAAAACAACCAATAATCCTCCCCCCAAAACACATTTTATAAGGGTATCAGATGATTTAGAGCTAAAGTGTGGGTTTTCCCTGGGGAAGGAGAGGGGCAAGGGGGAAACCCATGATTTCTAGGCTTGGGACAAGTGGAAGTGTAGGCAAGCCCTAATTCTGAAAACACATTCTATCTTATCTGGTGCATGTTATTTTGAGGATCTAGAAGATCAGATTCTATCAACAAAAGTTTGTGAAGCTGTATCTTATTTTATACCAGTTTATATTGGGCCTGGTCCTATGAATTGTTGGAATTCAACCCTAAACACAGTCCACAGGTCACGTATTCTTTGGTGGGGATCCTATAGGCACTGACCAGCGTGACACATTATAATGATGGTCCTTGGTTAATGAATATATTGCTCCAACCCTAGTAGGTGCGAGAACAAGAGCTTCCAGCCTGAGAAAAGTTTCTTTGACAGGAAATCATTTCCATTCCTTTCTCTTTGAGCATGAGCACACCCCAAAGAAACCAGGCCTCTGCTTGGCTGTTATCTTGTCTGACTGAGTGAAGCTGGAGAGACCAGGCAGCAGGTTCCCCAGTTGAGGGAATTGTCCTGTAGTGACATTACCAGTTTGGAACAGCATTGGCAGCAGAAACAAGCCCCCATTTTTCCCATGTTGACATTCTGTGTAACATTTGCCAGTGAAAAAACAAAGACCTAAATTGATTTTGAGATGGTTTTCCTATCCCATAAAATTAAAAACTTTATCTTGAAGATTAAAACCTTTAGTTTTGGTCGATCTTTTGTCTTTTCTTGCAAAAGTTACACCTTCAATTTGCAATCTGTTCATGTTTGACTTGATATGGATTTTAATCATTCTTACCCTGCAAAGGGACCTTCATTTTAGCTTATCTCATCAAATTTTATAACAATAACTTCCTGATTAGAAAATGTTATCACCATCTATGGAACTTCCCATTCAATTGTTCTCCCAAGAAAGACTTGCTTATATCCAGCTACTGTAACACAAAAAGACATCAAGGCTTAGATCCTTGACTAGATACTTTGATTCAATTTTTCTACTATGGACAGCAATTGTAGAATGAATGTTTATGTAGAAATCACCAAATAACCTATTGGAAGTTAGAGCCATTTTCTTGATCAGCAATTAACCTAAACCAAGACTCTGTGCTTTAAAATAAAAATAAAGTGATCTGAATTTCCTACTCCCTATTTCTCATTTGCTTTAAGATTTCAAATAATAAAAATGGATATAGATTGTGTTCATTGTAAAGGCCTTTGGCTATACACAATAAATCGATATAGATTATGTTGAGATCCTCTGCCATTTTCATAAAACTATTTCTCTCTGGCTTTGCAGATTCCCTGTGCTATCTTCCCCCACCCCCGGACATGGACATTTTAAAAATTCAGAATCAAGGCAGATATAGTGCCATTAATGGGTTTCTAAAGTAGTATTCTGAGAAAATTGGTGTACGCTAGGTTATAATTCCTTGTGTCATTTTCCATTGCTTATCTAATGACAGCTCCTTTTGCGGAATAGACAAGTCAACCTTTTATGTCTCGCTGTAGCTGTACCATGTGATTCCTTTGCTACTTGCCCTACGTTGCTCAATACTGACTTGATAGCAGACAAAACAGCCCACAGAAATAAAATAGAAATGTGTGTACCAGCAAAATTGTCATTCATGCTTTTTTTGAAGGCTTGAATCAGTCTAAGTACTGCTGCTGATTTTTTTCTCCAAGAGGAGATAATAACTTCACAGTGAATTGTTCCATCCATCAGTATTAAAGCTAATAATAAAACGTTTAGTGTGTGTGGCATTCTTGTTCTACTAGAAGAAGCTATTTCTCGCTAAGATCCTTATTCAACCTATTCACACAATGGAGTGGAGTAGATGAAGAGGGAACATGTCTGCTTTCCATACTGTGCAAAACTATCTGTTTCTTGCAAATACTTTTTAAGGGCAAAATGTATGAATTGACACATAACTCCTCCATCCCAGAAATCATCACATCAATTTTTCACCTTTCATAAACACTTCTTTGCTCTAGTTTCTTGCACAGGAGGTGCCCTCTCTCACCATACAGTAAGAAAGAATATCTGAGAATTTAAGGAAATTTACTGCTCCCATCATTTCCCATCCCTGTTTTCTATTAGACCCCATACTTTCTACTTTCCACCTTTGTTCAACAGTGAGCAACTGTGCTGTGTGCTTCTTTTCTGAAGGACCTTGCATGAGATGTTCAATGTTAATTGGTTTTGAACTAAGAACTGGAAGAAAATCAAATGCCATCCTGTTGTCATGATAAAAGAAACAGGGGGAAAGAAGAGATGAGATTATTTGCAGGCCAGTTATGCCATAAACTGTGCTGGTTGTCAACAACCTTACATTGATTTTGCTACTGCATGAAAGGCACAGCTTCTGAGAAAACAAGCTTGGAGAATGTTCTCTGGCATTTTCCCTCAAAAGAGAGACTGGAGTACATCAGACTCCACCGACTCATAGGAATAACTAACCATCTCTTACTTATTTTGTTAGCTCATTTTCTATCCTGCCCTGTAAAAGCACCTCACGGTAGACAACAGTAGTTAAAATGCAACAAAGCACACATGATCAACACAAAATACCCCATTTAGTTTAAATCCCAATTTAGTTTAAATTTAGTGTGAGTCACATGGCTTAAGCAGTGCACCATGAGAGGTCGTGGATTGCACAATTTGCTGCCCACAAGGCAGCCTGATCCCAGCATCAACATCATGGCTGGCCAACTGGCTGCGGTTGTTGTGGCTGCTGCTGCTGCTGGTGCCTGCCTGTTCGCCAGCCCATTGAATGGTGCTCAACATGGCTAACAACGGCAAGATACAGATATGCAACATGAAAAACACAAGGGGGAAATAAACAAGGCAGGAAGGAGTGCGTCAGTAAAATCTGTCAAGATCATACAAAGGAAGCGTGGCAGTCCCTGAGGAGGTATGGTCCAAAGCTGCTAAGCGTTAAGCATCTGAAATCATACTCTGCTCTTTCATCTTTCCTTGAGCTCATTAATAGGCCACTTGCTTTTTGATCTGTTGAAAATACTCCATAAAACACAAGCATTCTGTGATAGGTTAGGGATTTGGTAGAACTCCAGTAGTGGTATTTTTTTAGTGTAGAGTGACAGGAGATTATCTAAAATATGCAGGCCGGGGGAATGTGCTGCTCACTAATGGAAATATATTTTGACAGACACCAAGTAATTAAAAACTAAAACAAATATCTATTTGTGTTAAATATGCATTACTCTCTCTCTTGCACGCACGCACCGAAACACAAGAGAGCTTTTTCAGATGGTGTGGATTTCCCCCAACTGAGTTTTGCTTAGGGTGCTACATCAAAGTCATCATGTACTTCTACCAGCTGTGCTCCAGTATGTTTTTGAAGCAGTCATGGCGATCAGAAGGAACAAAGAGAAACATGGATTTTGAATACAGTGATTGCCCTGCTCCAGTTATGACTAGGTGGGATTGGAGCTTCCATTCAAATGGTGAAATGCAGCTATTGCTTTTCCAGTTCCTTCAAAGCATATATCAAATTCTTCAACTTCACAGGGAAGAAGAAGATTGATTCAGGACAGTGGTGATCCACTTCTAGTTTCCTCAGAATGGTTGTGTTTATTTTATTTTATTATTAATTACATTTCTATATTGGCCTTCATCCGAGGATCACAGGGCAGTTTACAATATAAAGACACAACTGTTGGAAAACTGCCCCCTCGGGAAAGGCTGACTCCTCTTCCCAGGCATGTCGGGGCCTGTCTCCGGTGACCTACCCTGGCTGGCATCCCGGCAGACCAGGGAGATCTTGATATAGGCGACACCTCCCTGCTTGAAAGGTGCACACCCCCTTCCTCTCTGCATAGCAGCAGGAGAAAGAAAAAGTCAGAAAGTCTATTTCATCTCTAGTTTATTTCTGTCTGTACAACTGTACAAAAACATGACTGCTTACTCAGACTTCTCCGAGCGACTGCATCAGACTACCTTCTCACAAGCAACAGGAAGGTCTCATATTACACAGAGAACAAATCCCTGAGAAATCCCTGAAACATCCTGTCTCACGGTCAGGGCCATCATGTGATGTAAACATTGAACTGCTAGTTCCCAGCTGCGTAGTACTCATATCCCAACATCAACAACACATAACATAGTACCAACAAAAAACAATAACCTCACACATAGTTTAAAAGGCCATAGATTGTTTAATTGGGAATTCCAATAGCAGGTGCTAAGGAGTGGAGTAATTTTGGAGCCTATAACTGAAGACTAAGTTGTTTCTATTTTTGCAAATAGAATGAACTCGGCTTCCATACATAAAGTACTGGTTGTATTGAGCGCATAAAAAGGATTCTATGCAGAGTTGCAGAGAAACATTTGAGGCCAAATATTGTTGCCTCTAGGGACGCGGGTGGCGCTGTGGGTAAAAGCCTCAGCGCCTAGGGCTTGCCGATCGAAAGGTCGGCAGTTCGAATCCCCGCGGCGGGGTGCGCTCCCATTGCTCGGTCCCAGCGCCTGCCAACCTAGCAGTTCGAAAGCACCCCCAGGTGCAAGTAGATAAATAGGGACCGCTTACTAGCGGGAAGGTAAACGGCGTTCCGTGTGCTGCGCTGGCTCGCCAGATGCAGCTTGTCACGCTGGCCACGTGACCCGGAAGTGTCTCCGGACAGCGCTGGCCCCTGGCCTCTTAAGTGAGATGGGCGCGCAACCCCAGAGTCTGTCAAGACTGGCCCATACGGGCAGGGGTACCTTTACCTTTACCTTTATTGTTGCCTCTATATTTGCAATAATCACATCTTTTAGATCTGGAGGAGAAACAGCTTGATTTCCTAACAGGAGGAGCTGTAACATTGTTGAACCATTCCACCGAGGTCTTAGAATGAAAAGTTACTATGACTATTAAAATGGATTGGTAATGATCTCTTCCATCCCTATTTAAATCCTATGTCAGACAACTTGACTCTGTACAAATCAGCATTTATCCACCCAATGGAATTTTTCAGACAAGGTAAATAAAATTGGCCACTTGCAAGTATTCTAAATGCTCCCCTTTTTGTTAGTCTCAAGGGTGCATTTAAATGTAGATCTATGATTATGACACTGTGGGTGGATGAATGAGCTCTCCTCATTCCATACCAGGCATTCAACATTTTATATTGCTGCATTGGATTGTAAGCAATAGAATCCCTCTGCTGGTAGAAGGTTCTAGACAAAGCTTCTGTGTGTGAAAAGGGGGAAGAGGGGATTTTAGCAAACTCTTCCTTTCTTTCGCAACCCACTCACCCTTCCAGGTATATGTCTCACTGCACAGTAGCAAAAGAGGAAAACCACACTGTCCTGCCCAGCTCAACAACAATTATATAACCATTAATTAAGTCATCTTGTAACTTGAAATGGAATCATATTGTAACAGGTGACATTTGATATTTAGAAACAGCTGCATTTTTCATTAAATTGTTTGAAACTAGCTCCTTGCTAACATCTTTTTCTTCACAAAATGTATTTTGGATCTCACTAAAACAAGTGCTGCCTGGATATTTAAGATTTATACTTGAAAACAACAACTGTCATCTAGAAGGCTTCCAAACATTACCATATGGGTATTTGCTCAAATGCTTCTATTAATCACTTTCAATTTTCTTCTACTTTTAAAAGTACGTGGAGGGAAAAAAAGAATAGATTGGGTTTTTTATTTGTGTAAACACCTGCATTATTCATCATTCTGCATCTTGTTCACAGATAGCTCAGCAGTGAAGGCAGGATCTAATTTAATGCACTGAGGTGATGACTGCTTGTTTGTGCTTTAAGAATTAGTCAGAAATCATTGGATATCCAGATGCGTTTGAGCTTTTCATGTAAGTCTTGAAACATGAGCTCTCTTCAGGCATTTGGATTAGGTGCACATAACGACAATGGTCATGGTATGAGTGGGTGCTGGTTCCATGCCCCTTCCTCAGGTTGGAGGCTAGTCATCTGAAGCAAAAGGTTCCTGAACTTGGGGAGGTTCCATGCCCATTCTAGAACCCTGAAAGTTCAAAGACATGCAGGGAACCGCCATGAATGCTAGAGGCTACCTGCTTCACACGATTACCCTCCAACTTCAGGACAGCAGTGATGGTTGCAGATCTAATACACTTGCCCCCACAGCATCTTGCCATGTATACTGAATCTGAATTAGAGATGCAGGAGAAATTTGGTTCCATTCACATTGAAAGGCGAGCCCACCTAATTCACACCTCATGAAACAATATGTGAACAAAAACTCAGTCACCCTTTGAAATCTTCACTTCTCCAACATTTGGAAAGCAGGTCTCTAACCAGGTATTGTGTACAAAAATTCATGGTATCTAAAGGGGGGGGGGATACTACAGTTCCAGTAACACAAGTGCTGAAAGTTGCAACCCACACAGAAGCCACCTACCATTTCTCCCATCATTCATAAATACAAGTGCAAATGATGAAGTAAAAAATAGGTAAATTTATTATAGAAAGAGACTCATACATGGTCCATCATCAGTCTCAGCAAATTTCAATAAAAGGATACCTACAAACAATGTGATTTGAGCTGTTTGGTGGTATAGCCTTCAAGGAAACAGCTCTAAGCATGCTCAGAAGGCAGGGAGAATAGATGTTCATGTGGCCTTACCTTCTCCCATACAGAGGCTGAAAAATTGACAGTCCTAAATACTCAAATCTTACATGATCTCTGCCTTGCCCAGAGGCACACGGGAGAGATGTCTTTTGCCACAGCTTTACATTTGGATTAGGACTGGCTGAATGGTGGAGTGATTTGATCAGCCAGAGAACAGTAGACAGAAATGTCTGCAGAGGTTATCTAATAAAATGTGTGTGGGACAGGAAAGAAGGTATGGATTTGAGGGGGGTTTTTGGGGGGGGCTTTTAAAAATTGTTTGACATCCTTCTTGGGACTTCTTGGGAGAGCTGTGCCCAGTAGCCTAGTAGACCAGCCTGCACTGGTTTTATGAATGAATTATGTGGCAAGTTTGCACTTTTGATTAAATGTTTTGTAGATAATCACACTAATTAAGTGATTAAAGACTTGCATTATATTTTTACCTTACTATTTCAGAGTCCTATAAGCCAGTGAAACTACCACAATCCTTATTTACAATAGGAAATGGAGATGGGCAGATAACAACTTGCCCAGATCTACCTTAGTGAGCCCAAGCTGAGCAAGGATGTGAACCCAGGTCAGGCTCCATCTTTCTATCTTCCGGCATTAACAAAGAGAAAAACAACATTGCCTAGTCTGTTATAGCAACCTGGTTTCTATGGTAACCCTGCTTAGCTGGACCTTTTGTATTTTCGACATGCCTTTTATTCTATCTTTGTAGAAAAAGAAGTCTTTACCTGCCATACTATCCTTCTTTCTCAAATAAATTTCATGCTGCCCATCTCCAGAAAATCTGGATGTGTGGGTTGTTCCATTCTAATAACTAGCCAGATGTGTTGGATCTGTGTTGGATGCATATGGTATCAAAACCTTCTTTATAGACAGGATTTCTTGACAGAAATCACATAAAACAAGATTTTGCTAGGGCCAAAGGAGAGAATAAAAATATAAAAACTAAGCACTTTCTTAAGATGTTTTCACATGACAACCTTTCCATTTGGTTAGCAAAATTCTAACATATTGTTATTCCTGCATGGGAAGACATATTCCTGTTAGATGGATACAAATGTATTTATTGTTATTTATTTCAAATATTTCTATACTGCTTTCCTTAAAAATACAAGGCAGCAATCATAGAAAGAGTAAAACACTTTTATATGGATACTGAACCTTGGGGCACTTTAAGGAATGTGCATGAGAAAGCTTGTTATATTTAAGTTTCAACAATGAGAAAACAGGAAGAGAAAGCTAATGCACCTTTTTAGGTATTGTGAAAGGTATCAGCTAGAGAGGGGTGCCATAACCTTTTTAGTGCTTTGTAACTGAATTGACCAATCAGCATACAGTGATGCTGTTTACTAGTTTAGGTATGGCACTCCATTTTTAATCTGAGAAAACAGCCAATGAATGACAGGTCTTTTAGCAAACTAGCCAAGGACTTCATGCTTCCTTTTTAGACTCTTCCTTTATACAGTTAGTCTAAAGATCCCAAGGCAGAATGGCTGTAGCAGATGTAGTTAACTGATCCATAATATGACTATTTACTGTGAGTAGGTTAAAAAAATGTAATGATGAGATGGCACAATGAAGAAATGATGTAGCAATCTTGCAACACACACCCCCTTCTTAGGCATCTATAGCACCATCATATATATTTTTACCTGGCTCAGATTTCAATTGAAGTCCTATAATAGAATCTGCGTTTTTTTATTGATAGGGAATAACATATTTTGAAGTGGGACGCGGGTGGCGCTGTGGGTAAAAGCCTCAGCGCCTAGGGCTTGCCGATCGAAAGGTCGGCGGTTCGAATCCCTGCGGCAGGGTGCGCTCCCGTCGTTCGGTCCCAGCGCCTGCCAACCTAGCAGTTCGAAAGCACCCCTGGGTGCAAGTAGATAAATAGGGACCGCTTACAAGCGGGAAGGTAAACAGCGTTTCCGTGTGCGGCACTGGCTCACCAGAACAGTGATGTCACGCTGGCCACGTGACCCAGAAGTGTCTCCGGACAGCGCTGGCCCCCGGCCTCTTGAGTGAGATGGGCGTACGACCCTAGAGTCTGGCAGGACTGGCCCGTATGGGCAGGGGTACCTTTACCTTTAACATATTTTGAAGTCAAGGACCTCCATAGGTATCATACTCACCTTTCTTCTATGACCAAGAGCTTATATATTATGTAGTAAAAAATGATGCTTTGCATTTCTCAGATGACAGCATGGGCTTGGATCCATTTGTTCCTACTGAAATAAACAGGAGGTCATGTTTATGTTCTCCCCTTAATTTCCATAGAAACTAAGTGCAACTAAGGCTGCAGTTCTAATCCCACTTACCTGGGAGTAAGCCCCACTGAATTCAACAGGACTTGTCTCTGATTATAGACATGGTTAGCACTGTGCTGTGATTTTCTAGATCAATCCATGGTGTTTAGCGGTGAAGGGAGCATTTATGTGTACATGTAGGGAGAAGCACTTTTCTCCAGCTTCACATATGACTCATCTTAAAATCTGGTGCATTTGTCCAGTAATCACTAGAAGTTCATTTTTTCTTTGAAAAGTAAATACTGTAGACTATTATCTAATCTTTTTTCCCTTTTATAGCATGTCTATTAGACTGTGAGTCAGTTTTATCTTTTAATAAATGTACAGTGCTTTGAAAATTGTAGGTACTTTATAAAATAATAATAATAATAATAATAATAATAATAATAATAATAATAATAATAATGGCATTATCTTTCTGTAAAATATCACAGTCACACATTGCCCTAAATGCATTCCAAGTGCAGCATGTTACTGACAGTTCTTTTATCACAGTCATGGTATTGAAAGGAAGTTTTCTTTCACTAATTATCACATATTTGCATTTTGAGTCAAAAGGCTAGAAGGTCACATGTACCTTAATAAAATGCAGAGTGTAATCAGGCTGTCAAAATCACCATCAGTCATTGTATCTTCCTTCAAGTGGTTCACTTGCTTCCATATTTAATCATTTCTTAGTGTTCTCAGTCATAGTAACACCCATTCAAGGTATTAAAATAAAGCCAGTAATAACTGTCTGACATTTTGCTGCTAAGCTTTATTATTCAGCTTCTTGTGACATTTTTTTTTCCTGGAGAGGTTATATAAAGAGGAGTTATTGATTCACTGAGTTTACAATAGACTTTGCAAGATTACACACTGCCTTCAGAAACTATTTGAAATTCAGAGTTCCATTTTCTAACAAAAATAACTGGACACTAGTTGTTGCCTGCTTGTGTATTCTGCAGGTGAAGTGATGTTTTGTTTTTAAATGGGCATTGTGCTTTGTTCCACTGTTTTGATGTTTGCTTGAGTATATTCTGGGTTCTAATTCCTGGGTTCTAATGGGATAAATATCCACCTTCAAAATTCTGCAGTAGCCAAACCCAAATTCTGCAACCCAAATTTTGCAAATTGTGAATGCTATGAGATTTCTGTGTGAGGAGCAGGGTGCATTACTTAATTACTGTAATCTATATGTAAACACAATTTATCCAAACACAAGGAATTAGTACCCAAACCTGACTATACAAACCTCAAATTCAGATATTCAAACAGGCAGAATTTGCTCACTTCCTTATTTGTTTCTGCTTTGCTGGTCAGCAGCAGCCATTTTCAGGCAGAAACCATGCAGGGAGCAAAGGAGGGAGATTGGACAAATCAGAGAGTAGGAGAAATTGGACAAATCAGTTTTTCCTCTGTTCTCTCCTTTGCTGCTTGGCTGCAGCCATGAAGGGAGGGAGGAGAGAGATCAGACATATCACATATTAGAAATGTTCCCATAGGAATCAGTGGAAACTGCAGACTCATTATGTGAACACTTGCCTAATGAATGATTTCCAGGGAGTGCATTGTGTTCGGTAAGTGGGACCTGTTTGTACTCCAGTTCTAGCATTTGAGAGCTGCAGATTTTGGAAGCTCTCTTCTTGCACTGTTTGTATGGTGTTCAAGGCTGAGAAGGAAAAACCACTAAATGGTTAATATACCTAGGGCCCAGGATGTTAAGTGGCCTTCCTGAGGTGTGAGTTTAATTTCTTTTTCACCTTTCCTCCTTGCTTCTGTAGCTTGATGTTACTAACTAAAAAAAATTTGAAACTGATAAGTTTTTTTAAAAAATTAGTTTAGTTGGCTTATAGGTTGTGTAGATATGTAGCAGAGTTAAAAAGCTTGGAAGCTGGAGCTGCCTGAAGTTACTCAGTCCCACCACCTGTTCTGTCTCATTGACACATCACTAGCATTGCTGAGAAGGAAACACACACACACACACACGAGTCCCATTGGTAGACAAAAATTGTTATTTACCAACTGTTACTTCATATTCACAAGGATGGGGGTCTACACTACATGACCAGAGCTAACTTCATGGCATCCTTGTGTATGAAAGTGTGTGTGTGTGTGTGTGTGTGTGCGCGCGCGCGCGCAGGAGGAAAGGATGGAGTTTAGGTGTTTAGCCAGAAACCACAAAGGGTATTTTCCCATACTACAGTGGTACCTCGGGTTATATACGCATCAGGTTACATACGCTTCGGGTTACAGACTCCGCTAACCCAGAAATAGTACCTCGGGTTAAGAACTTTGCTTCAGGATGAGAACAGAAATCGTGCTCTGGCAGCGCGGTGGCAGCAGGAGGCCCCATTAGCTAAAGTGGTGCTTCTGGTTAAGAACAGTTTCAGGTTAAGAACGGACCTCCGGAACAAATTAAGTACTTAACCCGAGGTACCACTGTACCTGCTAATTTCAGTCCTGCGCTCTACTGACTGGAAGTATGCAAGTTTGTTTATACCCACCAACAGCTGTGTCTTTCTTCCTTGGATTAAGATAAGAACCTAGTCTGCAACAGATCCACACAGGACTCTTTGAAGGGGTGTGGGATATATGCAAGTTCTGAGGTCTTCCTCTCAGAAATAAAGCAGGAATTAATGTTGTTGTGGGTATCAAACTTGCCCCTTTCTCTCTTCCCTGGCCCTCTTCTCCATTCCACACAGGCTCCCGTATCTAGGGGGCTGGCTTCTTCTTTTCATCTGTGAAATGTTGGTCTGTCTGATGCTGTCTCTAGTTCCTCCTGTTCTCCATTACCCCACCTCCTGCATCTGCTCCTCCACACATCCTATGTCTGCTTCTCCTTTTCGCCCATTTCCCTTTGCAGAAGTTCTTCTTGTTGCCGTTTAATTTTCTCTCCTCTCAGATTGACCGGTCTGACCCAATCTATATTGCTGGCCAAAGGGCAGAGAAATAAGATTTGCACTCATTCCATCAGATCTCCTGGTTTGTTTGTTGTTGTTTTTAAAATAAATCCTCAAGTCCTGGTATGTTCAGCAAATTAAGGTTATTGAGATGTGGGGTTTGGCTAGCAACATTTAGTTCTTGGTTGTAAGCGTTGCAGTAACCATGCTGGCTTTTTGTTCCACTTCTCAGGCTGCAATCATGTGTAGTTTCCTGAGTATCTGAATGAAGATACTAAGGATCAAGCTGTTTTTCTGCTTTTCTTGCAGAAGGGGCAAGGCTGTGAATGTGCTCATAGCCAATCCTATGCATAATTATTTGTCTGAGAAAGCGATATTATCTCTTAAATCTCAGTGTGACCTAGGTTTAAAATGAGATTGTACGATTACACAACTTCCTTAAAAACTGTATTTGAAATGAGAATGAGCTGCAATGGACTCTCAGGACAGCGGGGACTTTTTCTGTGTTCCTTAACTGTGAAATTGTATTAATTGGCTGCCTTTCATCAAGTATTTGTTCAGCTCTCCTGTCTAATTGTAAGAATGTAACATTCATTGTGTTCAGAAATTAAAACATAATAGCCACTATTCAAATGTTAAAATTCAAAATCCTTATGATGGCAGCATTTTATTTTCATTATTTCATAAATAAGCAATGTTTTCTATGGTGTTCATGCTGCTTATCTTGGATGCTTTTAGCAAAGGTCTAGAGGTGAAGCAAAAGGGTAGGTTGGGAAGGGAGAAACTTCTAGCATTTGAAATGCAGGTGAACTATCTTGGAAGGAAAGGAGAACCCTACTTTGTTGCCTGCGTTCATTTTGTAATAAAACGTTGGAAGAGTGATGCAGAATTATTATTCACCATCTTTTCATGGTGTCATAAATAATTGGAGCTGCTCCTTGCGATGCAGCCATATAAAAATCCCTGCTGTGTGTCATCTTAAACCACTTTAGCAATGATCCTACCTTGACCTTTCTTGCAGATCCCATTACTTACCTTCGAATTGCCCTTGCAGCTAAAATTTCCCTCTCCATAAATTTAAGGTTTAACATTCCATTTTAAACATTTGAGGGAAAGAGGCATATCATTTGAATTTTAATAACTTGATGAGGCACATGAGAGAAATGGCCACCAAAAGCCTAATTCCTTTACCATCCTTGTCCCCTTTAAGGATGGTATTGTGGTTTTTCTTACAGCGCACCTGCAGTGCACAGGTAAAGCCAACTCTTATCAGTGTTTAGCTTTGCTAAGCAACCCCAACCTCTGATATGGCAAAGTATACTGGACAGCTTTAATGTGCACCTGGTTGTGAGTTAGCAAAGAGAGGTCCTTTTTAAGGCATCGTTTCAGCTAGTCCCCATAGTTTCAGGTAGGGTTGAACCACAGCATTTATATTTTAGAAGGACCAAGCTGAGTGGAAGAGCATCAGTGTCAGGAGTCAGCTTCACCTGCTGAGCAGCAGCCTGAAGGAGCAGAAGGCGAAGTGACTCCACCTGATGCTGATCAGCCTTCTTGCTCCTGATGAGAACCAGCTGGCTCCAGCTTTCTTAAGCAGGGCTTCCAGCCTCAGTCAGTTGCTGGAAACAACATTTGTCATTCCTGGCCAGACCTTGTTGCTTCTTGTGACCTTGGACCTTCAGCTTTCTTGACCCCCAGATCATCTGACTACATGAACTGAGATACTCCTGACCTTAGGACTGGACTTAACCTTGCATACGGACTCTACCTTCAGGCAAGTACCCCCCTGAGACTTGGCTGGTTGGTTGGCTTCTTCTTCCACTGCGCTCTGCCATGGCTGGCAGAACAGGACTATGACAATCTGCCTTGCATACCGAAAGTCGTAGGTTTAGTCCTTAGCATTTCTGGGTAGGTCTGAGAATGTTCTCTGTCTGAAAGCCTGAAGAGCTGCTGTGAGTCAGTGTATACAATACAGAGATATGGACCAAGCTGATTCAATTGTCAAGGTATTGCTTAATATATATATATGTCATGTCCAATAAGAAAACGATGGTAGAGGCAGTGGCAGCCTTGTTGACCAAGGAAGTTTCAGATAGCCGCAAGTCACAGAATAGCCACTTAAAGCTTATTGCATATACCAACTGAGACTTGATCGTGGTCTCTGACCACAAAGTAAAGTCTAGCATGGCCATTCCTTTACTTTCTCATATTTTCAGACTTCCATAGAGAATGGTGGTAATGCTGTGGTTCAATGCATGATAATCAGGGCAGAAGATTACAGTGGTACCTCTGGTTACAAACTTAATTCTTTCCAGAGGTCCATTCTTAACCTGAAACTGTTCTTAACCTGAGATACCACTTTAGCTAATGGGGCCTCCCTCTGCCGCCGCACCACCGGTGCACAATTTCTGTTGTCATCCTGAGGTAAAGTTCTTAACCTGAGGTACTACTTCTGGGTTAGCGGAGTCTGTAACCCAAGGTGTTTGTAACCTGAGGTACCACTGTATCTGGTTTTTAAGCCCATGAGACAAGTTTTTAAGCAACTACTGCATAGTCCTTAGCTATATGAATTTTCCTAGTTTCGGAGTACATCCAAGCTGCTCAATAATACAACAGACTAAATGAATTTCTCTCTCTCTCTCTCTCTCTCTCTCTCTCTCTCTCTCTGTGTGTGTGTGTGTGTGTGTGTGTGTGTGTGTGTGTGTGTATTACACTTGGACAGAAACACGTTCTATTGGGATCTCTAATTCTTTTTAATAAGATTTCATATTTTTTAAGTGTTACTGATTTTATAGCACAGGACGGGTCTTTTTTGCAAATAGCACAGAAATTTGACTTAATTAGACATACCGTGAGAGACTTGAGTTTGCATACTGTATGTTTATTAATCTAATCAACCAGATATATTAAAACAAATTAAAAATACTATTTTTTATTTCAAAACACCACCACCAAAGAATGACAATGACTTGCTTACTAGATAATTTAAATATGAGCATGAATGCAATAAAATGAAAGTATTCAATAAAATAAACTCAAAAAGAGAGGAGTGCTTTTTAACACACACATGTATGAAAATTCACTAGGGCAACTGCTTTGAAACTATATGAAACACAGTCAAAACCCAATCAGCTCAAAGCCCAACTTGATCTATTTCTTTGTAGGTGTTTGAATGAAAGAGAAAATCTACCCCAGTGATGCAACAAAGCCATGATCTTTGGTCTACTTTCCTAATACCCCTGACCATCCAGATCGAATATCCCCTGTTGTTCGCCCAACCTGCACAGTAGATCTTTTGAACTTTTCCACTTCTGCCAAACCTGCACGACATTTCTCCAGCTTCTGCTAGCTTCACTTTAATTATGTCCTGTTCCCTCATTTATTGAATCAGTCCTTTATCAATCAGATCATTTTTCCTGCATAGATGGGGCATTTAAGTACTCACTGTTTTGTTTTTATGGTGGTGTTGGGGAGGTATTGACTGATCAAAGGGTACAGGTTTATATGCAGTAAGTTCCAATAAACCAAATGGCATTCACTTTTCAGCTAGCATACTTGGGGTCATGCCAGTGCAGATAAGCACAGGCTCCTTTTTGTGAGGAATCTAGCACTATAGTTGGTATTGAGTCGAACACCATTTCAATTGCACTTCCAGCCAAATAGCACTGCAGAGGCATTGTACTCTTGCTATGGATCCTTAGCACAGAAGCCACCTCCCTCTGTAACTCTCCCCTCCCCCATCACCCACCCACCCATTAAGCATAAGATAGTGAAGAATGTTGTGAAACCACCTATTTCTGTTACCGGTATAAGCTCATTGCCAAAAGCACCACTGTAAAATTTGATATCCTTTTCTGTTTTATTGAAAGGTTTCACTGACAAGTGGGAGAAATGAAGATACTTCTTGCAATGAAAGTTTAGTTCATTCTCCAAGAGAATTAAACCCTTAGCTGTCCTATTTAAGATATTGTGGATGGGCTTTGCCAGCAGAGTGCCAATTAGACTGCATGTAAGATGTAGAGACTTGTCAATTAGGAAGTGGATTGAAATCCTCAACTCTTTTAAATATAGCAGATATCATTCATGAGTCAAAATGAGGATGAAAATGAATCCGATTTGCAGCCTTGACAAAAGGCATGGGGGGAGAGAGAAAGGTATTTAATAATGTGGCTTGGGGGGATTTTTATCCAAACTACTACAGAATGACTCAGCTATTACATTCAGGGACTGATGCAGAAGCACTTACTAATATGGTAAACTCGGATCCATCTCTTCTCAGTCTTTATGCATATATAAGGATAATGAGCATGCTGTGATCCAATTAGGAAATCAAGCACTTTGGGCCTTGGCTGAAGAAGTTCTACTGGAAAACCTTGAACAGCAACATTTTGACAGAATCTTCTAACTGATGAGCTTCTAACACTCCAAAATTATTGACGCTTGCTAATACTTGTCAGACCTCTGCTGATTGCATTCTCCTTATACTTATGCTGTAAGGGGTAACTTGTGCCACTTTTTTTTTTTTTAGAACTTGACTTTTTTTTAATCATGGCCTTTGATTTGAAATGGGATGAAATTAAGATGAGAGCCAACTGGAGTTTCACCAGTGCTGTACTTTATGTAGCACCCAGCCACTTTGAAGCAAAAGGTGGGAGGAGATGGAGATTCAGGGCCCAGTGCAGAAGACCCATGGATTTGAATGCCCCTGTGAAGAGATGTCCAGTGGAATTGAGAACCATGGACCTTGTCATCCATCCCCCCTAGGCTGAAGGGACTCTCTGGGTGCTGCCGTGCTGCCAGAGAGGTGGGCTGAGATGGGGCAGGAAGGATTTGTGAATTCTATTCCAGACTGGTCAATGTGTCTACTACATGACATGTCTGGGGAGCGTGCAGTGTTCATGCTTACAGGATCTCTTAATGTATCCTGCAAAATGACACCAGCCACCCCTGCATGGTGGTTATTAAGGGGTAGATCTTCGCTTGGGGTGTATATTCAAATGCAATCTCAGTAGAGGTAGATGACATTGGCACTTAAACACACATTTCAATGAACATCTAGATACACCTTTTAGTGCAGATTTATTTCCAGAGTCCCTGACCTAGCAAGTCATAAGCACAATAAAGCCTGATCTTCTATGCAAATGCTTGGGAAATTGATCTGACTTTGACCCCTTTTAACGTAAATGTAACATAAAAGGGGATTTTTCTTCTTCTCAGTGACTCGTTTAAGCAAAACAAAGACTCACAAATAACAGATTTTTCTGTAGAGTCTTTCCGGACCAAAAATATTATCCTCAAACTTCTAACAGATGAAGGGCTGTTGTTTTTCAGTATTCCCCCCCCCCCCTTAAAAAAAACCATACTGGTGAACATTAATCATCTCCTTATGTTTTTTAAGATAAAATCTCTCTAAGCTGATAAATACCTCCTAATTTGGTTGGTTTGAGTGATGGTTATATGCTAGAAATCTGCTTATGATTATGCTGTAATTGATCTAATACATCCTACATTGAACTCCTGCATTATTATTTTTGAACCAAATAGTGGTCATGAGACAAAAGTGATTAAGCACATACTGATCACTTGGGTGTCAAACTGCCCTATCAGTGTTTAAGCTTTGGTTTCCACCCATGATGTGCTCTTCTCTAATCAAGTCAAAACAGCACTGTACGCATCCATGCACACACAGAAAAAAGAAGGAAGCAGCAGAAGACTCGAGGTCTGCAGTAGTGCAAGAAAATCCTGAAGGGACGAAAACAAGCCGCCGTTCCCCCAACAGCAAAGCAGCTCAGTAAAGACTGAGCATGGCCCATGACTACAGAATACCAACTGAATTAATGGAGAAATGAAAACATAAGTAGGAGATGGAACAGGATAGTATATCTTGGAGAGGGGCATGACCGATGGAGTGAACAGGAAGATCCCACACTGCCACGTTTTGTTGCAGGACCTCCTTATAGGGCCTTACAGATTCATAGAATCATGGAGTTGGGACGCCCAATGAGGATCATCTTGTCCAACCTGAATATGCAGCTGTCCCATACAGGAATCAAACCTGCAACCTTGGCATTATCAGCACCACACTCTAACCAATTGAACTGTCCTTAGGATAAACAAGAACAAGGAACAACCCAGGAGGGACACAAACCTACAATCCCCAGCTAAATGCTTTATGAATGACTTGGGCCCTAGCTGAGCTTAAAACTGTCTCTCCTTTCCATGTCCCCAAGCTCACTTGTACTCATTACAGCTCTCGGTGGGTAGATAGACTTCACAGGTATATTTCAAATTGGTTAGAACCCAGTTTACAAGTCTGAGTATTTGATGTCCTGAGAAAAATGAGTTTAAATGGAGAAAAAAGTTACATGGGTCAGTTCTCACAAAACCTAGCAGAACTTGTATGTCCTCAAGTGAGCTATCAGGTTCCCACCTCATAAGAATTACTCTGAGCGTTACTGACAAATTGAACAGAATGAAGCTGTGGAATTGTCCAAGGTGCTGAACCAGCATAATTTTCGCATTAGTTCATATTTTGCCTTATTACTGATTGTTATGTCGTTTTTCTTTTGGGTCCTAAAATTAAGCATATGTTTTTCTGTTTAAGGCAATAGTTGCATCTAGGTGCATTTCCCCACACTGCTTTTATTGCTTGGTTCAAGCCAGATTTGTCTATAAAATACATTAGAGAAGTAGTTTGGAAGAACTGGAAAGCATTGCAGGGAGGCGTAAGTTGCCAGAATCCCAAACACTTTCACACACACACACACCCCACCCCACACACCACACACCACATTTTCTCTGCTCTGGTGGTTAGTTGGAGCCAGTGGAAAGGTCTCCCTATTTCTCCTCTGTGTAAAACTACTTCTCTCCCATGGAACAGTTGTATAAACGTTACTAACAAATGTTGAGTAGATATGAAACCAACTAGTCTTACAACACAAGTAGGCATGTCTTTTCAGAAGTAAAACCCATTAACTTTGGTGAGGATCCCACCCTGGTAAATGTGCATAGTATTGCAGCCTCAGTGTAGAATAGCCTTCCTTAATCTGGTGCCCTCCAAAATGTTTTGGACTATGGTTTCCATCAGCCCCAACCAGTATGGTTAGTGTAGTGCAGTAGCCCATTGAAAAGCTGTTAGGGGTGCATTCCAGTACAGTGGAACCTCTACTTACAACCATAATCCGTTCCGGAGGTCCAGTCATAACTAGAAACATACATAAGTAGAGGCGCACTTTTCCATAGAAAGTAATGGAAAAGTGAATTGATCCGTTCTAGACGATGAAAAACACCCCCTAAAACAGCAATTTAACATGGATTTTACTGTCTAATGAGACCATAGATCCATAAAATAAAGGCAATAATCAATGTACTGTACTATCAAATAAATAAGACGGTATTGTAGTTGGAAAAATAATATTTTTTTCCCTTACGTGCACTGAGGGTGGGTGGGCTTACCTGGCTACAAGCTGGGGGTGGGGCAAGGGTCAGCAAAGAGCTGATTCACTTTGGCCAGGGTCACTTTTTTTCTTGCCAGGCCAGGTTCTATTCTGGACTTCCTCAGGTTAGTTCCTCGGCGTGATTTGGGGCTGCAGTGCGCCCTGTGTGCCTCTTGCAGGCAGCACCTCTTCCACAGTTCTGGGGGTGGAATGAGGGCCCTCTCCCTGATAGCAGAGGCCTCAGCTCTGGTAAACCAGAGGCCTGGTAAGCTCTGGTGAGTTCTGGTAAACCAGAGGCCTCTCCCCGGTGATGGAGGCCCCAGTGCTGCCCCGCTGCTGGCCAGGTGAGCTCCAGGCTGCTGGCAAGGCGTCTTTTCGTATCTTTTCGTATCTATCTTTCGTAGGAAAGTTCATAAGTCAAAGCACCTACTGAAGGTTGTAACTGGAATCGTACATAAGTAGAGCCGTACGTAAGTCAAGGTTCCACTGTAGTGAATGTGGGCAGACCCACACACATTCATGAACACTTAACAAACGCAATCACATATGCAATTACATTCAAAGCTATTTCCCATGGAAGCCGAGACCTCCGGGTATAGGGCGGTATATAAATTGAATAATAATAATATTTAATTCTTAGTAACTCCCCTGTAGTTTCAACTCCCATTTCCTCTATGGCTTTTAAAATATTGTAAAAAAATAAGCTCTTCAACCCTACTTTATATGTTCTGACTGTGCAAAAGCCAAAAAGAGCTCGGTAACCTGAGCAGAAGAATGCAAATAGCTTAATTGTGCAACTTAACTGCAAGGACTGTCTCAAAGCTTCAAAATGCAATTGCATCCTGAAAGTTACATGCGTTCAATTGCAAATTGTATTACCCTTTCTATACACCGTATTTTTCGCCCTATAGGACGCACCGGCCCATAGGACGCACCTAGATTTTTTGGGGGGAGGGAAATAAAGGGGGGGGGAATTATTTTTCCAACCCCAGGCACGGGGCTGGGGCAGGGGAAGCCCGAACTTCCCCCGACCCGAGCCCCCAGAACGGGTCCCAGAGCGCAGTTTCGGCATCGCTCTGGGAGCTTGCGCAACCTTCGGGAGCCCGGCGCGGCTTCGCGCCTGGCTTCGGGGGGTTGCACGGAGCTGCGCCGAGCCTGGGAGCACAGGTAGCTCTGCACAACCCTCGGGAGCCCGGTGCGGCTTCGCGCCGGGCTCCCTAGGGTTGCGCAGAGCTTCCTGAAGCCTGGAGAGCGAGAGGGGTCAGTGCGCACCAACCCCTCTCGCTCTCCAGGCTTCAGCGAAAGCCTGTATTCACTCCATAGGACGCACACACATTTCCCCTTCATTTTTGGAGGGGAAAAGTGCGTCCTATAGGGCGAAAAATACTGTATCTGCCTTTCTGCTGAAACATACCCCCTTTCCTTTGATTTTCCTGCGGAGGAAGGAGCTACAATTGCACACTTTTCACAACATTAAAGCCCCTTTTCCTCCCAGCTGCTCCCCACTGAACATCTCATGGGTGTGAGGGAACCCAGAGGGCCTGATAAAAAACTGTGTGCCTTATCCAGTCTGCAAACTGGGGATTCTCCACCCTTGATGTAGCACAAGGCTGATCAATGAATGAGTGTTAGGAAATGGAGAAGACAGTAGTCAGGTGATGATTTATATGGGCTTGTAAAATGGGTCTGTGTCAAACCAGATAAGGACAATAATGGTTTCCCTGCTTCTGATCAATGTCATTCTTAAAAATGTCCAAATGAAATTACATGGAGAAGCAGAGTATACTGAAGGCCTTGTTAAATTGCTCCACCAACAGATTTAGTCTTGTTCAGTTTCCAAATAATATAGTGCTCCAAATAAAATTTATAATAATTGATCAGACTTTTAAAAGCATGAAGATTTAAGTCCCGTCCCCCCTCTTGTGTGAGCTTCTTGTGGCTGATTAGCTGCTCTCTCTGGGCAAAGGTCAGAGGGGGCAGGGCTTCTGTTGAGGTAGGTGATTAGCTGTGGGAGGAGCTTATCAGAGCTTCAGGGCAGCGGCGCGCGCCTAGCGGCGCGCGCAGTTTAATCCATATTTTAGATTTAGGGGAGCTAGTCTCAAACATTTGTTGGGGGAGACCTAGGTTTTTTGGGAGGGATTTATTTGTCCTGTCTCCACACTTTTTATGATAGAGGACCACTGTAGTCACCCCCAACGACACGTTCCCAAGATGGAGGGTGAGGGAACAGCTGCAGTCGCCTGTGGTTCCTGCGCAATGTTTGCCATCTTGCCAAAGGTTGCAGGCAGCTTTACCTGCAGCAATTGCATGTTGATTGCCCTCTTAAAAGACAAAGTCCAGCAACTGGAGGAACGTGTAGCTACGCTCCAAAGAATTAGAGAACTGGAACTCTTCTTGGAAGCAACAGAGCACACCGTCTCCACCAAGGAAGAGACAGGGGACTCCCCTGAGAAGGTGGCTAGTTCACCAACACAGGAGCCAGATATATGGAGAAACGTGACTCAAAGAAGTAGGAGGCCCAGGGTTCGCTCTGATTGTTTAGAAATACGCAATCGCTTTGAGGTCCTTTCCCCTAGCATGGAAGACGAAGAGCAGACTCCATTTGAGGATCTCTCCCTCATTACAGTCGATCAGGTATATGAAGACGAGGAGCAAAGGCAGTCCTCTGGGAATGTCCAGGCGACCTTGGAACCGACAGCTCACAGAAGAACCCCGACCAGACCTAAGAGGAGGCGTGTAGTGGTGATAGGGGATTCCCTACTGAGGGGAACAGAAGCAGTGATCTGTGGGCCTGACAAGATGTCTCGGGAAGTGTGCTGTCTCCCCGGGGCTAAGATCCAAGATGTAACTGAACGACTGCAAGGAATCATAAAACCCACTGACAAATACCCCTTCCTCTTGGTTCATGTGGGAACCAATGACACTGCAAGCAATAGCCTCCAGAAGATCAAAAGAGATTACGAGGCTCTGGGCAGGAAATTGAAGCAATTAAATGCACAAATTGTCATCTCATCTGTCCTCCCAGTTGAACGACGTGGCCCAGGGAGAGAGGGAAAAATAGTGGAAGTGAACAACTGGCTTCGCAAATGGTGCAAACAGGAACGGTTTGGATTCTTAGATCACGGAATGCAGTTTCTTGAAGATGGACTTCTGGCAAGCGATGGGCTGCACCTCACAACGGTTGGGAGGAATGTTTTTGCAAAAAATCTCAGAAACCTCATCAGGAGGGCTTTAAACTGACTAATGTGGGGGAGGGAGACAGTGCTCCTGAAGGTAGGAGTCTATCAATTGATGAAGATGATCATCCAAATGTCATAGACCGAATGGAGCAAAGAGCATGCAGACCTAGTGGTGGGAGGAGAAAATCCTTAAATAAGAGACACGGGGGAATGATTAATGGACTTCAATGTCTGTACACTAATGCGCAAAGCATGGGAAATAAACAAGATGAGCTTGAGCTCCTGGTACAGCAAACTAAATATGACATAATAGGAATCACTGAAACCTGGTGGGATAAATCCCACGATTGGAATGTAATAATGGAGGGATACAATCTATTTCAAAGAAACAGACCAGACAAGAAAGGAGGAGGAGTGGCGTTATATGTCAGGGATGTGTATACCTGTGAAGAGATCCAAGATTTAGAACCTCAAAGCCAAAGTGAGAGCATTTGGGTCAAAATTAAGGGAGAGAAGAATAACAGTGACCTCATTGTGGGAGTTTACTATAGATCCCCAAGCCAAACGGAGGACATAGATGATGCCTTCCTGGAACAGATGGCCAAGCATGCAAAAGGAAGGGAGATAGTAGTAATGGGGGACTTCAATTACCCGGATATTTGTTGGATGTCAAACTCAGCCAAGAGCATAAGGTCAAACAGATTCCTCACTGCCCTTGCAGACAACTTCATTGTCCAGAAAGTGGGAGAAGCAACAAGAGGAACAGCCATTTTAGATCTGGTCCTAACCAATGTTGATGACCTGGTTAGTGGGGTAGAAGTGGAAGGATCATTAGGCGCGAGTGATCATGCTCTTCTGAAGTTTGCTATACAGCGGAAAGGAGCAGCCAAGCATACTAGGACTCAATTTCTCGACTTTAAGAAAGCCGACTTCATAAAGCTTAGGGAAGTGCTGGGTGAGATCCCATGGACAGTAATACTAAAAGGAAAGGGAGTTCAAGATGGCTGGGAGTTTGTTAAGAGGGAGATAGTAAAAGCACAACTTCAGGCAATACCAATGAGACGGAAACATGGAAGGTGCCTAAAGAAGCCAGGGTGGCTATCTAAAGAACTTTTAACTGAGTTAAGATTAAAAAAGGATGTGTACAAAAAATGGAAAAGGGGGGAAACCACCAAAGAGGAATTCAAACAAATAGCCAGCACGTGTAGACACAAAGTCAGAAAAGCTAAAGCACAAAATGAACTCAGGCTTGCTAGAGAGGTTAAAAGCAACAAAAAAGGCTTTTATGGGTATGTTCGTAGCAAAAGGAAGAACAAAGAAACCGTGGGGTCACTCAGAGGAGAAGATGGTGAAATGCAAACAGGGGACACAGAAAGGGCTGAACTCCTCAATGCCTTCTTTGCCTCAGTCTTCTCCGATAAAGAAAACAATGCCCGACCTGAAGAATTTGGAGCAAATGATTCAGCAGAGGAAACACAGCCCAGAATAACTAAGGAGATAGTACAAGAATACTTGGCTAGTCTAGATGTATTCAAGTCTCCAGGGCCAGATGAACTGCATCCAAGAGTATTAAAAGAACTGGCAGATGTGATTTCAGAACCACTGGCAGTCATCTTTGAGAATTCCTGGAGAACAGGCGAAGTCCCGGCAGACTGGAGGAGGGCAAATGTTGTCCCTATTTTCAAAAAGGGGGAAAGAGAGGACCCAAATAATTACCGCCCAGTCAGTCTGACATCAATACCAGGGAAGATTCTGGAGCAGATCATTAAGCAAACAGTCTGTGAGCACCTAGAAAGGAATGCTGTGATCACCAATAGTCAGCATGGATTTCTGAAAAATAAGTCATGTCAGACTAACCTGATCTCATTTTTTGACAGAATTACAAGCCTGGTAGATGAAGGGAACGCAGTGGATGTAGTCTACCTTGATTTCAGCAAGGCATTTGACAAGGTGCCCCATGATATTCTTGTAAAGAAGCTGGTAAAATGCGGTCTTGACTATGCTACCACTCAGTGGATTTGTAACTGGCTGACTGACCGAACCCAAAGGGTGCTCATCAATGGTTCCTCTTCATCCTGGAGAAGAGTGACTAGTGGGGTGCCACAGGGTTCTGTCTTGGGCCCGGTCTTATTCAACATCTTTATCAACGACTTGGATGATGGACTCAAGGGCATCCTGATCAAATTTGCAGATGACACCAAACTGGGAGGGGTGGCTAACACCCCAGAGGACAGGATCACACTTCAAAACGACCTTGACAGATTAGAGAACTGGGCCAAAACAAACAAGATGAATTTTAACAGGGAGAAATGTAAAGTATTGCACTTGGGCAAAAAAAATGAGAGGCACAAATACAAGATGGGTGACACCTGGCTTGAGAGCAGTACATGTGAAAAGGATCTAGGAGTCTTGGTTGACCACAAACTTGACATGAGCCAACAGTGTGACGCGGCAGCTAAAAAAGCCAATGCAATTCTGGGCCTCATCAATAGGAGTATAGCATCTAGATCAAGGGAAGTAATAGTGCCACTGTATTCTGCTCTGGTCAGACCTCACCTGGAGTACTGTGTCCAGTTCTGGGCACCACAGTTCAAGAAGGACACTGACAAACTGGAACGTGTCCAGAGGAGGGCAACCAAAATGGTCAAAGGCCTGGAAATTATGCCTTATGAGGAACGGCTAAGGGAGCTGGGCATGTTTAGCCTGGAGAAGAGGAGGTTAAGGGGTGATATGATAGCCATGTTCAAATATATAAAAGGATGTCACATAGAGGAGGGAGAAAGGTTGTTTTCTGCTGCTCCAGAGAAGCGGACACGGAGCAATGGATCCAAACTACAAGAAAGAAGATTCCACCTAAACATTAGGAAGAACTTCCTGACAGTAAGAGCTGTTCGACAGTGGAATTTGCTGCCAAGGAGTGTGGTGGAGTCTCCTTCTTTGGAGGTCTTTAAGCAGAGGCTTGACAACCATATGTCAGGAGTGCTCTGATGGTGTTTCCTGCTTGGCAGGGGGTTGGACTCGATGGCCCTTGTGGTCTCTTCCAACTCTATGATTCTATGATTCTATGATTCTATGATTCTATGATTCTATGATTCAATAGCAGGTGACATCCAATGTTGGTCATACTCACAATACATCCATTGAAACCAAGGAACTTCAGTCCATTACATGAATGAGTTAGACTGTCATATAAAGGAAAAAGCAAATAACTTACTCATGCTTTTGTCTTTCTCATGCATGCCTGAGCATGTGTGCAAACACCTCTGAAGTATCTTATTTATTGACTGTAAGAGGGTTTCGCTGTAGTCACAAAGGTAGAGCTGTAGCACGTAATTCATTGTTAGATAAAACTGGTGCAAAAGCACTGTAGAAATAAAATTAATATCCCGAGACACTGTAAAAAGTAGAATGATTCATTATCACCCAATTTTAAAATTATAAGCAGAGTATTGTTGTCAGCGAGGGGTGGGGCTGCTTTCTCGCTACCTTGGAATACAGCAGCTCAAATAAATTTCATGCTATTTTGCTACTTGTTTGGTGAATACGATGGCTGGCTTTTTTCACATGGAGCCTCTATGACCAAACAGGTTGTGAAGAAGCAGGTAGAGGGCTTATTGGATTCTTCTGTGAAGCAATTCTTCTGTGAAGATCACTGTCTTTTTCTGAGCACACACCCCGACCCACAAAAAGGAAAATTCTTCCTGCAGATGGTATCATTTCGTATATTAACTATGAAAATCCATCTATTAAAATTGTAGCTACTTTAGGAAAAGTTTTTTCCTTGGTGCAGCGCAAGACTTTGAAAATACACATGAACACACACACCTAAAATAACATGCCATTATTTTGTGCCCCAGAGCCATTTCCCTCAATACACTGCAGGGAAAATTGCCCCTGTTATCTTTATCATAGGAATTGTTTCTGACAATATCCTTGATTGCCCAGCTCATCTGTTTTATCAGTCCAGGGAAGCTTGCCCACAGTGATGTCTCTTTATAGTCTTTATAGACACTTGGGAGCCAACAGAGGAAGAAATAGGAGGGTTACAAATGGATAAAAGATTGTTTCACTACTTAGGCTTAGTAAGTTTGTTGTGATACGATGGGAGATGGGAAGGAGAAATTTGAATCTGTACATTTTTTAGGTGGAATCTATCAAATTTGTAATTTTCAAAACAATATGCAATATGAAACACAAATGTCCTTTGAAATTTGCCCCTCTCCAACCAATGTTTATAAAAATGCATATATTACGGGGAGATGTGCATAAAAATAAATATAATAATGAAAATACTGTAGCACACTAAATGCATTATATTAGCTGAACTTGCTTACAAAAATGTGTACATTAGTCAAAACTCCATTTAAAATGTGTTTTAATTGAAATAAAATACTTGATTTCCTTTTGAATTTATTTTATTTTATTTTTTAAAAAAGATTGTTGCAAAATGTGAAAAACTGAAATTAAGACTGGAAAATGAGTAGACTGGAAAATGAGTAACCTAGAGAACCTAAATTGACAGAGCCCTTAAATCTCTGAGGTGGGGCAGAGGACTAAGATGTTGTACCAAAGGCTTCCCAGAATTGACCCTGTAATCCTAAATGAACATACTAAGGAGTAAGATCCATTGGAACACAGTGGCACTTGCTTATGAGTAAATGTGCACAGGATTGTACTGTCAGTCACAAATGAAAAAAGAACTCAGTTTCTGGCTCCATTTAAAAAAGATTGTGAACAGGGAAACCAACACAGAAATGCACAAATTGTACACTACTGTGCTGAAACTTCTTTCTCCTATTTCCAGTACTACGGTATGAAGTCAAGTCCCAGCAATCTTAAGGCAGGCATAACTGTAAGTCATGGTTTAGAAAACCATGGGTCAACCACAAGTTGTCCCACAGGTAATCAAAAAAACCATGGCATCTTTCTCCAAAGTTGGTTTTGCCTTCCAGCTGCTCTTGCCTCATACCTATGTGCTTTAGTGAGCATCTGGGGTGGGGTTGTCAAACAAACCATGGCTATGGAAAGGTGTTGGATTAACACATAACACCAAGCCATACAGGCAGCAACCATTTTCTGAACGTCCAATTGGCACGTGACTGCCAATGCATGAGTCATTTTGGACCTGAAAGAGGGCAGAATGGGAGTGGAATGGGGTTGGGCGGGCTTAGGCACGCTCTGCCAATGCATGTGGGGGCCAGGAACAGAACCCTCATGCAAAATACTTAAAGCAGGCCAAACTTCATAGGCCAACAACAA
Source organism: Podarcis muralis (assembly GCF_964188315.1). Taxonomy (NCBI): domain Eukaryota; kingdom Metazoa; phylum Chordata; class Lepidosauria; order Squamata; family Lacertidae; genus Podarcis; species Podarcis muralis. The sequence goes on along the minus strand of NC_135663.1, from coordinate 43,800,049 downwards.
ACCATAACTTCAGATTGCGATTTGTTGGCAGCAAACACCAGTAGTTAAGCTCCTAGGCAAGGTTCACACATAACACCAAGTCATGGTTTGATAAACCATGATTTAATGGTACAGTGGTACCTCGGGTTAAGTACGGTACTTAATTTGTTCTGGAGGTCCGTTCTTAACCTGAAGCACCACTTAACCTAATGGGGCCTCCTGAGCACGATTTCTGTTCTCATCCTCAAGCAAAGTTCTTAACCCGAGGTACTATTTCTGGGTTAGCGGAGTCTGTAACTTGAAGAGTATGTAACCTGAAGCGTATGTAACCCGAGGTACCACTGTATGTGCAAACCAGGACAATGTTAGTCCACTGGGGGTGGTGCAGTGATTTGTGCAGTGATGCCACAGTGAAAAGGCTTTCCATGATTTCAGTTATTGTTATTTTGATAGGACATTTCTTGTGCAGATACACAAAATGATGTGCACAGTGTATATATGGTTAGAGCGCTTACGGAGGTAGCACATAGAAAAGGTGACTAATAGTATGTTGTACTTGCTGTTGGCAGCATTGATATTTGAAGATTTCAGGCATCAAGAGTATTCAGACTGTAATAAATATTGTTCTGCATTTTTTATTATAGAGTCATGGTACAGAGGCGCAAAGAAGGCATTTACTCAAAGTCAAAGCTGAATAAATGACAAAAAGAAGGGTAATTCAGAACACAGAAATCGTAAGTAAGTGGCTTCTTTCATAACAACACAGAGAATCTTCAGCATTCATGTTTCTATTTCAGGGATATGTGTCATATTTCTGAGAAGCAGAAGAATATGGGCTTCATCTCAGTTTGCTTTAAACCTTTTTTTTCTAAGTTTAGTTTTGATAAAATACTTTTTTTCAATATTGCTTTCATATCGCAAGCAGTTGAAAATAGAGTGGAGGGTGAAAGTTATCTCCCTTCACCCATTACAGGAGAAGAAATTCCACTGAAATCACTGATAAATCCATGTAATGTGTTTAGGATCTGAGGGAAAGTTTCTGCACAGTATTAAATATCCCACTAACCTGCGCTGATGTTCCTAGAATCCAGCAACTTTTGTTAAAATCGTATCTTAAATAACATATTTAATCTTAGATCAAGGATATTGTTTTTTAATGTCGGGGTTATTGCTTCCTGTGGTACAGCTCAAGTGTGTATTTCCTGAAACAACTTACAAAAGATCAGGAATGAATATGAAGGTAACATCTTTCTCAAATATAAAATATTATGCATTTAAAGTGTTGAATGCTTTGCATTGGTGATTGAAAAAATACATTTGCTTAATACTGAAATAAATTAATATGCTGAAATATTTAGCAGCACCTCAGTGCTTTTCACAATGAGGTGATTTATTCATGTAGTTCCCTAGAGAGAGAGAGGAGTTCCCTACCAGGACAGACTGCTCGTGTGCTCAAGACATTGATTCCATAGATCATATTTTGTTACATTGTGCGAAGTATGAGCAGGCCAGGGCTGAACTACCCTACTACTAACTACCCTTGCTGGTGCCTTTCCCAGGAAAGTCAGAGGCTCACTATGTCAGGTTCCTACTGGAAGACCGGACAAAAGCTAGAACGTTGGCAGTGGCAAAGTTTTTATCAGTGGTTGCAAGAACAAATGAGCCCTATATTCCAAACAAAGTGCTTGATTAACCTGGAGGTAGGCTGTATGAACTCTGTATTGATCTGTAATGTTTTGTTGGGTCTCTGGACCGTAATAAAAATAGTAGTAGTATTCATGTAATATTAAATGGTCCACTTGGTTTTGAACCCCAAATCTTTTGTGGCTGGTTTGGTGTTTTAATTTAGTACTTGCTAACTAGTATAGACCATGATGGGTTGGGTAGACAAATATTCAGATATAAGGCAGTGTGCTGTGTAATTAGTCATGCATGTGGTTCTGTGCTCAACACAGTATTCATAGTCTTTTTGAATCATCTGAGTTGTATAAGGGGTTGGATCCAGACTGAGTTCCAATGGACCTCAATGGGGCAAGTCATGACTATGTTCAGCTAACACAGCACAATCCTATAGATGTTTACTCGAAAGGAAGCCCCACTGTGTTCACTGTAGCTTACTCCTTAGGATGTGTCTTTAGAGTTGTAGCTTCAATCTGGATCCAGCCCATTATAAGCTGTATAGAGATGTAGGAGGACATAAGGAAACAATACAGTCTTTCAATATATGTACACTCAAGATATATTTAGTTGCAAATGTGTGACAATTCTGTTCATGTAATAAATACCTTGAGTACGAACAACACGTTTAACTGGCACAGGGACAAGTTTTGACATTAGAAAATATATGGTTTAACCTGAATGTTATCGTCCTCTGGTCTTAAGTGAATTGTTTGGAGATAGTACTACTATTTCATCATCATATAATTAAAAAACAAGCACATTGAAATGACATTCTAGAGGAAAATGTTTGTTTTGAAAGTAATTTAAAACTAGCACATCCTACAATGCGTTTGACATGACAGTCTGAATAGTGTCCTTTAATGCCCATTAGCTTTCCACTTACAGGAAAAGCTGTAAAAAAAAAGAAAGTTTTAAGATTTTTATTTTTTTTAACTCGGCCTTTAAAGGAATGCTTCCCCCCCTCTAGTAATCTTTGTTATAAATTTTAAAGCCACTTTTTAAAAATTTCCTGGCTTTGATTTTATGGTAGTGCTGAATCCAGCTAATGGATTTCAGAGTGAAAAGACTGAGTTACTATGGAGACACTGCAGCTTGAGAGCTTAAAAGGACAAAAGGATAAATGAATACAGTACCGGTTGCTTAGCCATTCTCTGAGTGGCTTCTAATAACCCAGAGAATTATAGCCTTTGCAACAAAATGAAGAAAAAATGTTGGTTCTTTACAAATGTATTTTCTGTTTCACTTCAAGTCACTGCTTATGGCGGGGGGAGCATTTGAAATGTTTCTGCAACATCCTCTTGGTTTAGTTCCTATTTTGATGTAATTGTATTTTGGCACAATATGAAGTCACCTAGGAAATGTAATTAAGTCACAATGGAGAAGTAAATACGCTACCCTGGACTGATTACTGATTGCTAGTGATTACATTATTAGCAGGTTTTTATCGCTTTTCATGACCACTATTGCTGCGTCTCCTTCGTGGAAGCTCCTGGTTAATAATTTTAGATTTGCAGCACAAAGCCCATTTTAGAGCAATTTGCCAAGAATAATCATGACGACTATAAAGCCAATAACATAGATCTCTGCTAATTCAACAGCATTGTCTGGATAAGATAGTAAACCTATAAAGAAAGAGCTCATTTTAAAAACAATGTACTAAGAGAAAAGCTATAACTGTATGGTACTGTTTATGCAGACTACGGCTTTTTCTCTCGCTCCCACCCCCACCCATCCCCACTTCTGTGTGATTTTCCTTGTTCCTAAGGCAGGAGTGAGGAACATTTTCACTCTGACATCCACATTCCCTTCTAGACAATCTTTCTGAGGGACACATGTCAGTGGTGGTCAGGGTCAGAGGCAAAAATATGCGGACCAACACGTGTTAACTTCCGTACGGTAGGCAAATTTCTACACCCTAGCACTGTCCTTTCTCCAGGGAAGCATGAAACATTCTCGGAGTTCAAGGGCCCAGTCTAGCTAGGCAAAAACATTTGTGGGAATGTGTGGTTTGCAGGGTGGGAATATAAGGATCTGGCCCAACAGCTGGATGCAATCCCTCCCTGTGATATCAGTTCTATGGAATAAATTCCTTGGAGATGCAGCTTGGCCACAATAAGGAAATTTTGCCCATGGGATGACTATTTTCCCATTTTGAATTACTGGCACCCTATCTGCATAACCTAGCAATTCCAAAATACAGACGCACTTTTACTCTCGCAAGATTGAATGTATTGCCCTTGGCTGTACTTGAGGGATGATTCCAACAGATTCCACACGAAAATGTCCCTGTGTAGATGGCAGTACCGAATTGGTGGCGCATGCCCTTCTGGCTTGCACTCTTTATAAAAACTTGAGGAATGAGATTATCACCCCTCTTTTATTGTCCATTCCGGGTTGCCCAACCACTGCCACAGTGTCCTTTCTCTTGGCAGATCAAGATGAGCAGGTGACAGCAAAGGTTGCAAGGTTTTTAGTTGGGGCAATCAGAATAAGATCCACTATTTGACTATTGATTCAAGACCCTAAAATGTATTTTATATAATTGACTTTTTATTTTTATTCTTTGTAGTGGTACCTCGGGTTAAGTACTTAATTCATTCTGGAGGTCCGTTCTTAACTTGAAACTGTTCTTAACCTGAAGCACCACTTTAGCTAATGGGGCCTCCTGGTGCCGCCGCGCTGCCGGAGCACGATTTCTGTTCTCATCCTGAAGCAAAGTTCTTAACCCAAGGTACTATTGTGGCATCTGAATATAGACTGCATTATTAATCAAGACTTATATTGACTTATATTTTGATCAGGTTCAAAAAGTCTAAAAAGGGCTTGAATTCATAAAAGTTTCATGCCAGGCAGACCAGCTGCTTAAGAAAACACTGGCAATGTTTTCCTCCTAGACAAGGGGCCCCCTTGATTTATAGCAGAAAACAATTCTCAAAGTCGTAAAAGCTGAAATTACAGGCTGAAGACCAAGGTTACACAGACCCTACATAATTAAAAGTGGTAGGTAAACAGTAAAATAAAACCATGTGCCTTAAACTTGAGCCACAGGACAAAAGGTCAAGAGCACATGGAAGAGAAAACAACTAGCTGGAGTATGAACAGGGGAAGAGGCTTTTTATTTCCTATTTTATTTTGAGGCTGTAAACTGTTCCTTCCTTTTACTTTGAGGAGATTTATCCTTCTAAAAAGCTATATATGTTATGTATGAAATATATTGGTTTAAATGTAATTATGCAAAGGATTTAAGAAATGCTAAATTCTTATTTCATATAGTTGTAAGAGTTGTATTTAAGTCAGCCCCCCTGCCAGAAATGAGACGCCATCCGAGCAGTTCTGATATATATGGTTGTCAGACATTTGTTTAGAAACCTTCATATGAAGTAGATCTTTCAATGTTGATGTGAAACTCAAGATCCTTGACATATGTTTAAGATAAAAATTTAAGATTAACCATTTGTTTTAGAAGGCAGTAGGGCAAGGAGGGCAGGAGGTGAGCTGGTAATTAAGATTCCTTGTTGAGACACATGTAAAGATATATTAATACTTGTTTGTCAATTATAAATGGAAGGAAATATAGCTCTTTGTCTCCCATAAAAGGCAATAGGAAATGAGTGTATTTTTGTAATTGGTCATAGCAATCAGCCAATAGGAAATCCAACCAGGCTGGTTGGACAGATGCAGCCACAGGAGGAGCATAGGGGGCTGGATTAAGGAAATATAAGTGCTGGCCATAATGGCAGGAGGCCAGGCCAGAGCTTGGTAATCATATACCACTGTGCCTCACATTTATTTGTCTGACAAATAAATTATTATTTTAATTTCTCTGTTGCTGCGTTGAATATTTCATTCCAGCTAAGCGTTAACCACAAGCAGGGTGCTACATTTTATGGTGCCGTGACTCGGATCAGTGGTCTGCTGGAACGCAGCCCCTTCGCCCTATTGAGCAGGGTACAAGAGAGAGGATCTCTAAACTGCTTTTCCAGCGCGCACTGGATAAATTTTTCCAGGGGAACGCAGAAGTCTCGTCTGTCTGATACCCTGCTCACTGGCGGCGACGGACCGGGGGGGAAACGGAACCAGCTAAGGGTAAGTGCACTAAAGGGTTTTGGCCCTCCAATTAATTGGGAGGAAGAGAAGTCCTGATCAAACTTCTGCGTCTCAGTAAAGGGGAACTGAGTACGCTAGGTGGCTGGGTACATCAGATGGTGATCTGGTGTAGGGCAAAAGGGAAGATTGGGAGGTAGAGTGTGGTTGAAGTATCTAGCGCATTGCATGTGTGAGAAAGTACAATGTGTAACTGACCTAAGTGTGGAGTGAGTACTACTTCGTTTCCCAGTAAGGTGTGTGTGTGAGTGACTGAGTGGATACTTCACAGGGCCATACAATGGGAGTTGGGGGTTCAAAGGGGGGAAATACACCTCTTGAATGTATGTGAAATAATTTTAAGAAAGCCTTCTCAGGGGCATATGGAGTCAAAAGGACGCCAGGGCGCTTGAGAACGTTATGTGAACTAGAATGGCCAAAACAAAATACTGAATGGCCATCTCAAGGAACCTTTGATATAAATTTAGTAAGCAAACTTTGGTCTAACATCACCAAAGAAACTGGAGGGTGCCCAGAACAATTTTCATATATAGATTCCTGGCTGAGCACATTAAATAAAAATCCTCCATGGATAAGGGAATGCAAAGTCCAACGATGCAAATTATTGGCTGTAAAAGCCAAAGCTAGGAAAGGAATCTTGCCAAATAAATTCAAACCCTCCACCAGTTGTAACCCCAAGGCAAGAAAGTGGAATGAATAATGGGGGTGGAGTCATAGAACTTGATTCCTTGATAGATTATGATAAATATCTTCAGGAGGCATTGGAGTCCTATAATGAAGCCCAAGCAGAAGTGGTTATTCCACCTGTGAGTCCCAGTAGAACTCCATCTACAGTCTCTTTTAGTGGAACAACTGATTGCCTACCCCAAACCCCTGTACATCCAAGTCCTAGAGAATTATTACAGAAGTTACAGGGAGACCTTAATCGGTCAGCAAGCAATACAGCCAGGCGTATTAAGCTGTTAAAAGAACGCCTTGGGACAAATACCATCCCCTATGATTTGAGGCCCCTAGAGCAAAGCGAAGAGAAAGGTCACGTAGTAGCCCCTCTTAGAAGAGTATTTGATGCACTTGAGGAGCCTGTGCTGGTTAATGGGCAACCCGGACCAAGGCCACCTCGAACTTCGATCCTCCAGTACATTCCATTCACGACTACAGTCTGATGAATTGGAAAACGCCCCATCTTTCGCAGAAAAACCTCAGACTATGATGGACTTCGTGACCTCAATAGTAAATACTCATAGTCCTACTTGGACAGATTGTCGCCAGCTTCTGAATACTCTGTTCACCACTGAGGAAAGGAGAGACATAATTGAAAAGGCACAGATATATTTGCGTGAGCAGGCCAGAGTGGGAAATATTTATAATATTGACCGTCATCTCCAAGACAACTTTCCCTTGGAAGATCCTAATTGGGATCCAAACAATGCAATTCACCTGGCCAGACTTACCACCTACCGCCAGACGCTTGTGCAAGGTATCTGCAGGGCATGCCAGAAGCCCACTAATATGTCTAAAGTTTCAGGAGGGTAGATGTGTTACCCATAACACTGTTTCGTGTTCGGTGCGCACCCACAAAAAGACTTAAGTTGTCACCTTTTGAGCTCCTGTATGGGAGGCCGCCCTCCTTTGTTCAGGATATTCCAACTGACCTCAAACAAATAGGAGACCATGTGACACAGGGATAAGTGCAATCTCTCTCCCGTGTTTTTGTCTCTCTCCCGTGTTTGTTTGTTTGTTGTTTTTTTATCTTAACAGGTGGGCCCTCAAGCACACGCCGTGCAGCATTGCTGAGCAGATTCATCAGCTCCAGGCTGGCATAGCATATGGGTGAAAGAGTGGAAACGTGATCCACTTGCACCTAAGTGGCGTGGACCTTACACCGTCTTGCTCTCTACTCCAACAGCGGTGAAGGTAGCTGAGGTGACCCCCTGGATTCATCACTCCCGTTTGAAGAAGTCCGAAGGCAGTTGGACGTGCAAAGGTGACCCCTCTAATCCTTTAAAAACTGACTCTTTCCAAAAACCCCTGTATCTAGCCCTACGGGGAACGGGCTAGGTCACGGGCAACATTAGACGACCGGCCTGCTGCAGCCACAACTTGGAAGCTGGCTGACCTGCGCACGCCTGAAGCTTGAGGAGCGTCTGAACCAGCGACTGTGAGCGGGAAGATTCTCTTATACAATTGATTGACTGCCCCCTTGTGGAACAATTATCAGAGATATTACACATTGGGGATCCTTGGGATATATGTTTTGGTCTTGGTGGTTCCCCATTTCTGTCACTGGGGGAATTATATTGGGACTAATATTTATTTGTTATCACAATAAGGTAATCTTTTGTGGAAGGAATGCATATGCTAGACATCAACATGATTTTATTATTAATCCTGATCCCTTGGTAAGGGGAAGGGTCCTTGAATCTGACCAAATTTGCTAAATATGGATTCAGCTATGACCACAATATGTGGGTAGGTTTAGCTGAAATGGTAGCCAATGTTGCAAATAGGACCAATTGCCTTGTTTGCTCTCTTGGGCCAGATGATTCAGAGGGAGGTATGCCCTTATTACCGATACCATTAGATGCCATTGGTATGGTAAGCGAAATGCCACACCAAACAGAAATACAGAATTTCCCCGGATGGAACTCAACTAAACCATTACAGTTACACCTGTACAAGGGGAATTCTGTGTACATAAATCATCAGATGCAGCTGATTCTACCATGATAGGCTCTTCTCATTGTCACTATACTTGGGATTATATTAAGAATAGTCATACCTGGGCACACGGTACTACCTATCGAACTCGGAATACCTTGCCCTGTGCACCTCCTTTTATTCATGCATGGAAAGTGGTATGGAACACAACTGTGACAGAAAAAGGCAATCTAACATACTGCACTGTGAACTCTCTGCCTCTTTTGATATTTTCGCCTTCTGTACTCCACGTACCAAAAACCTCAGACCCGATGGTTGTGGTGGATATGTGGAGAATGGGCATACAAGAAACTCCCTTCCAAATGGAGTGGGACTTGTTTCCTGGGATGGGTATTACCACCAATGTGGATTTGCCCACTAGTTCAGCTAAGCGAACACGAAGGAATGCTGATATTTCTCGTATAGCAGGAGGAAGTACCCAAAGTTGGAGCGGTACTGATGATTGGCCGCCAGAGCGCATTATAGCCTATTATGATCCTGCCTCCTGGAATCCTGGTGAGCTCATACAAGGGGCACGGGATCCTATTTATAATCTAAACAGAATAATTCAATTACAAGCAGTAGAGGAACTTGTAACCAATGCAACGGCCCAGAGTTTGAGACTTATTGCACAACAGTTGGATGAAAGTAGAGCCCCATTTTGCAGCTGAAAATGGGAATGGATTATGTACTTGCCAAGCAGGGAGGTCTATGTGGAGTCTTGAACTTGACAGGGAATGCCTGTTGCTTTAACATTTCTGATAATGGTGAGGCAATCCGTGTGTTGGCCACAAGGAAGGATGGGATATGGGATGGCTCACCAATTGGTTACCTAATGTCACAGGACTCAAAGGGATACTATTGTCTTGCTTGTTTTTCTTGACAGTAGTGGTAATGGTTTTATGTATGATGCCATGTATCATTTCATGTTTTAGAAGTACAATTAGCAAGATGGTTTCAAATGAAACTTTACCTCATATCATGGCCCTATACAGAGCCTTACCTCAGGAATGTGGCATAAGATCAAGCTATCAAGGACGCTTGGTAAGCAAGGTCCTTGAGCTTGAAAGGGGGGAATGTGGCATCTGAATATAGACTGCATTATTAATCAAGACTTATATTGACTTATATTTTGATCAGGTTCAAAAAGTCTAAAAAGGGCTTGAATTCATAAAAGTTTCATGCCAGGCAGACCAGCTGCTTAAGAAAACACTGGCAATGTTTTCCTCCTAGACAAGGGGCCCCCTTGATTTATAGCAGAAAACAATTCTCAAAGTCGTAAAAGCTGAAATTACAGGCTGAAGACCAAGGTTACACAGACCCTACATAATTAAAAGTGGTAGGTAAACAGTAAAATAAAACCATGTGCCTTAAACTTGAGCCACAGGACAAAAGGTCAAGAGCACATGGAAGAGAAAACAACTAGCTGGAGTATGAACAGGGGAAGAGGCTTTTTATTTCCTATTTTATTTTGAGGCTGTAAACTGTTCCTTCCTTTTACTTTGAGGAGATTTATCCTTCTAAAAAGCTATATATGTTATGTATGAAATATATTGGTTTAAATGTAATTATGCAAAGGATTTAAGAAATGCTAAATTCTTATTTCATATAGTTGTAAGAGTTGTATTTAAGTCAGCCCCCCTGCCAGAAATGAGACGCCATCCGAGCAGTTCTGATATATATGGTTGTCAGACATTTGTTTAGAAACCTTCATATGAAGTAGATCTTTCAATGTTGATGTGAAACTCAAGATCCTTGACATATGTTTAAGATAAAAATTTAAGATTAACCATTTGTTTTAGAAGGCAGTAGGGCAAGGAGGGCAGGAGGTGAGCTGGTAATTAAGATTCCTTGTTGAGACACATGTAAAGATATATTAATACTTGTTTGTCAATTATAAATGGAAGGAAATATAGCTCTTTGTCTCCCATAAAAGGCAATAGGAAATGAGTGTATTTTTGTAATTGGTCATAGCAATCAGCCAATAGGAAATCCAACCAGGCTGGTTGGACAGATGCAGCCACAGGAGGAGCATAGGGGGCTGGATTAAGGAAATATAAGTGCTGGCCATAATGGCAGGAGGCCAGGCCAGAGCTTGGTAATCATATACCACTGTGCCTCACATTTATTTGTCTGACAAATAAATTATTATTTTAATTTCTCTGTTGCTGCGTTGAATATTTCATTCCAGCTAAGCGTTAACCACAAGCAGGGTGCTACACTATTTCTGGGTTAACGGAGTCTGTAACCTGAAGTGTATGTAACCTGAAGCGTATGTAACCCGAGGTACCACTGTATATCGCATTGTTGTTTTATTGCTATGGCCAATGGCTGATGGAAATATTCATTCATTCCTTGGAGATGGAAGAACTCAGCATTGTTGTCAACACCTATAAGAAAGGACATAGAGCTATGTCTAATGGTTGTGCAAGGAGAAGGTAGTTCATGCAAACAAAGTTTCTCTTCCCTTCCCTGCCTCCTGCAGCCCCCTCCACAAACACCCCCTCCCCCAGAGAACCCCCCCCCATCCCTTTTAGCACTAAAAACAGTCTTGAGCCCAAGATTTCTGCTCCTGATTTGGGGTGATTTATTTCTCCCATTGCAGCCCCATATGGCACAGCCTGCCCAACTGTCCAGGAGAGGGCCCCAACCTTCTCCACCCCCCCCCCGCCCCCAGGGTTGTTGGAAGCTACTGAGGAACACAAGAGAAAAGACAGAAAGACAACATTGGTTGCACAAACCACATTCTCAGGCCACAAGCCACAAACATTTAGCATCGATTCATAGAAAAAACAGACATCTTGATATTTTGGAAAAATTATCTGCCAAACATACTGTTCAGATTTGAGGATGGGGTCGGGACTTAAATGTGGTATTTTCTTATTATTGCTATTACTATTTATTAATTTTTATACCACCCTTCATCCCTAGATCTCAGGACAGCTCACAACATAAAAATACAAGATAAAAACACAAAATGCGTAATAAAAGCAAGAACCAACCTGCACCCTTGCCACAAATCAATTACCCCTCTCCCCTTACCCCCCTTTCCCCCTTGCAGAATAGATAGTTATATTTCCTTGAGGTTTCAGAGCAGGATATGAAACTGCGTACAGTTTCCTTTCACTTGCAGATCTTATTTGCAAATATGATTTTAAAAATAGGCCTTTTCTCTTGCTTGTCTTGATTTAAAAACCGTTTTTGACATAGAACTACTGTGTATGGGGGGAGAGGGGGGTAGGGAACAAACTTGAAACGATCTGAACTGCAAATTGTTAAGATTAATAAAGGTTGGGTTTTTTATTAGCATTCTGATTCCAGCCTAAGGATATGAACTAACTCCACAGAGTGTTACAAAACAGCATCTCTGTCACAAAGGAGGTGAAACAAGAGTATATTATGGGTTATTTCTTGTTTAATGCTTTTATGAACAATATTACATCAGCTTTTTGAAAATGCTGAGTTCCACCCACCATCTGTTTGTAGTAATAAAAGTTGTAGTGCTGTATACTGGTTACGAGGTAAGACTATTTCTCAAGCAGGCTCAAAATGGTCACTTAAGAATGCCCATCTACTAAGCTGGTCTAATGATGCCCTTTCGCCCCTCTTACCACCTTCCGAGGTAGGGGCAACAATAACTATTTATTTTTATTTAACAAATGTATAGACTGCTTCACAGCATAACATCATTGTAGCAGTATACATGGGGAAAAACAGAATGAGACACAAGCTCTACTCTACGAACAACAAAACCAATTCTACAAATTCTAAAATGATAAAACTATCCACACAATCTCTAAAAGGATATTTAACACTGAGCTTCTGTAAATGACTAGGTTACACCTCAGGGAGAGCTTTTTGAAACAAAACTGGGTGCCTACGTATCATCACACTAGGCTCCTGTCTTATTTTAGCTGGTTATTAGTTCCAGACACCTGGAGCTTCAACACTAAAAGCCCTGGGTCTAGTAAAGGCTAAGTGGATATCTGAGGCATAATAGCACAGTTTCCAGGCAGGGGTATCTTGGTCCCAAGTTGCTGATCACTTTAATGCTAACAGCAGAACCTTGAACTGTGCCTGGTAGTACATTGGCAGCCAGTACAGCTCCTTCAGCAGTGATGTTATATGGTATAGGAACCATCTTCTAGGGGCTGAGGTTCCTTTGCCGCCCCATAAAATATTTGAGCCTCCCCAAGTTGTTGGGCATTGCCATTCAAATACTGTGTATGTGCTGTCTTGTGATCAATGATGCAGCGTGGGGCTTACCTGCCCCCGCGCCAGGTAAGTTGCCACCCCCTTATGTGGTGTCAGCGGGGTATCCCAATCCACAATCTGCCTGCTGCATTCTGCACCAGTTGCGGCTTCTGGGTTACACTCTAGGGAAGCCCCACATACAGCACATTGCAGTGATCAAGTCTTAAGGTTACCAGTGTCAAAATTCCTGCAGCCAAGCTAGCTCATATAACTATGAGAGGGCCTTTTCTGTGATGGCACTAAGAATGAGGTTTTGTTGTTATTTGCTCCTCCTTTGCCAGTGTTCCATCTGGGTTTTAAAAGGGTTGCTTTTTGCAATAATAAATAATGTTATTATTTATATCCTGCCCATCTGGGCAGCTTCCAACACATATAGAAACATAATAAAATATCAAACATTAAAAACATTTTCGGCAAGTAACTGATCTTTGTTAATTGTTTGTTTGCTGGACCAGGGAAACCTTCAAATAGAGGACTATCCTGGCCACCCTAACACCTCTGTGCACATCATAGGAAGATCTGATGGAACCATTGGTTCTACTGCTGCTGTTTTGATACACATTGCCTAGCTATCCATTTGCATGTTTGCAGAGTGGTCCCCCCGCTTTAAATGTTGAACTGAAGAAGTACAGAAATAAAATCCCTCTTCTCATGCACCTAGTCATATCCAGCAAACATGCACTGGAGATGGTGGGATCGCAGGAGCACCTGTTTGTTTACAACAGGAGTACCTGTTTGTTTACTGCTTTCAGAGTCATGTAAAAGTTTGTGGAGGTATGCTTTATGCACACAGCAAACAGGTAAGGACACAGGTTTGCGATGGGGCAATTCACCTGCATCCACCCACACCCAAATATTTTATAACTATATGTGTAGACTTGTACAGTTAGAGTTGAGATTTTGGTGTAGCCCTATGAATTCTGTTCATTTGTATTTTTTTGGAAGTAGAGGCTATTTTAAGTGCACCAGACACCTTTGAGTTATTTTACATTCTTAGGTTTCAGAAGTTATTGTTTGTTTGTTCTTTCTATCTGCAATATTGAGAAAATGTTAATAAATATGTTTGTGGGTTTTGTTTTGTTTTAAAAAATACATTAACTGCCTAAATAATATAAGACCAAACCCATAATTTTAATATGAAAGAGGAGTTTCTTGACAAGCTTCCTAACTACTGAGATCTGGCAGCGCTCTGTAAATAAGGGGGCAGAAAAACAGAATGAAATATAAAATTAGCAGTCTGGTTGAATCTGTTTAATAGTGCTAAATGAAAGAGTCATTTCAAGTCCATAACCCCATGCCCTGTAATTTTTAAAATGTGACGTTCTTGCTCTACGTAGCATTTTCTTTCACTAATTATGTTGTACCCCATTTAAAATTAATATTTTGCGGGATTTAATGATAGTAAAATCTATCAACAGCATGGCCATGGCTTATGACCGATCTTGCTAACAGTGCAATTGTATATCTGTCTACTCAATGGAACTTACTCCCATGTCAGGGAGATTGCTGCCTAATCCTGCTTTACAGTATTTATGTATAATCCATTTCTAGTGCCCTTCTGGAATGAAATTATTTAACTATGGCTATAATCCTATACCTACTTATGTAGGAGTAAACCTCATTGAACTCAGCAAAATTTATATAGGATTGCATTGCATGTTGCATCTTTTGTAAAGCAGCCTTTTACATCACCTACGCTTTCATTTTTAATGATTGTAATAGAATATGCTGCATTAAGGATATAGTCCTAGGCCCACTTACCTGGGAATAACGCCCAATGAACTCAGTAGAATCCAGTCATGTCTTGGATTATGCTGCTAAAGAAGTAGGGTGATGACAATAAACAATGGCGATAAGTTTTACACATCAAAGCTCACCACAAAGGCCTTGTGCAGAACACACACAACTGAAAAGAATGGAGTGCAGGCTCCAAAGTTGTTTGTCGTTTAGTCGTGTCCGACTCTTCATGACCCCATGGACCAGAGCACGCCAGGCACTCCTGTCTTCCACTGCCTCCCGCAGTTTGGTCAAACTCATGCTTGTAGCTTCAAGAACACTATCCAACCATCTTGTCCTCTGTCGTCCCCTTCTCCAAAGACACAGGCATAAATCCTCGTTTTTAAGAGAGGTGCACTGGAAATGATCCAGGTGAATTAACATTTTTATTTAGGGAGCATATTCTCCAAGTGTGGGGAACCTATGACCCTCCAAATGTTGTTGGGCTAGAACGCCGATGAACCTCAGCTGGCATAGCCTACAGTCAGAGAGAATGGGAATTGCAGTCCAACCACATCTGGTCTACTCCAGACCACTTTAAGATCCTCTGCTTGATAGCCTTTTCTGAGGGGCTTCTGCTTCACAGGTCTCAGCTAGAAAGGGGGCTTATTTGTCTATGAGCAGTTAGGGAATGGCCTTCCCAGGGAGGCTTGTATACAACATCACCATGATTATCTTTTGGCAACAGCTAAACGCCTTTTTAGTTTCTTAAGGCTTGTTAAGTATGATACGATTGTAAGCTTTTACCTGCTGTTCTTACCTCTGTGTTGTGAAGAGCGGTATATCAATATTCTAAATAAATAAATTTGTTACAAAATGCATGCTCCTGCTTGCTCTGCAAAACTGCTACAAAGTACCTTACAATGGGAAAAGTAAAATCTTCATAGCATCTCTGTAAAGAAAAGCAGGAATCTTGGTGCTTTTCAGTGTTGCCATGGGACTCGGGAGATAGCTTAGCAATAACATTTGTGGAGCAGATGGCCTAAAATTAAATAAACAGTTACAGGTCCCGTGTAAAAAAGAAAAAGGAAAAAAAATTATGTAACTTAGAAAAGGAAGGCATGTGATACCCTGAAACAAAAATCACCATAGTGTGTGGCACTTTTTTGAACAAAGCAATTGTAATTTATTTCAAATTGTGGGAGTTATGACTGTGCTATAGTCAGGCACGGTTGGAACTGCTGTGATGTGTTCTGCAAAGTGTGACAGGTGCCAGAACAAAAGGAGTTCTGAACTCTGGTCAAGGGTTGTTCAGTGGGACCTTGTGGTGTCTTGGGCATTAGCCAGTAGCACTAATACACACAATAGGGACACTTTCATCAGCTGATGAAGTTGTTAGCTGAGGCAAGGAAACTCGTAATGGCTTGGAAAGGTGAAATGAAGAGTTCCTTGTTCCTTTAAGCCTTTACTATTGAAGCCTAACCCATCAGAAGCTCAAGCCCAGTTTGTCATTTATCTGTTCCAATGCAAGGACCATTCTACCCCACTGCTGTGGTTGCTATTTTAATTCCATTTTTTAAAAGACAGAGATGCATTCCTCTCTGTCATACAGTGTAGCGTGATCTTAACACTCTGATACACAGCATTCTAATCTGTTTTGTTTTATCCCTGCATAAACAAGAATATGGGCAACAGCAGCGCCTCCCTGACCACCATTTTGTTGCAATTTCGAGGCCCAATTCTGCGGTTCACATTGTCTGCTTCACCTCTCCCAAGTGGTTGTTTATCTGCCATAACAGGAGTGGGGATCCTATGGCTCTCCAGATGTTGATGGACTCAGAAACCCATCATTCTCGACTATTGGTTCATGCTGGCTGAGCCTGATGGGACTTGGAATCCAACAACTTCCAGAGAGCCACAGGTTCCCTTTTGCCATAGTTCCACCATCTTCTGAACATTACTGATTCAGTCCAGCTGCCCAGACTGCGTGAGAATTGAACACAGAGTCTTTTCCTTTTTCACTGAATGCTATGTGTGGCTCTCAAGCAGGGATCATAGTTGTGGGCTTGATTCAAGCCACAAATTAAGCCATGCGTAGGTAAACAGAACCCATTTGTTTGATCAGTAGCTCATCCCGAGCTACATCTATCAGCCAGTTGCTAAACATGGGGCTTGTTTTTCTCACAGCTAGCTTCTGTGCTCAAGCTGCAGCTGATCGCCACATGATTGCCATCGCTGGATTACAGCAATTAGACTTAAAATATGGCTAATATGCCTGTTTTTCTGCCATTCAATCCTTAATAATGAATCTGTTTCACAGAACACTTCTAATTGCTTTTTTTCTGGACTAAGGGTGTAGAGCACAATCCACTATTCAGGGTTTTCATGCTGCTCCCATTCGTTCCAATGGGCATATGGAACGGGAGAATTTCCCAGTAGATCGTTCCAACAATAAGCTAGTTACATGGCTGTAAACAGATGTTTATGAGGCCAGAGATATCATTTTCACATTAAAGTGCTTATATTGAAACTCACTTCCTTTAGCATATTGCATTTTGGTCTTTCTTTATGCCATTTTAATTGAAAGCAATATACAATTAGACCTCAGGATGTACTTGGCATAAGCCAAGAGGCAATATATCAAGTTTGTTGGGTACACACAGCATAATCACAGATGGGCCTGCTGACACTTTGTTTATGATTAAGTAATATTGTGCAATTCTGTATCATAATTATCCACTTTAATATTATTTATTACACACATGCACACGCACCGAGTGGGATCTAGTCAAATTTAAGCACTTATCATCCCACGATTTCAAGAAGTGTGTTGTTTAAGAATAGGTGTGACTTTATCACATTCAGTTAAATGAATCTTAAAAGCTTAATAATCTCTCTCTCTCTCTCTCTCTCTCTCTCTCTCTCACACACACACACACACACACACACACACACACACACACACTTTTTTACATGTGTATGTATATCCTGCTTTAAAGGATGATATAACATGAAAATTCAGATTTTTTTTGCTTTTGCACTGTGCTCATCCTTGAGTTATAAGTAATTTTCTGATTTGTTGTCAGTGTTGTTATTACTATTTAAATGCAGTCATCATACATGACATTAGACTCCTAGGCTGAAATTCTGTTTACACTTACCTAGGAGTAAAAGAATGTCTGCACTTCCTTGAAGTCTTTCTAAGGCTTCCTATGAACTTTCTAATTCAGAATAAATTATGTATAGAGACTTCATACCCTCCAAGATTTCTTTAATGGAAATAGGGACATCCTAAGGAAAAGCAGGACATTCCATGGTTAAACCAGAAACCAGAACAAGCTTCTTGTTAATTCAGGACTGTCCTTGGAAAATAGGGACATATGGAGAGTCTGAGATGCTAAGCCTGATGTGAACTCTGATTCTTCAAAGTTAAACATGGCTTCACCAATTGCTCAGACACTTCACAAACTTTCCCTGGAGATCACACTAGAATCAGCTGGGATCTCAAACTAAGGCAGTCTTTGGATAAAAGCAACTTTAAATCCATCACTCACTTCTCTAGTCCATCTCCATTTTCTGGGCCAGATATATGGACAGCCCCTCCTTAAAGTGCATTAAAGTAATCTAATCTTCAGATTCCCAATGCATGGACCACTGTGATCAGGCTATCCTGGTCCAGGCTATGTCTTCTGAACAGGTCTTGTCAAGGGCCCACAAACATCTCTAGGCTAGTGAGAAAGAGAAGCTTTCATAGTTTGCAGACTTGGGCTCCAGCATCTCACATGTTAAGGTTTATGCCATATAGCCAAAGCAAGACCATTGTCACTGGATAAAACAAACTGTGAAGTAGTGAATTCATATAATCAGGATTTGCTGAACAGTAACTGCAGTCCTACACGTGTAGTAAGTAGTCCCAATAAAGGAAGTGAGTTTAATCAGACATATCTGTGTGCAAGAATAAAGCCAGACTTCTCACAACCTACAAATGAAGAAGTGTTTTATCCCATAAACATGTGTAATGTTGCAGAAATAGATAATACATTGAGGGGTAAGTGAGGAACTCGTTATGTATTCATCCCTGCATGGTTCCTTTGTGATATCTCATCAAACAAGAAATACTTGAGAGTTGTAATGATGCCAGGCATCAGGATTTCCTTTTCTCCAACGCTGAGCCATGTTTGAGAGAGCGATAGTCAAAATTGTGTGGTGTTATGCTTCATTGAGCTGAATTTAGAGAGAACTCATACCATGAAGGAATGCTTTTCTTTCTGAAAATGAGCAAAACTCTTCTTTCCCTGGCATCTTCGAATGTTTTCATGTAGGAGCTGCACAAAGAAAACTTAGGTCTCTGATCCACCAAATGCATTTCACAGTTAGAACCATGGAGAGTGTTTGCAAATATACCTGCTGGATGCTGAGAAACAACAAGGCATGGGAGCAAAAATTGCACGCCAGGGGAGGGGAACATGGCCAGGATGCGAAGAATTTTAAACAATAAGTGAGGATAATGACAGTAAATACTGTTACACACACCCAACTCTCCAAGTGGTAAGAGACTCCGGGGGTACCTGCCCTTTCCCAGACTTTGGTTTCCTTGGAATGAATATCAACAGAGACAGTGGTGTCTTTAGCATATATGGCTGTATTTACATATATATACAACCGTCAATTGAGAGCCAGTGTGGTGTAGTGGTTAAGAGCGGTGGACTCGTAATCTGGTGAACCGGGTTCGATTCCCTGCTCCTCCACATGCAGCTGCTGGGTGACCTTGGGCCAGTCACACTTCTCTGAAGTCTCTCAGCCCCACTCACCTCACAGAGTGTTTGTTGTGGGGGAGGAAGGGAAAGGAGAAGGTTAGCTGCTTTGAGACTCCTTCGGGTAGTGATAAAGCGGGATATGAAATCCAAATCCAAACCTGAGGCTAGGATGGAGGAGCTCACACCACTAACAAGCCACAGATCTTGTCTGTTTATTAGGTCCCCATACCAGACCTTTGGGACCAGCACAGAGCCTGACAAAGCCTCTATGCCTTCAGCTTCCAACCAAACTCTCTCACACACAAACAAACAGAGCCTCCTTTGACTCATTGTTCTCCACCCTAGGATAACATGACATTCAGCTGGGAAAAGGTACACTCATTTGTCTCTATGGCAACAGGGCAACCTCTTTGGACATGTAAATGACAGAACTTAACTGCCAGCTAAGGCAATTATCTTGCAAACAGGCTGGTCTGAAGAGTTCAAGAGCTTCTTCTACTTGATTCTGAACCTGACTGGGTACAGAATCACAGGCCGGGAAGGGACCCATTAACATCCAGACTGACCCCTCAAAAACTACAATACATTCTTCTGTGAACCCAAGTGATGGAGGGGGTGGCCTTTGTTCTCCTCAATGGCAGCTCTCCATTCAGCCAGGTAAACTGCTTTTCAAATGGGGGGGGGGGGACTTTCACAACCAGTTTTTGACGTGATATTAAGCTTAGTTCTTCAAATGACTCTTTCTGTGTCACCTGTTTCTCTGTATGGCTTCTTTGGTTTTGGCTATACTTCAATATATCCAAAAAGAAGAATCAGTGGTTCCCTAGGTAGAATATTCCCCACGATAATTTTAATTGCCTTAATGATATCAGACCAGAATGTTCTTAATCTGGGACATTTCCAAAGGATGTGTAAAATGTCAGCATTAGGCATCCTATATCTCCAACAAGATTGGTTCACTATTGAGTATATATGATTAAGCTGCCTCAGTGTTAAATACCATCTAAAAATAAATCTATAAAAATGATGAACCTGTTTTCAAATTTTTAAACCTCACGGCACGATTGCTAATTGTGTTGTTAATGTCACATGCAGTCAGGCCCTCATCGTTAAAGAACATTTACAGGAGCAGCAACAGATAGTGAGGATGGAATCAATGGATGTCACTGTAGGGCCACTGATGGGGAAGAGAAGAGTCTACCCATACTGCTATGCTTTGGAAGAAGTTCTTGTGGAGGCATCTCAGTCAGTGTGGTGAATGCAGCTGGTGCTTACATGGGCTGCTAATGATTGTGGAAGAAGCTGGTAGCCACATATTTTCTCAGCACTGACTTGAGGTATTCCCCGCCACCACATTTGTTTATTTCAGGCTTCCTCAGCCTCAGCCCTCCAGATGTTTTGAGACTACAATTCCCATCATACCTGACCACTGGTCCTGCTAGCTAGGGATCATGGGAGTTGTAGGCCAAAGCATCTGGAGGGACGAGGTTGAGGAAGCCTGGTTTATTTTAATGAACTGCAGTTGCATCCAGTGGATGATTTTAAGGTTGCTATAATTATATACATATCTACTCAGAAGTAAGTCCTACTGAATTTGGTATAACTTCCTTCCAGGGAAGAAGTTACAGAATTGCAGAAAAAATCCATCTGTCGCTTTCAGATGGCTACAACATCATTTATACTAAGACACAAACATTTCTGTGTTAAGATCCAAATGATTACGGGCAATCTCTAAAATGCATTTCAGACTCTTTCAACAGTGGTAACTTTTTCTTTTTTATATAGAAATTTTCATATTATGATAATCTCTGCCACAAATTCTTTATTCATTTCACAGAATACAGTCAAAGGTTCCTGCAAATTACATGGGTGACATTTGCTTCCCTGATCATAATTACCATCATTTTGTTCAAATCTTTAAAACCTCCCTTCAGCATGTGAACTAGCAATTTTGTAAACCTCCAAGATAAAAGCGCTTGACTTCTGGAGGTGCGTTGTCATTCTCATATTTCCAGGATATGTTTAAATTAGATTTTCAACAATGTAAGGTGTAATTGTGTGCCTCTGCCACATTCGTTAAATTAAGATATTCCTTCATTATGAAAAGATTTAAACAGCTATGTTAATAGCAATGGTTGTTTCCTGAGAATCTGTATGAACACAATGCTAGATTCTACTTGCATACCAGGTGCACCAATGTGAAAGGCAGAGTTTGGCAGCAATAATAAGTTGAAACAAGAGTGTGGGTTAAGTATGGCCGCAACTTTATATCTGGTTTGGTGTGGCATAGGGCAAGGATCCATCCATTGCATAGCTTAGTTGCTTGCTGAGATCACCACCCAGTACAGCTGCTGGAACAGCCAAATAAATTGGCAATGAGGAGGGACCTACAATGGCAGGGATCCAGCAGGTGGGCCCGAAAAGCAACATGGGAATGTGGTCACTAGCTGAGGCCCGTCACTGGAACTGAAGCTTTTTGCCACTACCCCAAGACCCCTTATGGGGATTCCCTCATAAGCTATGGATCCTGCCTAATGCCCTCATCCTGCCTAATGGGCAGGACTGGTGTAGCCAACAAATGGATGTATTTGCTATGCTGGAGAAGAAAACCTCATGGCTGGTTGTCCAGTTAAGGCCATCAGTGAAAGTCCTTCCAGCCATTAATCAGCTGTCCAAAGCAAGGGTGACTGCAGTCGAGGGAGGCAGGCAAAGGCAGCGACACTGAGCGCACCTCCAAGCCCTCAGATCAGGCCAGTCCTCAGAGGGAGGAAATCTTCCCCCCATTTGCCCCACCCTCAGGAAGCAGCTTTGGTTGCCCATGGCATCCTGAGTTACAATGGGGAATTGCACCCAAGTACGAGCCAGTTGGCACCCTCCTGCCTCCACTTTCCTGGCATGCAAAAGGGCGGTCCAGCTTCATTTCAGAAAACCTACTGAAATCAACTTTATCAGCTTTGGAATTTGGATAAGCAACAGTTATCCTAGTCTCAGTGTAACCACTATTCACCAATAGTAAAATAAAATACTTTCTTGATTCGGGCTTTCATTCTACCAAAATTAAATAAAAGTCATAAAAGCCATCAGGAAGTGAGAAAAGGTGATGTTACGTGGGACTGCTTGAAAATAACTCTTTTAGAGGATGATGCTACATGACATCAATGCCATAACATCTGACAATAGCACTCTTAATTGTATCCGTGTTTTGGTAGTCAATTGAAGCAACATTCTGGACAAGACCAATTTTAAACCAATCTGGAATCTCCAAACTCCAGCTGCTATATTAATGGGTAGGAAATAGTGCAAAAAAGCTGGATAGCTGTTGGAAAATGGGGAAAGTGGCAAGGTTCACTAACTATGTAAGAATAAGTGATGGTAGTAAAACATGGACAGTTATGGAGGTGTAACTATATTTTATGTGTATTCACTATTAAACAATCGATTGATTTGGAATGGCTGCTGTTTATCTGACATATTGAAAATCAAAGTAGATCATAATCACAAATTAGAAGAATGAAGCTTCCATCTATCATGCCCTTCAACAACCACACTGGTTGCATTAGTATATAACGTTAAGCTATGAAGTATAGAGGAGACGGAGTTATTGAGAACTTTTGTGTAACATGAAGTCTTCAGAAGCCAATGCAGCACTTGAGTATCATCACAATTCACCCCTTAATTTATCGCTGCCATTTCCCTTTTGAAAACACACTATGATACATCAGCCAGAATGCCCCAATCAGACTGTCTTCCTTTAAAAAAAAATAATAGGGAAGATGTGAGAGTTCATTTTGTTTTGTTTTGTTTGGAGAAAATAACATTGAAACTTGTGGACATATCTTTGAAGGGTCTACACTTTTTATCTGCTGCATGCCTTTGAACTGTGTGTGGCTTCCTTTGAATTTTGGTTTTGGCTTTGACCTGTGACTGCTTTCACATGAGGTTGATTTTGTTCAAAAGGAATAAGAGCTTTGAGGACAACTATCTTGACTATTCTGCTTTCAAGAATGCCTCCCTGAACACACTATTCTTTTTTCACATGCATAGCTTTCTGCTCAACAAAGGATTAATTTACTGCTAATCTTCCTGCCTCCCCCAATGAAAAAATTATATTACTTGGGAGGGGCAGAGCAGGGAAATTACACACACACACTGATGGTAAGTTGGTGCAAGCTATTAGTGCACACTCTCTCTCTCTCTCTCAACATTTTTTTTTTATCGTCCATTTTTCTCAGGGCTGCATCCTTGGCCACAAGCTAGCTTTAAAACCCAAGTGAGATGCAGCTGTCCACATTTATAGAAAATGAACATGTACAAAGGAACCAAATAATTATGTATATCAGCAGCACATAGTAATGCTCGTGTAGAAAATAATATGCCACTCAGCTGACCCTTGCTGTTCTAACAAGGGCCTTTGTTATCTTCTGTAACCTCCTGAAAGCACTATAAAACATTGGGAGGTCAATAGGTTCTTTGTAGGGAATCATTAGGGACGCGGGTGGCGCTGTGGGTTAAACCACAGAGGCTAGAACTTGCCGATCAGAAGGTCGGCAGTTCGAATCCCCGCGACGGGGTGAGCTCCCATTGCTCGGTCCTAGCTCCTGCCAACCTAGCAATTCGAAAGCATGTCAAAGTGCAACTAGATAAATAGGTACTGCTCTGGCCGGAAGGTTTCCGTGCGCTGCTCTAGTTCGCCAGAGGCGGCTTAGTCATGCTGGCCACATGGCCCGGAAGCTGTACGCCAGCTCCCTTGGCAATAAAGCGAGATGAGCGCCGCAACCCCAGAGTCAGTCACGACTGGACCTAATGGTCAGGAGACCCCTTTACCTTTACCTTTAGGGAATCATTACAAGTGCCCCCCCCCACCCCCATATCTTGGCCACAATGGCATTTTGTATTTCTATAAGGTTTTCTTTAAGGGGGCAAGTGATGCAGGTATGGTAGAAATATTTCCAATATTTCCTTTTCCAAAGTGTCATTAGTCACTTCTTAGTGATGCCTACAGAAGATAAACTCCCATCTTTCCCTGATAATACAGTGGTACCTTGGTTTTCAAACCGTTTGACTCCTGAAACCATTTGAATACCAAGGCGCAGCTTCAGATTGGCTGCAGGAGCTTCCAACACTCAAGCGGAAGCCGCATTGGACGGTCGCCTTCCGAAAAATGTTCACAAACTAGAACACTTGCTTCCGGGTTTGCGGTGTTTGGGAGCCGATTTGATTGACAACTAAGTTGTTCAAGAACCAAGGTACGAATGTACATGAATCCGCCTTAATGTACTGCAACTCTGAAGGGTGTTTGGAGTCCAAGCATGACAACTCCTTCAACACAGTCTTATTCTGATGTCAGTTTCTGCGGTTTACTGCTTTTCCATTTCCAACAAGAAATAAGTGAAATGTCTGATGGAAGGTTAATGCAACGATGCACCTTTCTCTGGCCATAGTATTTTAACTGTGCTAAACAGTGAGGTTGGACAAATGTTGGATGTACTACTCTTTCCCCCAAAGTAATTTAATAAAAGATAACACTTTTAGATCCAGCTGATAATTGGTTTATCATGTACAATTCTGCATCTATTATCACCTTTTCATGCAGGAGAGACCGATATAGCTTTCACTGCTCATAATGAAAGAATGAATTTGAAAGAAAACAGTTTAATTCTCTCTTTCTCCCACAATTCAGATGGGTGCAGAAATGCAGCTCAGTTGTTGTCACCTTATTTTTTTCTATTAATAGTAAACAAAATCAGGTTCACACTCCTTGTTGCATTTCCAGGGCTGGGTTTTTAATCCATGATCATGCAGCATTATCCAAAAATACATGTGCAGCTTGTTCTCCCCCCCCCCCAAAAAAAACATATTGCTGTTTGATGCATTCATCAATGAGAGCCAGTGTGGTGTAGTGGTTAGGAGCGATAGATTCGTAATCTGGGGAACCGGGTTCACTTCCCTGCTGCTCCACATGCAGCTGCTGGGTGACCTTGGGCTAGTCACACTTCTCTGAAGTCTCTCAGCCCCACTCACCTCACAGAGTGTTTGTTGTGGGGGAGGAAGGGAAAGGAGAAGGTTAGCCGCTTTGAGACTCCTTTGGGTAGTGATAAAGCGGGATATCAAATCCAAACTCCTCCTCCTCCTCCACCTCCTCCTCCTCCTCCTCCTCCTCCTCCTCTTCTTCTTCTTCTTCTTCTTCTTCTTCTTCTTCATTGTTTGTCAAATCAGCTTCCCGCCGATTGGAGTCCTTAAGCTCTTACTTAAACCATTCCTAATTCATCTCTAGCCAAGTTCTGAACACCTTTGCAAAAGCCTTCTTTTTGGGCTGGGAGAGGACCTTTCAGTGTGAGGTTGATATGGATATACAGTGGTACCTCGGGTTACATACGCTTCAGGTTACATACGCTTCAGGTTACACACTCCGCTAACCCAGAAATAGTGCTTCAGGTTAAGAACTTTGCTTCAGGATGAGAACAGAAATCGGGCTCCGGTGGCACGGCAGCAGCGGGAGGCCCCATTAGCTCAAGTGGTCCTTCAGGTTAAGAACAGTTTCAGGTTAAGAACGGACCTCCGGAACGAATTAAGTACTTAACCCGAGGTACCACTGTATACAGAATTGGAGCCTCCCACTGCCTACCATCTCCCCCACTGATCTGGACCCTGCAATCATCATCTGAGGCCCTTCTTTGTCTGCCTCCTCCATGAGAGTTCTGGGGGATGGCAACACGAGAACGGGCCTTTTCTGCAGTGGTTCCGCACTTGTGGAATGCTCTCCCCAGGGAAGTTTGCAGCTTGAGTTCCAAGAAAGTTTCACTGGACTGAGACTACAGTGCTTAGGGAAAACTGTTCAAGGTTCCCAGCCAGAGAAAGAGCTTTCTTTCTGAATGAGTGTGGCAATTCAAAATAAATAAAATTGGCATCATGAAAACATTCCATCTCCGATATGCCCTTTGCTCACACTATTCTAAATTAAATGTGGATTTAAACAATAGGGTTTTGGGGTTTTTTTGCTGTACTTCTGTGTGGGGTTCTATCTGAGGAGAATCAAATTTTAATTTTGCCCTTTTCTGAATTCAGTAAGCATCATCCTGATCATAAGCTAGTATAAAGCTGTCTAGCACATCTAGAAAAAAAATAAATTATTGTAAAGGTCTTCCTTCTATTGCTTCATTATGTATTATGTAGATTTTTTTATATACAGGATATAATGGAAAATATAAATTGATATATCTAAACCAATTACACGAGGAAATGCAACGTCTGTCCCTGGTGTTCCTAAGGATAATTTACTTTACTCTAACATAATTTCATGCTTTGTTAAAATGAGAGGGAACTATGACTTCCTGAAGGTGAAATAAATGGACAAGCTCTGACGAAAAAAGCTAAAAATTTTGCATACTTTGGAAGGGTTTGATCTTAACAGGAATTACATTTGAATGATGAGAGTGACGAAAGCGTCTTTGCACTGAAACAAGTTTGGCTATTAAAATATAATATTTACCTTCTATCTCAGCTGCCAAATAGCTCTTACTGTATTCTGAACGTCGTTTAATAGTTTGTTATCTGTTATGGCTCTCAGTGTCTATAAGGGAGCCATTTCAGATTTCAGCTAAAGGGCTCTGAGCAAGATTCAATGAGGTTCAATGGCCTGGATTTTTCTTATTCAAGTAGGGGAACTACATTTTCAAAAGTAGTTAGCTTCCATATTCTTTATACCCTCTGAAAAAAATATAAGAAGGCTCTCAACAAAATATACACGGGGCCCTTCCTATTAAATAAAGGGCTTTTGTACCTACCACAAATTATGCAGCCATAATGCAATGGCTGAGCCTCACCCTGGGAAAAGCTCCTTCGGGTTCAAAGTATTTACATTTATACCATAAGCATCTGGTGATGTACGGTAAGTGCTTTTGATAAGGATGCAAAAAAAAGCACATAGTCTTCAGTTCTGCCTTGCATTTGTTGCATGCAGCTCTGTTTCCATTCCATTGCAGTTTGTGTTCAGCCAAAAACTATGTTCTAAGCCCTGCTGCCTGCTGTAGTGAAATTACATCACTTATACAATTAGTTATATAAAATACATGGTCATTTATGTTATCCCACCCACTGGTGGAAGAAGAGGAGTGTGGGGGGAGCACACCGCCCCCGGCAGCACAATCTGGGTGGGGTGCCACTGTGGCTGCCCCCCTGCCCGTGCTGGATGCCACATCCCTGCAGGTGGCACACCACGCCCCCAGGACATGCGCTGGCCCTGCCCCCATCTGCTCTCCGGCCCCCAGCACCGGAGGATGAAGCTCCGCCACTGATCCCACCCCATTCATTGTAGTACAAAGCGAGCACAATGCAAATGGGGGCAGGATGGGGGAGTAATCAATGATGTATTGTTTGCAGGCTCAAAACAACAAAAGTGAATGCAGATGGCACAGGCATCAGGTTGGGGGGGTGCTCCAACCCCCACAACATTCCCCATGAAGGGGCTGGGCACCCACAATATTTGGGGCTGGAGCCGCGCACGCCACAGGGGCATGTGTGCACGACATCAGCATGCCCGCTGGCGCAGGCAATATCATCACACACACTGACGTGTGCATGTGACAATTGCAAGCTGGCGGGCCTGGCAGATGGTATTTGCTGGGTTGATTTCCATTTCAGAGATGGGACAAAGTTCCCTGGAAAGAGAAGTTGACTGTGAAACCAATCTAAGAATTGTAGCTCTGTGATGGAAATAGGGTTCTCCTAACAGTTCTCAGCGGGACGCGGGTGGCGCTGTGGGTTAAACCACAGAGCCTAGGACTTGCCGATCAGAAGGTCGGCGGTTCAAATCCCCGCGACGGGGTGAGCTCCCGTTGCTCGGTCCCAGCTCCTGCCAACCTAGCAGTTCGAAAGCATGTCAAAGTGCAAGTAGATAAATAAGTACCACTCCAGCGGGAAGGTAAACGGCATTTCTGTGCGCTGCTCTGGTTCGCCAGAAGTGGCTTAGTCATGCTGGCCACATGACCCGGAAGCTGTACGCCAGCTCCCTCGGCCAGTAAAGCGAGATGAGCGCCGCAACCCCAGAGTCGGCCACGACTGGACCTAATGGTCAGGGGTCCCTTTACCTTTAACAGTTCTCAGCACCCTTAACAAACTAACTTTTTCAGGTTTCTTTGGCTGTTTAAAGTGGTGTGATCCTGCTTGTGCAGATGGGACCAAAATGAGGAAGCAACAGAGCAAGTTGCTTTATATCTAGTTCATCTAGGTCTGTATTATCTCTGCAGACTGGCAGCACCTCTCTGGCATCTTGGGGTTTCAGGCAGGAGTCTTTCTCTTTCTACCTAGAGATGCTGGGGATTGAAGCTGGGACTGTCTGCATGCAAAGCAGATGCTCCCCAGAGGTCAAGCATAACTCATTGAGTGCATCCTTCTGTTATCTCTTTCCTTTCAAGCAATATCACAGAGCAATTATTCAGGATGTCAGAGAAGGCCAATTAGGAATAACAACCAGGAAGAAGAGATGCTGTCTATCGAAATGATAAGGTTGGCTGATTTTACCTGCTATTAATTTGAAAGTGTGACCCGCAATGCTACAGGATGCGAGTGCACTTTTAAAAATTATTTTTAATAATTTTCACAGTCCTCGCACATACTACACAATGAAGCACGAACCCTACAGTGACTCCACTGCAGTACAATGGTTCCAAATCAGCAAGTTTGTTCAGTAAGAGAGATGTCTGGAAACATGAAAACAGGATTGTGCCTTTGATATTTTAATGGTTCATATGATTTTCAGCTCTCTTATGTTTCAGTCTTTTTCTTTGTAGGCCTTGATACCCACTGAGTCAAGGGGGGAAATGTCAGGAATGCAGCGCAGGTCTTTGAAAAAAGTATATGGAGTGATGGAATAAGCCAGGACAGAGGAGGGATCACAGGAGCTGAAAGAAATATTTCTAAATACCAAATCTGGCCAAATTTAGAATGAGAGATTTTGACTTTGGAATTGTAAATGCACATTTTGAAAACGACATGTTCCCCTCAGTGTGCTTGCTTACTCAAAAGTAAGTTCCAGTGTGTTAAATGAGATTTACTCCCATGTATGCATGTATAGCATGCATGCCGAGGATGCAATCCTATACACCAGGGATGGTGAATCTTTGGGTTGTGGGCCAATCCAAGTTGGCCCATGAGGGCATGATTCCCAAAGTGTCAGCTAATTGGTAAGGGCAAGGCTCACTCCTGCTGGGTATACCAAAGATCTGGCTGGAGTCTATGTAGAAGGAGAGGGCGTCAAGGCAGGGCGTGCCCAAGACATTCGGCTGCCTGAGGCAAACGACAAGATGGCTTCCCCTTCCATTCCCATATACAGAAGTCAATTGGTGTTGCATTTGAATCTTACTTCAATAGTGAAGAGGAAGCTGCATCTTCCACTGTACCCAAGGGAAGCAGACTGGTCTGGGGGTTCAAGGCAGGCCACATGGCACCCTCAGCTCTGCCCACTGACACCTTGCTATCACTCCCTAAACACTGCGCCCCTGCTTTACAAGGTGATTAACTTGCTCCATTTAACAGTAGCATTGGGGCCAATAGTCTTCCCCGCCGGTTATTGTGTCTGTCTCCCATTCCACTGCTCAACCAAGGGTTTTAACCCACCACACCAACAGGAAGACCTCTCAGAGCTGTCAGGAAATTATCAGGATCCATCAGCTTCCAGCAACATTTTCACAGATTTCGGAAACTCCGCTTTGGCATTTCAGAATCCCTCTGGATTCTATAAACATGCTAGATAAAGTCTGCTTGGGCTACTTATTGTGGTTTTATTGTGTGCTTCCATCATGTGGCTTAGTTTTTTACAATACTTTTTTTGAGAGGTTGAACAGTGGGATAAAAATAATTTAAAATAGCATAAGAGAGAGAGAGACATACCTGTCCTGAAAGCTCGCAGCATTGCATGATCATTTAACAATAATGAAAAGGTCATCTTGTGAGGTGAGCTTGATGCAGAATCAGGGAAAAAATATTTTATAGATGAGAGAACCAGTCTTAATGGAACTACTCAATCCATTCTTTTTTCCCAGGGCATCTCTTCAGTTCTTTCCAAAGTGGCTTGCTTGCTTGTTTGAATGAATGAATGAATGTGTAAGGTATGTGCAGTCTCTAGATGATGTAAGCACAGATTTGTCCTAAAAAAAATAATAATTATATGCACTTCCATGTTTTTGACATAAGCTGTCATATTGCCATGACTAATGCATAGGTTACAGACTAGAGCAGAAGTATATCCGTTTTTCAAAACCCAAAGAGCAAGAGAATCTGTTTGATGCTTGAAGTGTCTGACATTTTGTGCTATAATTATTTTGCCTTGCCTTGTTTCTTATAGCACATTTATGAAGGGTCAGTTCAGCAGGGTTCAGTTTATTTTCATTATTCTTAATCCCACATGCATCGTTTAAAAAAATTAAAAGTAACAAATCAAAACCAGAGTGTTCTAATAATTTTTCAGTTTAAGAAGCCTTTAGGTAAATACATGCAGCACTCTTCTCTTGTGTTGGAATTGCCTACATAACTGTTTCAGCTACAACCTTACTCCAGGGGTGGGAAAGCGCTATTTCCTCCAGGTGTTAGACTTCAACTTCTGTCCGTCACTATTGGCTAAGCTGCTTAGGGCTGATGGGAGTTGGAGTGCAGCAATAACTGGAGGATTCCAGGATCCTCCCACACCTTGTATGCATGTGTACCTGGATTAATACATCCCACTGAACTCAAAAGGGCTTCCTTCTGCATAGATGTCCATAGGACTGCACTGTTAATGACAGTGTTAATGAAAGCATGTAACGTGCATGTAACTCTTTCCTGGGAACGAAGGGTAAAGAAAGTTATAATGAAACGGATCTCACAGCAAATTCTCAAGCTGCAGTGCAATTCAGCACAGCTTCATGACAGAATAGATAGGTGTATATACACCAATAAATCAAACGCTTGTTCAGATGTCAGTTTTGTCTCTGCCTCCATGCATCAGGAAGGCTGTCTGTTCTTTTTTAAAAAAGACATTATTGCATTTATATATTCATTCATTGACACAGTTTCATAGATGTATGCACTTTCCTCTTCCACTGAAATGCCAGGGTATGCATGGCACAAACAATGCTTTTGCGTATGTACAATGTTCCCTGACACTGAAGTGAACGAGGCAGGTTCACACTGAGTCCAATATGTACCCAGAACCCTGTGGAGCTCTTTAGCTGGGAATTCCAAACCTGGCTTAAGTCTTTCACGCACTGGATCATAAAATCTGAATGAAAATTGGGAGAACAAGTGAAATACCTGCATATCCATCAAGTGTGCTTTGAACAGCATTTGCAAATTATGTTAATTCCATGCAACTTCATATGCAAAAATCAGTCATGACATCTTGTTAACGGTAAACTTCTAAGGCAGTATTGAACAAGTGACACATGGAAAAAATATATTAAAGAAATCTGTCATGGTATACTACTTATCTGTTTTGGGGGCGGGTGGGCAAGGAACAGGTATAAACTGAAACACATGTAAAATACTTGATAGTTAAACAGCAAGCTGTTGTGATCAAAAGTCTTTACAATACTGTGTCCAACTCATATCATAGCAATGGCGCTGATTGAATTGGGCCATTTGCCAGTGAATTTAGTCTAAAGGACAGCAATTCTCAGCAGGACTAATTTAGCTCTGCAGTTCTGTCCCAGGGAAGGTGACCAATGCCAGATAAGGGTAAAATTAAAATTTCTTCTTTAAAGCAAATGGCAGCAGTAAATGCATCACTGGAACAAGGGACCTCCATGGCAGCTGCAAGACACATTTACTGTAGAGGAAACTCAGACATTAACTACTAATTGGATTCAGAGCAAGAGGTATCAAAATCCTTTTTCCACATCAACACCATAATGAAACTCCTTTGCTTGAAGTCTAAAATATTGTTGTGTTTGTCTTCATGACCTTTTGACAAGGATTTCCAAGACAGCAAAATAGTGAATATCTTACTCCACCAAAATGCTACTTACTTCTTTGTGGTCATTAGTTGAGTTGTGGTACAAAACAAAGTTGCATTTTCCTATGTGAAATTTGGACACTGATAACAAAATTCATGTTTGCATTGAAGTTTAGCACAAAAGTTTTAACATGGTAACACATTGTGATTTGGCTAGAGCGGTATATGAATCAAGAAAACTAACAGATAATGGGTTTTCTAAATCTTCCTCATCAACAAGGGTGGTTGTCTTGTTGTCATTGATCTCATTCTCGTCTATATCGTTCCTAATCCTCCTCACACAGGTGTGTTGTTTTATATAAAAAATAGCAGCCCAGAGACATTTTTATCTGCAAGACTTCAATTTTAGACAATTATCGGGAGATAGGAGAAAGTACATATCTTTTCTTTCATTCATATTTTTATATGTATGACAGTTTGGAAAATGGCACTAGAGAGAGAAATAATACCAAAAGCAAAATTTAACACTGTAAACTGAGAACTGCAAGAGATTCAGTGACAAGGCAACAACATCAACAAAATGAAAGGAAGAGCACGGTTAGCTTTATTGATATACACTTCAGACATTGGGGCTTCTGAGGAAAGCACATAATAAAATTATAATTTCCAAAATGAATTCTCATAGGAAAATGACTTGTGGAGTTCGGTGAATTAGATGGTCTGCTTTATAAAGTTCAATAGTCATGATACAGGCAAAGGAAGGCCATTGAAAATAAGTTTTCAGGTGTAATTGTGCTGAAAAGGCTTGTAGGTTGTGTAATTACAACCCTTTGTATGTGCTTGACCCTTTAAGTTAAGACAAGAATACTGGCCTGAATGTGTTCACTGAAATTTTCTTTGTTGGAGGACTTCACTTCCTGTTTCTATTTCCTTTGAACTTGTTGCTGTAGAGAGTTCAGGTCTAACTTAGAAGAATTATTTAAAGAGCTTGAACTGAGCTCATCTCAGTTAAACCACATATTTGGAGCTACAAAAAGAACAAATTGATGGCACACATAGTAATCAGTCCCACTGCTGTAGAATCCCATCACTGGAAAAACGCCATTGTTCCATGTCCCTGGCCCACTTCCCAGAGAAAGCCTCTCTTTTGCTATTGGTATGGCCAACATATAGGGAGATTGTGACACATAGGAGCAGGGAGCAAGCTGTGTGTTTCCACACTGTATGTGGCCCTTTGTAATTTAGTTGTACCCTATGGAATGTGGGGGACACACAGAGAGAGCAACACCCAGGTCAGCTATTGTGCTACCAAGAGAGTTGACTCCTAGCACCACAAGGCAACTAGTGTTCGTAGACAGATGTTTGGATGTTTGCACTGGATCCTATGAGGTGCTTGTGCTCAGCTGTGTGTGTTATCTAGCATTCATCCATTTTTAGGCAACTGAATAAGTTTTATTAATTCATTGAACACCCTCATTTATGAATGCATTCAAAAGGACTAAGCTGTAGTTAAAAAGCTTACAGCATCAACCACATGGTCTTTACCAGTCTAGTCTTGGTAGATCAGGAATAGCCAAAGTGTTGCCCTCTGGGTGTTCTGTACTATGACTCCCAACACCTCCATCCACTTTGGCCAATGGTCAGGGTTGGTGGGAGTTGTAGTCCATACTGGCTACCTTTATGTTACATAGTTTATATTTTAGCTCCATGATTTATTCCCACCCACCCTTTTATTAATTTTGTATTGTAGTTTATGTTGCCCCCATTATCCTTCACTGCATAAAAGGTATTATCTGGAAGACTATTTTCCATCTTAAAATGACTTGCATTTTAAAAGACAATTTGCAAAGTAAAATATGTAGACATATAACATGGGTTAAGCAGTTTCAAATTTAAAGAAAAAAGTTTTAACTCAAGGGTTCACTATGTCATATAGGGGACGTGGGTGGTGCTGTGGTCTAAACCACAACCTCTTGGGCTTGCTGATCGGAAGGTCGGGGGTGAGCTCCTGTTGCTCTGTCCCAGCTTCTGCCAACCTAGCAGTTCGAAAGCATACCAGTGCAAGTAGAAAAATAGGTACCGCTGTGGCAGGAAAGCAAGTGGCGTTTCCATGTGCCCTGGCTTCCGTCATGGTGTTTCATTGTGCCAGAAGTGGTTTCGTCATGATAGCCACAGAACCCAGAAAGCTTTCTGTGGACAAATGCCGGCTCCCTTGGCCTGAAGCAAGATGAGCGCCACAACCCCATAGTTGCCTGTGAAAGGACTTAATCATCCAGAGAACCTTTACCTATTTACCTTTTCATGTCATACATAGAACAAACTTTATTTAATTCATCCCACTTCATCAGCCTTTCCTTATTTATTTAAAAGACTTGATGAAGGTAGAAATGGAGTAGATTAAACATTACTTCCACAAAGTTAATAAACAACAACTACAGTTTTCTTTGACATACGTAATAGCTGAATATTTACCAGTGCAGAGATCATTCTGCTAAGGCAAGGGCTTCAGGGGAAGAATGTACACTTCCTCAGAGGTTTTATTATTCCCAAAGCTCAGGTGAAAGTTTCATGCAAAAGACAGAGCCTGGGATCAATGATGTGTAAAAGCATGAGTGTATAAATAAATGATTTTCTACATCATATATAAAACAACACTAAGTTCATCCCTGCATTCAAGGTCAGAATGAGGTCTGTACAACCCCTGAAATTCTGTTCTAAAACCTTAACTTGCTGTACAATGCAATAATAGAATCACAGAATCGTAGAGTTGGAAGGGTTCACACGGGTCATTTAGTCCAACCCCCTGAAATGCAGGAATACCAGCTAAATAATCCATGACAGATGGCCATCCAACCTCTGCTTTAAAACTTCCAAGGAAGGAGATTTTACCACCTGTCATGGGTGTCTATTCCACTGTCGAACAGCTCTTACTGTCAGAAAGCTTTTCCTGATGTTTGGTCAAAATCTCATTTCTTATACCCTGAAGCCACTGGTTTGAGTCCTGCCTTCTGGAACAGGAGAAAACAAGCATGCTCCATCTTCCATGTGACAACCCTTTAGATATTTGAAGATGGCTATTATATCTCCTCTCAGTCTCCTCTTTTCCTCTTATTAATTACATAGCGTATAGTTTGGAAATAATGCTACATATTGCAACAGCAGCAGCAGCAACAACAAAAACCAGGCAAACTCAAACAAACAAACAAAACCCCTGAACCCTTTGCGCTATGTGGTTTGGTCCACACATATAGATAATAATAATGGGTGAATAAAAATAACGTAATTTAGCCCCTGTTGCAAATGGGGCCTTGGAGGACTCATGATAATGTAAATAGGGCGCACAATATAGCTGAAAGTCCTATGGAACTTCAACTAAAAACTTTGCTTCTCTGGGCTAGGATATTTTTCAAACTTTCTTTTGCTTAAAGACAGAAAGCCTTATGCACTGCAGCAAGTGCCACAAAGCGGTTTTGTGTCTTCTTTGTTCTGAGCAAAGAATCAGCCTTTTAAAATGTATTTTGTGGCTGTGTATATGTGTAACAAAGCAATATATTTGTATTGGTTTGGGGTAAATGAGCCGCCAGAGGGCCTTAAAGATGCAAAAGTCTTCTTACCTTTGCTATTCTTAAATATTTATGCAGCTGACTGAGTCCAATGGTTAGTAGGGATTTGATTTAGTTTATTCATGTGAAGGGCTATGGAAATAATAAATAAATGCTTGAATGGTTTTATTTTCATTGCCACTGATATCCTTATTGGCTTTTGATTAAACATGATTTCTGCGGGAAGAAGTCAGCAGTAGGGCATGTGCATTACATGTAAAAGATGCCATGTTCAGTCTCTGGCATCTCTAAGCAGGACTGGAAAATACGGTAACTCTGTCTCAGCTGCTGCCAATCAGTGTGGACAATATTGAGCTAGGTTCTAGCCTGATTCTGTATAAAGCAGTTTCCTATATAGCTCTGCACTGAGAAAGAATCTGGCAATTAAAATGCAGTGGTAGCTTTACACTGTGAATGTGCAATTAAAATACAGTTCTCTGGCCACTGTAAAATCTGACAGATGTTGTCACATCATTGCTGGAACTGTATGTGTTCCCTTGAGGTTTGAATTTGGTGCTCCACGATAAAAGCTAATTTTACATATGTCAAAAATAGCCTGCGAGGGGCGGGGGAATCATGCAAACTCAGTATTTACATTGTGTCATCCCATGTAGCAAGGAGAGTTGTCAGAAGTGAGTTGACTTAAATAGTAACCTCAAATGTTCTGTTTTGTTTTGTTTTGTTTTGTTTCTAAGAATATTTGCAAATTATATCTCAGCATTAAATCTACATAGTGTTTTCAGTATTGGAAATATTATTCAGAGATACAATTGAGCTGCACGTTCATATGATATTTGCAAGGAGCTGTTTTTTAAATGTGATATTGCTAGCTTTGCTAGCAATTTAGTAGATTGCTATCTACTAAAGTCAACAGAATGCCATTTATTTTTTTCTGCTCAGCTCACACTGAAATATGTCTTCTGTGTCTGAATGCATAATCTGTCCTTCAAGTATTTTTGTCTTTTTTCATCTGTGGACAGAAATAGTTCTCTGATGAATAATCAAAGTATAATAAATACTGCCCACAATAGGTGAGTCAGTGCATGTTGTTTTCCTACCTTTCAGGGTTTTACAGCCACACGCATCACTTTAGCAATAGGAATTCTAACACTTTGGTTGCCTAATTTTTCTGCTAACCCTTAATACTTGGCTATTTAAGCCGTTTCCTTCATGTTGGCCTTGCTTTTACTTTCCCTCCCTTTCTTTGTTGCTTTTATCGGTCACAGAAGCAGAGCTGAACTAAAGAAGAGCAAATTGCCTGGCATTTGGAAACACTAAGTTTTCTGATTGTTCTAATGTCACCACTGAGAGCCAGAAAACATTTCACGGAGCACCAGCCTTGGCATGGTTACTCAGAAGTAAACTCCCACTGAGTTCAATAGGACCTAATCCTTTCACTTTCTTCTGTGTGTGCCTGACTGGTTATTAAGATTGCTCTCTTGCGTGTCTCAGTGATCCCTGAAATACATAGTTGTTTATTTATTTGATTCTGTGTATGAATCAATTCTCATTAAAAAATATCCATGTGATTCTGCAGCGGAAATATCAACATTTACATATATAAAAACAAATACATCTATTTGATACAGGGGTGAGGGCCATTTTAGCAGCTGTGCCTGTCGTAGGCTAGTGTTGTGGTGACATTAGAGGTTTGAAACTAGGACCAGGGAGAGCAGGGTTCTAATCTCCACTCAGCCTACTGAGTGACCTTGGACTAGTCATTGTCTCTTAGTGTGACCTATCTTGCAAGGATTACTGTGAAGATAAAACATACACGAGCTCCTTGGAGGAATGTTGGGATATGACTGTAGTAATAATAATGACTCACAACAGAAACCCACCTTGCTACTTCATTAATGTCCTTTTAAAACACTGTAAAAGCCTTTTGTGTAAGTAGTTCCAGCTTCACCACAAACTGTCTTATCTGTTTTAGCCACCTCTTTTGGAGGAAAAGTGGGTTAAAATGTTTTAAAACTACTGTGTATTTTGGAAAGTTGTTTGTTTGCTCTGCATTGAGCTCATAACCCAATTTTGCATGATGATTCCTGGCTACAATTGGGTGCCATTTTGTGTCAAGATGGCAGACCAAACCTTTCAAAACTGCAATTGTATGCAGGATACTGCCATTCCTTCCACAGAGCAACAATTATCAGAGTGGGTTTAACAACCAGTCCCTCTTCCCAGGAAAATCTAGGAACTGTAGCTCTGTGGAGAGGGAAATGAAGGTCTGTGGTCAACTCTCAACATCCTTAATGAACCACAGTTCCCAGGATTCTTTGGGTGATGCCATGGCTGTATAAAGTAATATGATTTTGTTTTAAATATATAGAAAAGATGAGGGCCCAGTTTTTCTTTATTGGGTTTAAAAAAACAAAAACAAAACCTCATTGCCAACAAAGAGAATAATAATTCATTTATGATAATTATATAGCGAACATGTAAATATGTCCTAGTATTTACAGTGGTACCTCGGGTTACATACGCTTCAGGTTACAGACTCCGCTAACCCAGAAATAGTGCTTCAGGTTAAGAACTTTGCTTCAGGATGAGAACAGAAATCGTGCTCCGGCGGCAGCGGGAGGCCCCATTAGCTAAAGTGGTGCTTCAGGTTAAGAACAGTTTCAGGTTAAGAACGGACCTCCGGAACAAATTAAGTACTTAACCTGAGGTACCACTGTATATTGTATTTACCACAGTGAATTCTGCACTGGGGAAGTTGCTGTGAACTCTTATATGTGTCTGTTAGAGGTAAGCCCCACTGAGTTCAATGAGACTATTTACCCCCCATAGGATTACAGCCTTAAGTCTAGAGACCAAATTTTGTGCTTTTACTGAATTATGTGTCCATCATCATTTGGAAGAGCAAACGTTCATAATTGAATGTGAAAGGTGGTGTTAACTTTTTTACTAAATGTTTTGATCATATTGCTTTTTAAATCTGGCAGGCAGCCAGCCAGGCAGACAATTTAAACACCTACTGCTTATGTGGCATGCCATTCTAACTCTGTTTTGTCATTTGCACACCTTCCCCATTAAATCCCAGATCAAGCAGAAAAATGGTGCTGAGACTTTCCCCTTTGCTTTCCTTTCAATACTTCAGTGATCGATATAACCGGTGGTATGTTAAAACTTGTTGGTAGAAATACATTGCAAGGCATTGTTTTCACAAGACATGTTTATAATACAGTGGTACCTCGGGTTAAGTACTTAATTCGTTCCGGAGGTCTGTTCTTAACCTGAAACTGTTCTTAACCTGAAGCACCACTTTAGCTAATGGGGCCTCCTGCTGCTGCCGCGCCGTTCTCATCCTGAAGCAAAGTTCTTAACCCAAGGTACTATTTCTGGGTTAGCGGAGTCTGTAACCTGAAGCGTATGTAACCCGAGATACCACTGTAATAATAATAATTTATTACTCACACCCCACCCATCTGTCCAGGCCTCCCCAGCCACTTTGGATGGCTTCCAACAGAACATCAAAACCACAATGAAACATCAAACATTAAAAACTTCCCAAACAGGGCTACCTTCAGATGTCTTCTAAAAGTCAGATAGTTGTTTATTTCCTTGACATCTGGTTGGAGATGCATTAGTTTTTAATACAGTGGTACCTCACAAAACGAATGCTTCGCAAGACAAAAAACTCGCTAGACGAAAGGGTTTTTTGTTTTTTGAGCTGCTTCGCAAGACGATTTTCCCTATGGGCTTGCTTTGCAAGACGGAAACGTCTTGCAAGTTTGTTTCCTTTTTCTTAACACCATTAATACAGTTGCGACTTGACTTCGAGGAGCAACTCATAGAACGCGGTGTGGTAGCCTTTTTTGAGGTTTTTAAAGACTTTGGTGATTTTTGAAGCTTTTCCAAAACTTTTCCAACACCGTGCTTCTCAAGACGAAAAAAATCGCAAGACGACAAAACTCACGGAATGAATTAATTTCGTCTTGCGAGGCACCACCGTATACTATTAGTTCCTTTGGAATTACAGCTTTACTATCTCAAAAGGTCCCATGGCCTACAGTCTCTTACAACTTTATTTTAATCACACATCCTTTGCTCACCCCAGTGAATCTTCACTTTGACACCCGGGAGAATGCACAGGAACTATGAATTTTTGGAGGGTGGGAAGGGGTCGTTGGAAACACACTCAAAGGTTATACAATCATAGAATTATAGAGTTGAAAGGGAACACTGAGGTCATGTAGACCAATATTCTTTTTATTTACAGTCTCATCCTAGGGATCTTTAGCCATAAGCACAGCCCATTAAATTTAATGGAAATTATTCCCAAATAAGTGTGTGTAGGGTCACTGCATTAGATAATATCATAGGATACTGAATTCCACTAACCTAAATAGGCTGCTGACCTAGTCTGGGAAAGGAAGCAAGTTAGGCTTACTGTTTGTCTCACCTTATAAGCTCCTTCCCCCTCTTCCCCATTGAGAAATACATAGATGGATTAAATTGATTAGTGCTTAATCCTGTTGAGATCTCTGACTGATACACAGGGCTATTTATAACCATTGGTATGTTTTCCAGTGCGATGGCAATGTATTTACTTTTAAATTTGATTATGGGTATAACATTGTATGTGATAACACCCAAAATTCTAGTCCGTTACATAAAGAGGTTTTGCAGACATGCGAACACATTGCTTGGAACAAACAACACAGGTGAAATGTCACTGGCATTTAGAGGGTTTCATAACCAAGCAGTTTGTTGTGGGAGTGCTCTGGGTGGGTTCTCTGTCCTGAGGTCTCAAGCTGAGAACATTTACAATGAATAACAAAAGTTTTAAGTTGGATAATATATTTTTTTAAAGAAAGTATTTTTTATTTTATCAAAATAGGTGGGTTTTGTAAACATAACTCCTAATCAACACACTTCATCACCTCTAAGCACTAGGAATCAGGGTTTAATTTCTAAAGCTAGGGCTACAGAAGTTCAAATCTGCCTGGAAAAAGGCCCAGCCTGGATTTCCAGTGGTTCTGGGATAATCAGAAATTACTAGGAACTATACAATTTCTGTCTATGGACCCTGGATTAACTCAGTCTCTGGTGCAAGGATAGTTGTCTCCCCCAGGAGACTATTTTGCCCAATTCCTTTGTTCCAGTTCTGTGGAACAGGGGGACTGGGATGAAGTTTGGAAAAACCCTTGAGTTCCATGGTGCTGCAAGGAAGCCAAAATACTGTTTTCATGGGGCAGACAGATAACTTGAG
This sequence comes from Podarcis muralis, assembly GCF_964188315.1. NCBI lineage: Eukaryota > Metazoa > Chordata > Lepidosauria > Squamata > Lacertidae > Podarcis > Podarcis muralis. Next base: position 43,759,120 of record NC_135663.1, on the reverse strand, counting down.
GCCGGCTTGTTCAAAATTCACATCCACTGATGTCCTTACCTCTGTTTTAGAGAGGTGTGGGCGATTCTTACTCAGCAGCAGCGTAATCTCTAAAACCCCCAAAAATGCTAATGTAAAAGGCTACTTATTTAATCTCAACCGGCTGTGATGATTCAGTGGTAAGGCAAATGCACTCTACACATGCCCTTGGCAGGGTGCCAACAATTGAATAAAATATTGGGAAGGGGGCAGGTAAGTCCTGCATAATCAGTCACAAGATGCAGTGCCCATTAACTTTGTGGTGTGCTGGTGGCCCCTTCAAATATTTTGAGGTCCTAGGAGTTAGCTCCTAAAGCCCCAGGTGAGCATTTCACAAGTTCCAATCCTGGGCTAGGTCTAAACAGGTTGTCCCGAGGCCAGTGGCGTAGCGTGGGTTGTCAGTACCCGGGGCAAGGCAAGTAATTTGCGCCCCCTAACCCGTGGATTTGCGCCCCCTAACCCGTGGATTTGCGCCCCCTAACCTGTGGATTTGCCCTAATCCCAGATGTTGCGCCCGGTGCGGTCGGCCCCCCCTGCACCCCCCACGCTACGCCACTGCCCGAGGCTCCAGTCTGGCTGATCTCCAACCCTTGCCATGGCACTCTGGACATCCTGAGAAGCAAATGCCACGGAGCTGAAGCGTGATCATTAAATCCAAAGCTAAACCTTGTTGAACTCTGGCTGAGAGAGGAAGGGCAGGCTGTGCGCCCTAGTGTGCAGGAGCTGCAAGGAGCGGGTTGACGTTTCTCCCCCCCCCCCCCCCGCCCAGGTCCCAGGCAGCTCCTTTGAAACCTAAACAGATTACGCGAGGCGCATGAAGGACACGGCGAGCTCGCCGCGCTTCCCGAGGAGGGGATTTGGCTCCAAAATAGGACGCTAAGCCGCCTTGCAGCCTCGCGCTCGGTTTTTCTGTTATTATTACTTCAAGCGGCGCCGCGAAGGGGTCGGGTTCCGGCTAGGCGCTCCCTCAGGAAGAGGAAAGCAGAAAAAAAAGCCGTCGACGACAACGGCGCCTCGTCCGCTGTCGCAGCAAATATGGAAGGAGCCGCGAAAGGAAGCGCTTCTTAACCGGGGCCCAGCTTCCCCTCGGTTTCCATGACAGTTATTAGGGCAGCGGAGAAATTGAATTGTCTCCCACAATGCTCTGGAGAAAGGAAGCGGGCGGGGGAAGAGGAGGCGGCGGCTGCGCCACTGGCGAAGCGGCGGAGTTCTCCTGACCCGCAGTAACTCGCCTCACGGAGAATTTCCCCCAAACTCCCTGGATTATCATGACGCCTCTTTTTTGGCCGCTCTCTTTCTGCTTAGGTTAACCGGGGTGCATGTGGTTTATATAAATATATTTCATTTCCCCCCCTTCTTGTTATTGTTATTGTTTGCGGGAAGACCGCGTGGGTTTGCCCCCCACCCCTCCCTCCCCAAGCTGCGCGCGCTCGAAGCAGCTCCATGTCTGGCCACGCAAGGATATGAACAATTATTATACAGGTGGGCTCTTCGGAGAGAGCGGAGCTCGGAGGCGTCCAATCAGGCTCCGGCAACCTGCAGCCCTGTCAAAATGCCTCTCCAGCGGATCTCCGTAGTCCCCGCGCGGGAGACGGCCAGCAATGGGAGAAGTTCGATGGGCAGAAACAAAGAGAAGAACAAGGAAGTCGAGGTAAGAAGAGAGCAGGGGCGCTCGGCCGGGGCAAATCGCGCTTGCCACGGCCCCAAAGGGAGGGAGGAGGGTGGGGGTAGGAGATCCACGTGCCCCACCCCCCACCCACCCCGTTGACAGAGGCAGGGGGCGTGAGGTTTGGAGGGCAGCTGCTGCACACATGGTTGCGGCGCGCGGAGATGCAAGTCTCCGCTGACGCCTGAAATGCAGGATTCTCAAATGCATCCCTGGGTGATGGGAGGGGTTGGCGCATGTATAAGGGACGGCGCTGAGAAGAGGATGCAAATGTTTCGCGTGAGACTCCCCTAAGGAGTGTGTGTGTGTGTGTGTGTGTGTGTGTGTGCGCGCAAGGGAGAGATATGGTCCAGTGACTTGGGCAGACAATGGGCATTGTTCCTTCTGTACTTTTCAGGTTGCTGTGCTGAAAGGCAACGAAGCGTCTTGTTCCAGAGGAGGCGGGTGGTGGTGGTGGAGAGTGTTGCAAAAAGGAATGACATAAAGCAAACCCTTTCTTAAATGGAAAAAGGCAATAAAGTAGCAATATCAGTAGTCCACTGAATGTGCATGTGTGACGTGCATGCATATTTAAGAATTCTCCGTTTTCATGTCAAACCCATCTGTCCCCCCCCCCCATTTCCATTGTTCTCTGTCTTACATGGAAGAAACTCTTGTTGTTGAATAATAAATTATAGGCTCCTAAATGCTTATGCGTATATAGTTAACAGTCCACAAGCAATAATTAAGACGTACAGAAGTATTTTGTGGCACAGATTCCAGTTTACGCAAGGTAAATATATGCAGGTGACTTTGAAGTTAAATTATTTGATGGTGTGTGGAAAACTAACTGCTGTGACTCCTGAAGCCACTTGGCTCCTTTTTTAAAACGTTGCCTAGTAAACATGCATAATTAACCTTTAACACACACATTTTCAGTTGTGAATAACTGTGGCAGGAAGAGAACAAATGGGAATATTTGAATGTTTGACTGGGGAAAATTGACTGCATTTCCATGTTGCATTTTACTGTAACTCTTTTTTATGGTTTATATGACCTCCTTTTCGGTTTCAGATATCAACAGCTTATGCCTTCGCAATTTGTCTAGTTGTGTAAAATAGCAGTAGATTTATTAACACTTGGCTGAGAGCCTCCTTTAGCCTTTGCAGTTGACTTGTAACTAATGCAGTGATTATGGCTCCCTTATTCCCAGCTACAGCCTCCTCTGATGTTATTCATCCAAAGCAATTAAATATTATTTCCCCTAAAATGGACTGAAATGAATAATCAAACATGATGCTGAAAACTGTGAAGTATCAGATTAAGAGTTTGCATTGTTGAGGGATCAACTTTAAAGTGAAAGTGTTTCAGAGAGGGGGGGAAGCTTGGAAAAGGGGGAAAGTATAAAGTTGGCAGAATGATGAGTTAACAGCATAATTCACAGTTACGTAAGTGTTTTAGGGTGAGGCAACAGAGTTGTTGTCATGGGAATGTAGGAAGCTGCTTTATACTGAGTCAGACCATTGGTCCACACTGGCTGACAGTGGCTCACCAGGGTTTCAAACAGGGATGTCTCCCAGCCCTACCTGAAGATGCGGGGATTGAAGCTGGTACCTTTGCCATGCAAAGTGGATGCTCCACAACTGAGCTCCTGTCTCTTCCAGAACCCATTATTGCGAACACAAACAAAATGAAAGATTTCTTTAATGGATTCTTTCCTCGTTTTGAGGAGGTGTTTTTTTTAATGAGGTGCTTAGTTGTGTGTAATTTGAGTTTAGTTTAATTTGAGTTTGAGCTGCTTGTTAAAAGCATTGCGTTTCAGAACCTCATGGTGGGCTATGGAAGCAGTATTCAAGAAGGTTCAGAAACCATCGGAAAAACAAAGGTTTAGATGAAAAAAATGAGAAAAGATATGTGTGGTAAGATTGTCTTCTCTTGTGCAGAATCTTTCCACTTTCATTCACATCACTCCTCTTTCAAAGAAAACAAAACTTCCTACACAGAACTGTTTGTACACAGTCGTGAGCATCTAGTAGATCCATGAATGCTTTATTCAGATCCTTGGAAATCATGGTCCAATCCTGAACAGTGTGTTCTATGTATGAGTAGCCTAGATTCACAGTGTACCTGATTGACTTGTTTGAGGGTAAATTGGGGGAAGATATGCAGTTTTGAGCAGCATTCAGTGTACTTTAACGTGTCTGAAAAGACCCTCGTGTTTTTACTGCTCCATGGTTTTGTTGTTTTGTTCCTGTCTTCAAGCAGTGCCATGGCTACTGGGGGAGAGGGGGGCGCTAGCCAGGCTTTTTGTACAGGTGAAGCCTCCAGAGGGTTGCCATTGAGGCTCCTAGCCTGTGTGTGTGTGTGTGTGTGTGCGCACGCATGCAAATGTGCATGGCGGCTCCCTAACCGGGTCTTTGACCCAGGTGAAATAAAGCCTAATTTTGCCCTTGCTTTAAGTTAAGTGTGCCTCAATCTCAGTTGCAAAACTGGAACTCTTTCAACTCTACATGCTTTCCAGACTTGGGGTCATTTTAGCAGATCTGATCAGTAAAATAGCCTCCTGGTCCTATAGCTGTTTCTTCTATAGAACTGTAAGACTGGAGGACACTTTCTTGGAATTTCTGTTTTGATCTGCCCCACCTCTCCCTCCAAATCCCTTGCCAGACTAATCTTGGGAGCACATTTTTCTTGCTCCATATCCTCCATTCTCTTCACTTTGACCAGATCAAAAGATCCCCAACTTTACCACTTGAGGAAATGATCCTGTAGTCAGCAGTTCCCTTCTTCAGCATTTCTATTGTTAAAAGTGATAATAATGAAAGGAATTGCTGTTTTCTGTTCTGAGAAATGAGAGCTGAATGTCATGTTTCTGAAATAGTGGATAAAATTGAGACATCAGCCCACTAACTTAACGAATTTACAAATTTGGTTTATGAATTTCTTTCAGGGAATCTTTTTCCATATAAACTTGTTTGCTATGGAACCTCGCCACATTAAAGGTGATTTGGGACATGTTCAATCTAGGGCTTACATGCAGTTCCCCCAGGGCACTGGAAGGTCTGCTGAATCTCACTGTTGCCCCATGGGAACCGAGAATGAAGTCTACCTCGTGTAGATGGAGCATGGTTAGCAAGCTGTCTTTCCAGGGAAGCTTGTCTTCTGCTACTGTTTGATTTATTAGGGAACATCTGATAAGCCATCATGGGACTCTTGAACACTGTTTGAAAACCTCCCTGAACTAGCTCCTCCACTAAGCAGCTATGATTAAAAACATTTAGGCTACTAAGGTATAGAATAGAATAGCACAATCCTTCACGTATTTATTCGGAAGTAAGTCTTGCTGTGTTCAGTTGTGGTTACTTCCAGGAAAGCATTCATAGAATTGCCACTTTAGACTATAATTCTAAATGCAAGGCTTGAAAGTGAATGTGCTCAGGTTCACAGCCTGAAATTGGTTCACATTGACAAAGTCTCCACTGCAGTTGTGTACTTTGGTGCATGATGATATGAAAAAAGACTGTTGTGAGACCCACTATTCACGTGGGGAGATGCATGGTCATAGCAGTTGTTATAGCTGCACCTTTTCCAAGATCAGCAAGGACTGACTGGCTCCTTGTGTGTATAGTATAGTCCATGCTTGCCTTTCTCCATGCAGCTGTGTCTCAATTGTGCAGGGGAATTTGGCAGTGTGACCATGCCTGATTCCATTGTGTGCCTACCATCTGCTGTACAGAATAATAGGTAGATGTAGCTTTTCCTGCTGCATGCTAGTGAGGGCAGTAAAGGTAGGCAGCAGAATGTTAATGTTTTGCTGTAAAGTTCAGGTCTATGAGAGCTTGCGCAGTCTAGTGGCTAAGATATTTAGTTACAAATTGGGAAATCTCTGGTATGAATCTTATCTCTGCCATGAACTCACTGTGTGTTCATAGGCAAGCCATTTTCTCTTCCTTTCTCAGCTTTCATTCCTGATATTGCACATGACAACACTGATCTATTAGTTATTTTATCAGGGTTGCAGTGATATAATGTGAAGCACATTACATGTTTTAAAAGGCTATATGTGTGTTAGTAATTATTATGTTGTGCTACATGTTTTATTTCTGTGTGTTTGTCTCCAAGTTTTATGCTTGTTCAACAAGGTGCGCATATGTGAGGGATAGACAATTTGGTTGGTACTGATGATGCTTTCTTGTTTATAGCTGGATTCTGTACGTCAGGGAATTTCTCTTAAACTGAGAACTAAAATGTAAAGCTCTGAACATCTTTCAATGCAAATCTTAAATTACTTAGGCCAAAACAAGTGCCTTGTATTCACTTCATTGCTGCCTATAGTCCCTGTAAAATATTGAACATTTTTTTATGGAGATAAGGCAAAAGAAAATATTAATTGCTGTTCTTCAGTTTAGTGCTTGGCTGCAGCAGTTTCTTACTAGATGCTTTATTTAATAAGGTGACTATGTAACTGGAATTGGTTACAGATTGAACACTTTCAGGTTTCTGGTTAAGAACAACTGCTAGAAATGCAATTCACTAATCTCAGAAGCAGCACAGTATACTAATCCAAATAGTGTATTGATGATGAGTTGAATAAAAGTAATCATTTAAAATCTGTTGCTCTAACTTAGTCTAAAGCATTATGTAACTATTCTTCTTCAATTGAATTGAGAGTTTTTGGAGGTAAGTACTTTGCAGCCTTGAGAAATGTGCTACAAAACCTTGTTTTAGACCTACTTTTCAGAAAGTAGAGTTCACCAACTTTCTTCTAGTTCTGTAGTTGAAAACTAGAACTTTAGTTTCACTTTAATATTAGCATTGTACTTCATATGCAGGGATGTGTTTGGCCTCTGGCTTCCCCAGCACTGCACTAAATTAAGTTGCTTTGGGTTGCCCTGGACAAGATAAAGTGACTAACAAATTTAAGACATAAAAAATGATAATATATGACGGGTACCTTGGTAAATTCCTCTAAGACTACAGTCCTTTGCATATGGCCTAGGGATATGCCTCATTTAACTTAGTGGGACTGGTTCCAGTGAATTCTTCTTTAAAAAAGAACAACTTAAATCCAACAAAAAAAGCTCTGTGCAACTTAAATATTGCTAAGCTAATCACCTAACGAGCATGTGAGAATAGGAAAAGTTCCATTTAATACTGTAAAGCATTGCAGTCATTAATGAAGCTCAGTAGATGGCCTTGGGCAAGTCTCTTCGCTTAACTTTACTCAGAGTTGTTGGCAGGGTAAAGTGAGAAGGGCAGAGGAACAGAAACATAGGAAACTGCCTTATACAGAACCAGAGCATTCGTCAATCTAGCTCAGTTCTGCCAAATAGACTGGCAGTGGGTCTCCAGGGTTTTGGACAAGTAGTCCCTCCCAGCCCCAGCTGGAGATGCTGGGGATTTACTCTGGGACCCACCACTGAGCTAGCCTCTCCCCTCCCTATACCACCATGAGCTTCTTGGAGGAAGAGTGATATTAAAATGTATTATTAAAATTACGTTTTTCTAGTAAAGTAACTAGAAATGTCTGTCTAGTCCGCAAATATATATATAGCAAAATGTTTATTTATTGAAAAGCTTGGATTTTCAAATGAAATATATTAACACCCTTCAACCCACCCACCCCAACAAATTATTTGAGATTACATTAATTTTGAAGCTTCTAGATTGAGGTACAGAAACATTAGCTGTAAAATGAATAATTTCAGCACATTGGACAGTTATCAAGGTTTGTAGTGACATTGTATTGATGCACTTATATATATATTCTTTATGTTATAAATAATATAAGTCAAAACTAATATATTTATCCATAAAGTCACTCGGAGCTGGTTACAAAATTAATTTTTTGCACTTTCAAGCTTCTAAAAGCTGAATCATTGCTTACTTTTTTCTAAAGTACAAAATTAACAGGAGAGTATTTGCCTCTTAGAAATGGTAATTGGAATAAATTACATAGAGTAATTCATGAAAATGGCCTCATCACATGGTACCATTAGGGTTTGATTTTTACAACAGGAAATTGGTGGAAGGCTGAACCAATGTTCAGTTGAGTACCATGTTTCCCCATTTCATGTGTTAAGATACAGTACTTGATGTCATTTCATAATTGTGTAAATTGTAAAGGGTTCTTTGTAGATCTCCACTCAGCTGCTCAACAATATCCGAAACCCTTGCCAGAAGAGTTGGTGTTCTTCATGCCTCTCTAAGGAAGCTGGAAAGGCTTTAAAGGGGTATTTGTGGTTGTGCTCTTCCACTGATCTGTCCTTCGTTTCAGGCTTTAATGTTCTTCATTTCAGTATTTCATTTCTTCTGCCCATTGCCATTCTATAACATGCCTAAACTTATGTCTGTACCCAAACTTCCAATGCAGTAATCTGTTTTCTGCAGAAGATCATAAGAATGTGAGAGATAACAACATCTTCTATTAACTAGCTGTTATTCAATTAGCCGGGACGCGGGTGGCGCTGTGGGTTAAAGCCTCAGTGCCTAGGACTTGCCGATCGAAAGGTCGGCGGTTCGAATCCCCGTGGCGGGGTGCGCTCCCATCGCTCGGTCCCAGCGCCTGCCAACCTAGCAGTTCGAAAGCACCCTTGGGTGCAAGTAGATAAATAGGGACCGCTTACTGGCGGGAAGGTAAATGGCGTTTCCGTGTGCGGCTCTGGCTCACCAGATGCAGCTTGTCACGCTGGCCACGTGACCCGGAAGTGTCTGCGGACAGCGCTGGCCCCCGGCCTCTTGAGTGAGATGGGCGCACAACCCTAGAGTCTGTCAAGACTGGCCCGTACGGGCAGGGGTACCTTTACCTTACTATTCAATTAGCCAGTTGTTTTGAGGTGTTGCAGTAATTTGATCTTAGACATAGTAATGGCAAATCTATAGTTTGTAGCTGTTCCCCATTCTGTGGTGTATTGATGCATATACTAATTTGTTGACTTCTTTGTAAAGACCTCTGTGATCCTTTATCTAATATTATTAAGAAGTGAAAAGGGACTTTCCATGAACCCTTTTCCGTATGAATGCAGCTAAATATTTACTGACATGTTCCAAATTAAAACTTGAAGCTTTCTCACTGTATCCCACATACTGTGAAGTAGAATCTCTGAATTAATAACATGGATGGCGCTATGGATTAAAACACAGAGCTTAGGGCTTGCCAATCAGAAGGTCAGCGGTTCAAATCCCCACAATGGGGTGAGCTCCCATTGCTCGGTCACAGCTCCTGCCAACCTAGCAGTTTGAAAGCATGTCAAAGTGCTCCGGCGGGAAGGTAAACGGTATTTCTGTGTGCTGCTCTGGTTTGCCAGAAGCGGCTTAGTCATGCTGGCCACATGACCCAGAAGCTGTACGTCTGTTCCCTCAGCCAATAAAGTGAGATGAGCTCCGCAACCCCAGAGTCGCCTGTGACTGGACCTAGCAGTCAGGGGTCCCTTTACCTTTACCTAATTCATATTAATTTAGAACTGGATGAGCAGACTATCTTGCCCTCTCAGTACATTGTAAACAAAGTGTTCAAGTTGAGTGGAGCATAAAAAATAATTTTTCAGGAAAAAGAAAACCGAAAGGGTTTCTTTTCAACAACAGAACTGTGTTAACCAAGTTGTGGCAACCTACAAAAATTGTAATCAGTAGGCTAGCTACAGCAGGTATTTATTGCTATTCAGTAAAATATGTACAAACCCTGTGTTGATGCACTGGAAGAGAGAGTAGGACATTGTGATTTTCTAATTGTTCTGCAGCACCACAGACCAGTTTACAAGAATGTTACTGGGGCAGGTTGTAATAAGACCATGATGTTAGGTAGGGTATAGGGAAAACAGAACCTGTGATATTTACACTGCATCTTTTTTAGACCTAAACACTTAGAAGTAAGTTCTGCTGGATGTTTGAATGATGTGATCCGACTTTGTTTGAAGAGCCAGGCCACCAGTCCTAGTGAGGTTGACCTGTGCACATAAAACCTGGAAGCTGTTTGTTTTTCACTTTGCATGTAGGCTTTTGTGTGCATAGGGCACATTTAGCCAGGCCAACTCTGTGCTTGCTCTACATGTAGCAGACGGGACATTTAAACTGACCTACCGGGAATAGTCTTGTGTAGAGAACTGAAGTTTTATACAGTCTGGCCAATATAAACGATGCAGAATTCTGTGAAATGTTTTCACTGTGGCACTGGATGTTGATGATAATTTAGACCCTTATGCTGGACTTCAGAAATCACTTGTGCTGGAGTTGCTTTGTGTTGATCCAGAGAGGAAAAAGTCTGTTGTTATACTCCAGCTACAGAAACATAATACTAATAAAATTAACTTGAGGGGGAAACAGAATGTATGTGTTTATACATGAATAATACTCAATCAACAATATTTTATAATTTCCCCTTGCCCTGCAATCCTTCCCTTTTGCAAGTTGCATTCAGTTAGATTAATTATATGTTGCCAGAGTTTCCCTGTTTCAGACTTCAGAAGTACACAGTGCTTGTAATATAAATGGTTTTTCTGTGTACCCATACAAGATGGCTCAACTTTAAGTTCTGTTATTATTCCAGTGAGTTCTAAACAGTAGGCAGAAAATGCATTTTCCCCTAAGCTGGCTAGGGAAACCATAGTGGAAGAGTGGGAAATTGCATTGTTAGATATAAGTTATAGCTTGAACTCATAGTTCACTGGCAGCCTTGTACCCAGCCTTGCTTAGGAATTCTAAGAAACCAAAAAATCTGCACTTTGAAAAATTCTTTCCACCATCTTGATTAAAAGTGTGTCCAATTGTATCCAAATATAGACAAAAACCTGTTACGTTATATCAGGAACCATCACCCAAAATTTGGTTACAATGTCTTAGGATGTATCTAAATGCACAGAGAACAACTTTCCAAAACGTTTATTATGCTAGCTGAAGGTACCCAGTCATGCCCAGGAATTATAGGTAATAATATTTTTTTAAAATGATATTTATAAATGAATAGTGTATTTTACTTTAGGGCTGTGCATAAAGGGCCCTGACCTAACTGGGATCTAGCCCCAAATAAATTTGAGAGTAATGTAATGTTCAGTTGGAGGCAGGTGAAGGAGACACTGCAGCTGCAATTGGTAGGATGGTTCAGTCCTGCAGAGTGATGCTTTGCCAATCTGTTCCCTGCAGGAGACATGCTAGTAAAGCAAACCCTACAGCAATAATGGTGGTTCATTCTTGCAGTGCTACTGCATGTATTTGTCTGCTTGGCATCCCCATTCTGCAGCCCTCTCAGCACATCATTGCCCTTAGTGGGTCTTGGTTCAGTGTGGTTCAGGTCCCACCTGATCCCAATATTGCCATCTCTGGCTGCTACTTGGCTAGCTGCTGCTGTGTGGGGCTGTTTGAAAGCCTTCTTGCAAACTGTCCTGGAGTTGCCCTTTGCAGAGGCTGTGGGAATTTCCTTCTTCCCACATTTGTGTTGAATTGGGCGATGTTATGTTCAGAGGTGTACAATTCAGTGCAGTTTGGAATAGTTCAGTCTTTCATCTTGATGCAATATGGTATTTGATGGTGACTAAACTTAAACCAAAACCCACTCACTGATCTTGGGAACCATCACATTAGATTGGGTGATGATATCTCCAGAGATGCCAAAATTGGTAGAGTTTGAAACTGTAATGCCAAATTGGGCAGTGCCGCATCAAATTATCATAGAATTCATAGATTGGACTTTTTGGTCCACCATCTCAGATTCAAAGTGACTTGCAATGGTGTTCACACTGGCTCCTCAACCTCAGGAACTGTTGCCACATTGGGTGATAATGTCTTAAGAGTTGTCCAAATGCGTAAAAGCAAGGAGACAGACTGATGAACCACTAGTCTCTTGTTCCCTTTTTTCCACTTGCACATGGGATGGGTGGATAAAAATATTTCTGTGTATATTTTTCTAATAGACGGGAAACAGTGAATTGAAAATAGATGCAACAAAGGGTGCAGTTGAGGATGCAGTATTGCTATATTTGACTTCTAGTTATCAAGTGAGGAAAAATATTTCACCTTAGTTTTAGTAAAAAAAATAAAAAATGGTACTAATATGCTGCACAACACACCCCAATACCCTGTATGGCAAGTGCATGGCTGGGTGTTTCTTAGGGGAATTGTATTTTCCTTGTCAGATGGGAAAAAGCTACAAAAAGCCCAATGAATAAAGGAGGGGAAATACTATGAGGAGGGATACTATAAGAATATGCCTGGCAGAAGCTTGATGTATAAATTTTCTGACAGAGATGCAATGATAAATAGCATCACAATGGATGTTTTTTCTCCCTGATGTGAAAGTAGAAGCAAGTTATCATAGTTTCATATCTTGGTAGTTAAATTGGGGGGGGGGGGTGATAGTGACTTGAATGTAATAGTGATTTTCAATTGGGAATAAGAGCATGTGTGTGTGGTTAAATTCAAGCCGGTGACTGAAAGAACATCTGACTATAGCATTAGCAGGGTATATTTGGGCCCTTCTAATTGGAACTTGGGATCTAAAGCATAAGGGCTTGCAAACAGAAACAAGAGAGCTAGAAGCTGACTTAACAATTGTATCATGTGACACTCTGGCATCATGTGATGTGGTGTCTTGCAGGCATTGTCCTAAAGCCTTTCCAAGCTGTTATGTGATGCACGTTAGGCATATAATAATGGCCTTGCCTGCAGAATGTAAGAAGAGCTATGCCTGTATCACCTAGTCCAGTATTTTATTTCCAGGAGTGGCTAGTCAAATGTTTTCCCTTCAGTGTAAAGCAAGTGTAAAAATGACACCTGTTCATGCAAAAAATAATAGTAATCTCATTTTCACATGTCCTCTCAGGAGGTGTGAGCTGGCAGTGGCTGACCAGGAATTAGACCTTGTGGTTGTAGTGGATAGTGCATGATGGCTTTGAAAAAGGCAGATTCCGTGTTATGGATCATTAGGGAAAGAGCTGAAAATAAAACTGCCAGCATATAATTCTATGGTGCAACCGCATGTGGAATATTGTGTACAGTTCTGGTTGTAGAGTTGGAAAAGGATCAGAAAAGGACAACCAAACATAACCAGGGGGCTAGAGTATCTCCTCTATGAGGAAAGGCTATTTATTTATTTATTTATTTATTTATTTATTTATTTATTTATTTATTTATTTATTTATTTATTTGGTTCAGAGAAAAAGGCAAGTACCCAGTGACATAGAAATGGCAGGGAAAGAATGGAGTTAGTGATTTCAGCTTGACTTCTAAAGTTTCATGCAGGTAAGAGTGTTTCCCAACCTTGTGCCTCCAGCTGTTTTTGAACTACAACTCCCATCATCCCTGACTAGCAAGACCAGTGGCAAGGGATGATGGGAATTGTAGGCCAAAAACAGCTGGAGGCACAAGGTTGGGAAACACTGGTCAGAGCACATTGCTTTAACTAGGCTATCTAAACTTTCTGAACTCAGTGGGGATTGCAAATCTCTCTCTCTCCAGGACCCATTTAAAGAAAAAGTCAGAGGTATTTGTAAAGCACTTTGGAGTTCTCAAGTGCAAAGTGTTGTTAAAAGGTGACATATCTTTGTTAGTTTAAGGTGAGAATGATTCTGCACAGAAACGGGATGCTTGTGAAAGGAAGAAGTCTACCCCTTCCTTCTTTCTTTTTTAAAAAGGAAGGAAATGTTTTATAATAGACAGATATGAAGATAACTCAGTTGCTGTTTGAATATGCATTTTGTCTCTGATAAGAAAAGTAAGCAATTTCATACATGTCTATCCTTAGATCTTGAGGATGGTTACCAAAGGTCTGAATCAGAACTTAATAGCATATAGAGCAAAATAAGGACTAGTTGCAACCAGATTAATGCCACCTTTCATTAAATTAATGTCTCCATTACACACTCTCCATTGTGGAAATGGAGCATGCTTATTAAGAATGCCTTCCTGGTTTCCATGTGAAGTTGCCTTTTCTGGTTCTGATACTGAATCAATCATAGCACCGGTCTATCTAGCATAGAACTCTGTTCTTCCACTGGCAGCAGCATCCAAGAACTTCAGTGCTTAGGACATCATTGTTTCAGAAGAGTATCAGATGTGAGATGTACGGTAACTGCTGCCTGATTCAGCTCTCACCTGGTGCAGAGGAGATTTGAGTGGCCTGGCTGCAGAGTGCATTGCCTGGAAGTGATGTCACTGGGGATTGCTGGTGTACTGCATCTGAGGCTGGAATCAGAAGTGGCCTAAAGACTGGCACTGTGTGAAAGGGTGAGGCAATGGAAAGAGATGCACAAAAGGAGTGAGACAGGTCAGGCTTCAGAGCAGAATTGAGGCAAAAATGAAGGCAGCTTATAAAGTAGTCAGGAAGAGGCCAATTTCAGAGGGACAGATGGCGGCAGGGGATGAACCCTTAACATACGCGCATGAGAAGAAAGCAAGGTGAAGGGTGAGAGGGGGAGGAGAGAGAAAAGGAGAGCCTGGCAAAGACAGGTGGCTTGGGCCTTGTGTTCCCGGTCCCTAGGAAGAATTGTTGCAGTGTACAGATACAGAGTAGATCAATTAATGTTTCATATGTGCAGTGTATTCTGCTGTTACTTTTTCTGCATGTTGCATTGTTCCGTTGTTGCTGCTTTCAGTTGCTTTTGTTTGTTTTTTAATGTTTTAGGTTTTACATTTGTGTTCTGTTTTCTTGCAACAAATATTGTTAGATGATGATAATAACAAACATCTGAGAAGGTATGCTTGAGGAGCAGCTGCTGAGACTATCCCTCTACAAATTATGTAATAATGAATAATAGTGAATAATTGATAGGGGCAGAGGAAATTATTTGGATATACACAAGTTCACTTAAGGCAGATTGGCTATTTCTTAGTGAAGCCTTGCCACTTCTCTTAACCACTCCAATTGTAAATACAACAGAGGGGACAGAGGCAGGTGGGTTCACCCTTCAGTTTATACTCCCAAATAGAATGATGACACCAATATAATGATGATAGAATACAAAATTGGGAGTAGTAGTCCTTGGATAACTTATCCAAAATAAATGGTGCAATCTTGTGCTATAAATTGTGATTATGCAATTAATCTTCACTTGATTTAAATTGCCTAAAATAAAATTTAAAAGTTAATTTTATTCCAGATGAAAAATATGATGGAAATTATTATTGAATTCCAGATAACAACCCTGCGTGCATACCATGCCATTGCTCTCGAATCTCTTTTTTAAATTATTTTTTACATGCCACCCTTCCTCCTAAAGGAAACCAAAGACTTAAAAACAATTCCAATGCAGACACAGACTGGGGAAAATGCTACTTAAAAGCCTTGTAGAAAAAGCAAGGTCTTCAGTAGGCTGCAAAAAGACAAGCAAACGGCACACCTGTCTCATATTTAACAGAAGTTGCTGTTGCATTTGCCTCTTTAGGCTCCTCCTGGTTCTAGGAGGCAGTGGGGCAGAGGGTGATGAGGATTTGACCAGACCTACCCTTGCCTGAACAGCCTCTTCCACCACTTCTCACACAACCTGCCTCTGACTGCTTAGGCTCAATTCCTTCCACCAGCCTTGGCTTCTACCTTGTAGGTGGCACAAAACCCCATATATCGCTGGCTCCCTATCTCCCAGATCAGCCTCCATCTCCCCTGGCTCCACCACACATTCATCAGAGCCCTGCCAGTCCTTCCCAGATGTGCATCAGCCCCAGCAACTTTGGCCAATGTTCAGGGGTGACAGAAGTTGTTGTTGAAAAATTAGGAAATACCACACTGGCAACTCCATGGGCTACATTCTCTTGTAATGCTAATTTGTAGTTTGTGTGCTCCAGTTGTGGCTTCTTTGCACATCCAAACCCACCCTGGACAACCAGCCAGAATTTGAAAACAGGGCTTATGAATCTTGTCTTATTTTCACCATGGTTTGTTGTTCTATCCAGACCTATGATCTTCACTTAACCTTGGTTTGTTTTGGTGCCATGCCCCAGCTGCTCTCCAAGCTACAGAGGCAAAGTAGCTAGAAAATGAAACCAGTCCTTAGACTAAGTGACTGTTGGTTCCACTTTGCCAGAAATAGTGCTCTTGCGCTCTCTCTTTCTCATCATTTTAACCGGCTCCTTTTCCTCATCACCCCCTGCCCTTAAGCCAGTTCACCTTGCATTCCAGCTGCTTTATAAGGGGAAGAAAATGCAAACAGACCACTCTACTACTTTTCTAACATCTATGCAAGACTGCATATTGAAGGCACAACTTAACTTTTAGGTACCGTATTTTTCGCTCTATAACACGCACCTGACCATAACACGCACATCGTTTTTAGAGGAGGAAAACAAGGGAAAAAACATTCTGAATGAAACAGTGGATGTATCATTTTTGTGCTTCATGCTGTGGCCACAGACATGTGATCTGATGGTGAATTTGGGGTGACCCAATGCAAAGATCCTGAGAATCCCTGTGGATCCATGCTTTGTAATCACATTTTTGCACCATTGCAGCCCCAGGCAACAGTGGGTGCGTGATTTTTTTGGTGCAGGCTGTAGCCATGGACATGCTATGTGATCTGATGGTGAATTTGGGGTGACCCAATGCAAAGATCCTGAGGATCCATGTTGATCTATGCTTTGTAACCACATTTTAAGTGGGGAGCGAAGGAAAAACAAAGAAGGGACATGAGAGGGCAGAGAAGCAGCTGGCTAAGAATGCTGGAGAGGGATTTAACCAGTGGGAGGAAAGAAAGGCAAAAGTTCCCCCCCCAAGCCAGCCATCTCTCTCTCTCTCTCTCTCTCTCTCTCTCTCTCTCTCTCTCTCTCTCTCTCTCTCTCTCTCTCCCTCCCCCCTCTTTCTCCCTCTCCCTCCCCCACTCTCCCTCTCCCTCCCCCACTCTCTCTCCCTCTCCCCCAGCAGCACCAGAGCACAGAGAGGAATTAGAAAGAGCGACACTCTGCTTGCCTGGAGGGGAGGGGCTTTCCCTGCTCTTTGTTCCGTTTCAGCAATCACAGCAACGAAACAGAGGAGGGTGGGCAGTAAGACCCTGAGGCAGAATGCAGGAAAGCTGCCACTTCCTCTTTTCAGGTTTCCCTTCTCCATGACTCGCGGTTTGACTTTTGCTTGATTTTTTGGCTCCAGGGACCACACATTCGCTCTATAACACGCACAGACATTTCCCCTTCCTTTTTAGGAGAAAAAATCTGCGTGTTATAGAGCGAAAAATACGGTAGTTTCACTTATTGTTACATCTACTTAAGATGGTACAGGAAGCTCTTAGAAGGAAGGAAAATCCAATACTGACTATTTCCACTTCCCCCTTCAGGGTTGGTTTGTTTGTTGGCTTGGCTAGCTGTGGCCTAGAAATTCTAGTTCATGGCTGCAAGGTTTTTGGGTGAAACAACTGCAGTTTCTTTGCTTGCCTGAGGGACTTATTGTGACTTGCTCGACAAACCATGGCTGATTCATGGAAGCTGCTATCCAGAAGAACATTTTGTTCTTTTCTATGTTCTTCCTGCCTTGTGCTCCTTTCCTTTCTCCTGTATTTGGTTTGCCTTTGTTAATTTCAATATAGTTTTTTGATTATAGTCATAAATCTGTATTTCTGTACTGTCTCCTGCACATGATCCAGACGTAGAGGCTTTGCATAATAATTGGTCCCCATTATCTTCCTATGTCTGGGGATGTTTGTAATTTTTGCCTGTTCTCTGGAGTCTCCTTTAGCCTACATCTATAGAGATTTCTGTACCTTTCTATTGCAGGGAGTGCTATAGATCTGTTTTGAGCTGTCTGGAAAATTATTTCATTTGCCATCATATTGGTTTATAAGAATATCTTGGATAGTACATCCACAATTTAGGTATACACTCACAAAACTTCCATTTTGTGCTTTCTTTGACTTAAAGTTAAAAACAAGACAGATGATTACACTAAAAATGTTAATTAGCTACAGCAGTATAAAATTATGCGCAGCATACAAGCTGAAAGCTTCCAAATTATAGCTTCCTCATAAAGTGTAAGAGCCACACTGTGTATTTATAAATTAAGAATTCCATAACTGTTGTACAAGTTGCCATTAAGCATTTTTAAAATGTCATGAGTTGTAATGCTTTAGATTTTAAGTTACTATTTTGGGTTTCAGCGCATCAGTATTGCCTTCTGTAATGCTCTAAACAGCTCCTTCGTAGTGCCTTCTAGATTATACAGTCTATCCCAATCCCCAGCAAAAATACTAAAATGGCTTGGCTCCATGATTAGTTCCAATGATGTAACATGATGTGCACATGTATGTTTTTCCTGCTAGGACAAATGGTAACTGTGGGGATAACGGGAAGCAATTGAGAAAGGGGTAAAGGACAGTATTATGCCAAGTTCCTAGCTTCTCTTTTCTGTCTGTAAAATGGGGGGAACCACAACCCTACATCAAAGAGGTGTTCAATAATATAAGAATAATGTAAATTATTCCATACATCAAAGATGCCATAAATATTTATTTATTTAACAAAATCTTGATTGTAAAATGAATCCGTAATGGTTTACAAAAAAAGAGGGGTGGGGGCATATCATGAACTTGTTCTCCAACTCTGGCCATGCTTGCTAAGGCTGATGGGAGTTGTAGTTCAGCAACACGTGGCAGACCAAAGATTCCCCACACCTGCTATAAAGACTCTATTGTCTGTATGTCTGGTTCTGAGGCTGTCTGTTTTTCAAGTGATCCTGCTGTCACTTGCTTTTCCACCTGGAGTTCAAAACATATGCTTTGCTTTGTAGAGTGGCCAGTTTCAAATGTTTCCATGGGGGATTGAAATTCCCATTCTCTCTCCCAAATCTCGTCCTTTGTCCCTTTCCTCTGAACAACAGCTCTGCATGCTCTCTTTATGCAGGCCTCTTAACCTGCTGTGATATCATAGAGCAGGTAAGCCACAGCTGTGCTTTTCGTGCATGGCTATTGTGGGGGCATTGATGCTCCACAGAATTGTGTGTGGATAGTGCTGAAGTTTCATGGGATGCTCTGGGCGTGGCTATCACTATTTCTATATTTTCATTTTTATTGTTATGCTGTTGATGCTGCTGGTTACTAAACATGGCTATGTTGTAGCAGTGGTAACTGGTGGTGTAGCTGTACAACAGAACAGGGTCATAGGGTCTTCCAGCGGTCATTTAATATACCCCCATATTAAATATGTGTGCCATAGGTATTGAGAAAACATTTTTCCCCCAGCTTAGATTTTCATAGCCCAAAAACTTGTGTAAAACTAGTGTGGCCTTAGTTTCAGTGAGCATAGCTGCATTTGCCATTGATTCCTAGGGATCTATAGTCTCTGTGGCCCATTTAAAAGTGAAATGCTTTCAAGCAGCAAAACTTGAATCATGAATCTAGTTATACTGACATCTTAAAAGGCATATAAAGATGTAGTCTCCCTGATAGTGGAAACCAACACGGACTGACTGGATTGAGAACTGAATGCTATCAAGTTCAAACAGTGCCTTCTTAAAATAAAATAAAAAATGAGGCGTCTTGTGTGTTTTGCCCAGTAACTGCCAATGCTGGATCAAAGTGGCTTAGAAACATGACAAGGCTTAAAAAAGATTTTCCATTTTAATGGTGGGAACTACTACATTGAATTTCAGAATGTTGTGTGCATACTGCTGACTTCTAGGGATCACAGTCTTAACTTCTTGAGGAGTTGAACCCCATTACAGTTTCAGAACTCACAGTTAAAATGTAAATTGAAGGAACTGCTATGCATATTAACTAACCAACTTTAATTTGAGTTATTCACACAGAGTAATGAATACCTTGTCCTTAATTTGTACCCTTAATAAATTTGTGAAATATAATCTCTTGCTTTTATTAGTTTCTGTTTATTGGTTTGGGTCTTCATTTAATTATCCAACTTGTCTAAGAAGATCGCTACTTCACCAGCTTTCAACATTGATGCTGCAAGTTTTGTTTGAAGAAACAACAAAGGAACAACAAACCGAATGAATACCAAAGTACATAATGGAGAAATGACAGAATACTAAAGCACAAGAGATCAAACAAATGAGCATTCAAGCACCCATACTGCAATCTTTGAAAGTGTTTTTTTACTTAATCCAAACAGTTTCAAAGATTGCGTGATTCACTGAATTTAAAATTCACTTTGAATGTTTTGGCCTTAGAGGATAGAAAAGAGTGAATGAGCAAGCTGATATATGGAATATCTAAAAAAGAACTCATTGCTCTTGTGGAAAACAGAAAAGGCGTGCTTAGCTTTGCAGCCTAGATTTGCACACATTTGAATAAAGAAACTTCTAATGTAACAGCTCTACTAAGCAGTAGTTTTCCTCCATTGCTGTCTTTTGTGTAAGAAGCAAGAAGTACGTCTTCACTATTGCAGGTGAAATCCAGTGTTGTCATCCTGCTTGTAGGTTTTGATCAACAGCTTTTGATCCAGTGGAGTTATCTGCTAACAGAAGAGGAGGGGAGGTAATTTTCTGCCATTCCCCTTCATCCCTCCACCACCTTGCACATTGTTTCAAAGGGTTTCCCATCCCCCTAGACACAGCGTTTGGACCACGGAGCTGGAGTACAAAGTGGAATTGGACAAACCATTTCCCTTTTACCTATATTTGTCGATGCTTACACTGGGAACAAAAGCTATTATCTGAAGTGCTGCTAGAGCATGAATTTTCGTTGAATAGGAGAGAGAGTTGAATTGCTTCTTTATATCAAATTACAATTTAATCTGCCCTGCTTATAGGATTTCACCCGCAATGGTGAAGCCGTACTTCTTGCTTCTTACACAAAGAGTTCCTATCTGAGCATGTTGGTCATATCCCTTAAACATCAGGCCCGTTAGATTCATGATAATTATTTAATAGGACCTTGCCAGTTTTTATGTCCTGAAGTCCCTGCTACTCATAAGTATGATAAGATTGCTCAGCTCTTTTTCTGGTAGGACTCTTGACAAGTATGTAGTCTTAACAAGTACGTATATGAGAATCAAAAATCCAGTAGATGAAGCATCTATCATCATTGCATCACCATGTTAGGAAAAAAATGACACCTGTTGAGTTATAACTTGTTGCATAGTTTTTAAAGGCGCATAAATTTGTCAGAAGAAGTGTTCTTAAGCCTGATCTCTCATGCTTCTTAACTAATAGAGAATAGACAGGACTGGCAAATGTGGGATCTTTCAGAAGCATGTTCCTTAATGAAATTAGCCCTAAAACTGGAATACAATTACAGTGTAATGTTTGGGGAAGAGTAAGAGCAGAATCTTTAGCAATAAATAATTGAAAGCAAAGGCCACAAACTAATTAGCTCATTACAATGTAAGGAAGAATTATGCATCTTTCTGGATCTCCTACTGCTCACATATGTTGCTTTGGTAACAGCAAGTTAATAAGAGGAGCTCTCATTTTCTGCTTATTAGATCAGTTCTAAAATAACGTAATCATTGCAACAGCACTCTCATGATCCAGACAAGTATAAGACTGTATTGCTGCTGCTGCTGCTGCTGCTGCTGCTGCTGCTGCTGCTGCTTCTTCTTCTTCTTCTTCTTCTTCTTCTTCTTCTTCTTCTTCTTCTTCTTCTTCTTTTATTAGCTTAAAAGCTACAGTCCTATTTCACTTCGCTGGAAGTAAATCCCATTGAACTCAATGTAATTTAGTTCTGATTAGATATGAATAGGATTGTGCTGTGTTGCCCACCTTCCTGGCATGGTACATACAGAGGTCCACAAACTTACATGGGGATTACGTTTCAGGGATTGCGCCTAAAGCCAAAACCACATGTAGTTAAAACAGATTGGGTTCAATGGTGGGTGGGATTGCCAATATCATTTTCCCCAAAACCCCACCCCTTTCTATCCCCTTTTTATTTATTGCCACATGCATAAAGCTGAATGCGCAGAAGCTAAATGTGTGTAAGTAACAGACTTATTGTACTTCAGTGTAGGCTGGTGCTGCACCCCATCTGCTATGCACGTGGTATTTTATATCAGCAATACTGGCCTTACCTGTCAGGCTTTGGGGGATCAGATCCCTCCCACGGTGGCAGCCCAGAATCAGAGAAACGATAAAAGTTCTTACCAAGCAATTTATTCAATAATTCACAGATAACGACAAAGGAATGCAGCCTTCCCTAATAATGGCATTGCTCCAACCCCTCTACGTCTCCTCTATTTGACGTCACTCCTGCGTAGGTTAATCTGAGCTTTCTGCCTCTCAGCTCTCTATACTAATACCCTCAATGCCCGCCTGGTCATGGGGGGGGGGGGTCAGGAATGTTTTTCCAGGACACTGAGTCTGCCAGCTGTCGCTCCCCTGGTGCAGTGGCAGAGGAAGCCTCTCCAGCACCCGGTGCAGGGTGAACTGCCTGGCTGCGCACACGCAGTGCCCATACTGATGGCACATACGAGCCCTTGGCCGCCCTACAGCTGGGGGGGGGGCAGCAGGCAGACAGCACAGAGCCCCGCAGTGAGTGCCGCCCACCATTTTGTCACCCCCCCTCAGGGTGACACCCGGGTCGGACTGCACCCCCGCACCCCCTTCCTACGCCCCTGCCCTGCTTCTTCTTTCTGCTGTTCCTCTTCCAATATTTCCCAGCTTCTGAACTATGCAGCCTCTGAACTATGCCCTTCTTCAAACCACTGTTCTAAATCTATACTGCCCTCCTGTCCTCGGGAAGGTTCAGGAGAAGAGGGGAGGTCCCCACCATTCCTCCTAAGTCCAGTCCCTGACATTACCAAAGCTAAAACACCACAATGGACAAAATTTTGATGTGTGCCTTCAATATACCTTTGCAGAAATATATGGTGAGTCTCCTCTCACAATGGAGTGGTGCAGATAGGCAGGGCTTATGCTGTCCTTAGGCCAATTAGACAGCCACCAAGGGCTCAGACCTCACAGGGGTGCAGTACTGACCTTTGAGGGGCACAGTTTTTATGCAGATTAATTTTTGTTATATGTTACACTTTTCTGATAAGTACTTTTTTTCTCTCTGCCTGAATCTTCCAACATTCAGCTTGATTAAGTCCATGAGTTCTATAGTGTTGTGAGAGAGAAGGAAACAGCTTTTTTCTATCCACTTTCTCCCATGCTATACATAATTTTATAAACGTCTTGCCTTTTGTAAACTTTTTTTAAAAAGTCACAAATGCTGTTTATATATGAACTGGGTGGATGATAAAATACAAATTTGATAGGTGAAGGGGGTAATTAAACCTGATAGGTAGTTAGGTCCATAAAGAACCACGGATGGTCCACTGAAAGAAGGCCTACTAGATGAGGATCCAAACAAGGGTAAGAACATGATTGGTCAGTTTCTAGATGGGGGAGAGAAAAGCTCTCTTAGTTGTAGATCAGTTGTTGGTTGGGGAAGCATAGAGAAAAGAATAAGCCTGGTTATCTGAGAGAACCCTGCTGGAAGAGAACCTGGAGCTGGTAGCAAAGCAGAGCAACAACACATGCAGCATCCGTTAGGCAACAGAGTCCAGTGCAAGAGGGCTTCAAGTAGCAGGGTGACAATAGAGTGAATTCAAGGCAGTAGTCTTTGAAATATCTGAACTGTATTAGAAGTTAAAACAGCAGGAGGAGCTGGAAGCAGAGGAAAACTGCTGTACAGCATCTGTTTCTGGTTGTGAGTGAGTGGTGGGGGGTGAATGAAGGGCAGGGAAATTAGCTGGAAGGAAAAGCTATTGAGAGCTTATTTGGCTAGGGAAGACTCTTAAAAATTACTAACTGTAATTGAGCACATTAGCTCTGGTTAGTTTAGAACCGTAAACTTTACCACTTGATTTTGTAATGCAAATAATTTGCTAAATAAACATACCAGTTTTTCCATTTCTGGAATGACAAAGTAAATTGCAACATTCTTCCTTTCCTTTTAACTTTTTCATAGTATTATATAGTATTTGTTATGCTGTCTCTCTCCCCTCTTCATATGTCATTTCCTTGTATTTCCTTTCCTTTCCCTCTCTTTTGTAGTTCACTTCTTTCGTTTTCATGAGAACCAAGAATGTTTGATGTATAATGGATTTTGCTACATATTGTCAAAGCATAATATTAATTTTTAAAATAATAATAATAATAATAATAATAATAATAATAATAATAATAATGGAACATAGGTGGGATTAACTGTATTGTAACATCACAAAGCCTCACTGAACTCAAATAAGTGTACTGCTAAGTAGATGTCTACTTCTAAATAGGCATCAATTGATGTATTTTTTGTAAAAACGACACATTTCCAGTATAAATCATGAAATTTAAAAGTTGGCAAGTTTCGGCTTTATAGTAATGTTTTCATAAATTGATGGTGGTGTTCCACTTGGAGTCTGTTTTTATCCTTTTATGAGCTACCCAAGTCAGTAGTGTAGCACTTGCTAATATAACAATAGTTTCCAAGATAAAATGCTGATTAGATTCAGTTCTGCTTTGATTATGAGAAAACAAAATTTTGAAATGAAGAACAGTTCTGTGGAATTAATTAGAAATGGAGAACAGTATAACACATAAATCTGGTGCTAATTTCAGGAGGTTATTTTTAATACTGGCGTGCTCATCACTACCAGCAGCATGTGGGGGAGGGGCATTGCTCCTCTTCTCCCCCTCAACAAGCAAACTAATGTATAAATGTATTTTGCAGGGAACAAGTTATTCTTTAAAAGGAGATGCTATTATAATTGGTTTGTGCAGTAACCTGTTTCCAGGAAATTAGATTACACATAATTATCCCGGGAGGTGAAGCAACTCTTTATCCCCATTAGTATACTAATATAATATGCATTCTAATATCATCTCACAGTAGGGCTAATTTTGTTCCCTTTGAGACATGGAGACACCTGGTATTGCTTTTGCCTGCTGAAATGCCCCAAGGAGATGCTGCTTACTTTGGTGACAGGAGCGGAATTCGTGTCACTTTCTCTCTGCTGTTGTTACGAGCAATTATAATTACCTATTGGTTTATGCTGTTGTTGTGCATTTTGGGCAATAGCATATTATGATTTTCTTAAGTGTTTTATGAGATTAGCAAAATGAGTAGTGAAACTTGAACCTCTGTTATGTTCTTTAAACTGGAAGTGGGGTTGTTTTCTAGACTCAGGTGAAGTAATGGGCTGTGCTTCAGTGTCACAAACCTGATCACCTGACCACCTCTTTTACATGATACTGCAAATTCTGTTTAAAATATTTCTCCGGAATTGCCTATAGCAACCAGATATAAATATTCCAAAGCATTATGAGGATAAAACCACTTGCATCCGCTGAGACCTTGACTCCACTATTACAGCAGATGGATCTAGAGAGGTATCCCGAGCACTCTTTAGTCCTGTTATTTTGGATGAGTTTCTCCCAAGTTTTCTTGCCTAGCTGCTTCTTCCTTGCTATGTCATTTCATTGAGGTCTGAACCAACAAGAGGAGAAAATGAGATAGAAAAACTGGGAAGAGTGTTTTGCTGGGTGGGATCAGCAGCTGGCAAGGCTTAAAAAAAAACCAACGTAAAGGAAAGAAAGCAGGACTTGTCTTGCAGTATAAAGGTAAAGGGACCGTTGACCGCTAGGTCTAGTCGCTGATGACTCTGGGGTTGTGGCGCTCATCTCGCTTTACTGGCCGAGGGAGCCAGCATACAGCTTCCGGGTCTTGTGGCCAGTATGACTAAGCTGCTTCTGGCGAACCAGAGCAGCACACGGAAACGCCGTTTACCTTCCCGCCAGAGCGGTACCTATTTATCTACTTGCACTGCATGCTTTTGAACTGCTAGGTTGGCAGGAGCAGGGACCTTCTGATTGGCAAGCCCTAGGCTCTGTGGTTTAACCCACAGCGCCACCCACGTCCCGTCTTGCAATATAGTGAACCACTGAACCAGCCCTCCCGCACTGAATAAATCTCTTTCTGTCCCAAAGCCATGAAAGACCCTCCACCAGCCCACCTCTAACAAGAGTGCTTGTTTGGAAATAGGGTTGGCTTTTGTTCCAAGGAGGAAATGGCAGAAGAATAGTTATTGCCTTGGTAGATTTATTTATGCTCTGTTCTCTCAATTCATGTTGTTGTATCTCATGACTCAAGGTAGGTAACATAAATAAACACAGATACAATATATATTATATTTTAGTTTTATAATGACACCTACTGAGTTGTAATATTTTTTCCCTTTTATAAATGTAGTTATTGCTCTTAAATAATATAAAGTTCTAAACTGTTCTGCTGAATAAATCCTATCCTGAGTTTCAGGTAGGAGTTTTCTGCCCAAGAGTCAATCAATAATGGGTGATAACCACTGTTTGCTTTGCGTAGATTCATTGAAATCAGTGGGCAGGTTCGGTACATATATATATCAGATATCACCCAGTGAATCTTGAATCTTAAACAGAGCATTATCAGAAGGAAGAAGAGGGTATATCCTTTTCCTGCTGAAACTCAGATCATTCTTTCTAAACTCTGTTAAAGCACTTTATTCTTAAAGAAGATGTGGGTGATTTGGGGATAATTTGTAGGGTATGATTGAAATGGTGACCACTACAGCATTTTATAAAACCTTTTTCTAAAGTCATCAGCTATATTCTCCTAGGTGTGAAACCTAAATAGCTTTGACATACATGCCTTTTAAATTCCTTGGACAGCAGATTTTATCACTGAGTGAGTGAATGCTGAGGCTCAGTAAGATAGAATTTCCTAATTAGGCAGGATATGATATTTGAGCAATATGAGATCATTTTTTAATGTCTTCCAGGTTTTCAGGTTTTTAGAAATTATCACTTGCATGCCAAGGCCCCGTGACCCACAGTTCCCTAGTAATTTATGAACACACAGACACAAGTATTTAGGTGTATGTGATCAAATAAGCCACAACTTTATTGGTTACATATGTGAGCGGTTTGGCTTAGGCATTAGGGGAAGCCAACCTATATATCGACTCCCGCCCGTCTGCAGAGAGTCCACCTAAGGGTAAACCACCAATAGGAGGAGCCTTATGACTTACATCAAATAGGGCATCCCAAGGGGTCCCCATTGCTGTTGTGGCATGGCCCCAGCACATGTCCGGGCATCGGACAGAATCTACATGCCCAGATCCCTTTAACAGGATGAGGAGGGGCAGACGGAAGCTACAACCTCCCCTCCATCCAAACAAAGGCTTACCCAATGCCTAACCTCTCAAAGTTGTGACAATTGCTACAAGGTAGGCCAATACCAAATGGCTGGTGCCAATTTCCCAAGTGGAAAAATTCCTACCTGGCCCCAACAATATGGCGGCCGACATGTGTCCATAGCATGGTCGTGTCATAGCAAAGCATAAAAAGAGGGTGGGTGGGTTGGGAGATCCAGTTAAAGGGCAATAGTGGAGAGCCCTCACGGCTTCACTGTAGTTACATTTATCACGGCCACACCCTTTGATGACACTGATTGGCCAGCAGGGCCATACAGGATGTGGACCCGCCCAGCACCAGTGACATGGCTGGGGTCAGCACAAGAGGGGCATCAACTCCCCGCCCCCATGCCAGATCACTGCAGGGACCTGGATGCCTGGCCGCCACACTACCCATCACGAAAGGTGAGCGGACTTAGATACAGAAACCCTAGTGTCATCTATTCTATGTAAAATTGCACAAATAATGCCATACTAATTTAAACAAAAAAGCAGGCTTCCTTATAGCTCAGGTAGTGTCAAAATAAGATTGTTATTTGCTTACATAAATATTGCAAATAGATAAGACAGGACTAAGAACTGCAGCAGGCTTCCTAACTAATTATGGCTTATGGTTGATTGAAGAGTGCAACCAACATGTCCACACTGATCAATTTTCAGCTTGCACCATTTAAATCTGAAAATCTGCCAAATTTTCTCAGTGTCCAAGCTGCATCTGTTGAAAACAGGCCACTTTCAGTACCTGCTTAGTTATATCAATTAGATAAGGCACCTCTTCTGCATTATGCCAATTCAGGATGCAGGGTTTTGTTTTTGTTTTTTGTTTTCTTCTAAAATATGGAGTAGCATTCAGTGTAACATCCCTCTCCAACTTACGTTTTGAAATGGTGTAGACCAGAGACAGGTTTGGTTCCTTATCTTCTAATAGTGAGAAGTTACACAAGAGAAAAATGAGCACGATGGATAAGATGATGTTGTTGTTTAGTCGTTTAGTCGTGTCCGACTCTTCGTGACCCTATGGACCAGAGCACGCCAGGCACTTCTATCTTCCACTGCCTCCCGCAGTTTGGTCAAACTCATGCTGGTAGCTTCGAAAACACTATCCAACCATCTCGTCCTCTGTCGTTCCCTTCTCCTTGTGCCCTCCATCTTTCCCAACATCAGGGTCTTTTCCAGGGAGTCTTCTCTTCTCATGAGGTGACCAAAGTATTGGAGCCTCAGCTTCACGATCTGTCCTTCCAGTGAGCACTCAGGGCTGGTTTCCTTAAGAATGGATAGGTTTGTTCTTCTTTCAGTCCATGGGACTCTCAAGAGTCTCCTCCAGCAGCATAATTCAAAAGCATCAATTTTTCGGCGATCATCCTTCTTTATGGTCCAGCTCTCACTTCCATACATCACTACTGGGAAAACCATAGCTTTTACTATACGGACCTATACTATACTATACGGATCATATCATATGGATATGATAGCAGGTTATAAATTATACATGGTGTAGAGCAGTCTTCACCAAACCTGTGCCTTGCAGATGTTTTGAATTACAACTCTGCTGCGTGAAGCTGATGAGAGTTCAAGTCCCAAACATCTGCAGCCCAAAACACCCCTTTCACATGCCCTTGTGAAAAGGGTTGCCAGATCTAAAAAAAACCACCTTTGTATGCATGGCAGATATAATTTCCAGGTAAAGGAAGTGATTTCCTGGAACAGCTAGGGGGCTTTCATTGCAAGAACAAATAAACAAGGGTGGTTTGCACATTACACTCAACCATTGTTAATAATACCATAGTTAAAGCTGAGGCACTTGGAAGATGATAACTTAAACCTTTGTTTCTAACACCACAAAATAATTAAAAGCACCAATGAGAGCAGCCAAGTCTTGAAAGCAGCTTGAATTTTTTGTTGCTCTTCACTTGTGGCTCTGTAGCTTTTGGGTGGTGACAGCTCCCTTAACCATAGTTAAGGAGGTCCAGGTTCACAATAACATGAAGCTCTGGTAAACATTAACTAAAGTTTATAAAAACAACTACACACCTTGGTTAACAAGCATTCTTTAACCATAGTTAATAAACCATAGTTCAGCTGCTGGGTGCACAAATATTGCTAAACTATGGTTTTGCTTTTTGTTCAAACCACATCACTGTTTTCTCCCATTCCCCACATAGAAGGGGGGAAATGGGCCACCACCGCCTTTCAAAAACCTAAGGGGACAATACAGTGGTACCTCTGGTTATGAACTTAATTCATTCCGGAGGTCCGTTCTTAACCTGAAACCATTATTAACCTGAGGTACCACTTTAGCTAATGGGGCCTTGTGCTGCCACCGCACGATTTCTGTTCTCATCCTGAGGTAAGGTCCTTAACCTGAGGTGCTACTTCCGGGTTAGCAGAGTCTATAACCCGAGGTGTCTGTAACCTGAGGTACCACTGTACCCCCAAACATGCAGAATGTTTAAAGTCTTCTATTATCACCTGTTGAACAAATTTCACATCTGTCCTTTAGATAAAATTGCTATTAGGTGCTCTTTCCAGATTGCTTAAGGTGCTGCCACCCAGTACTGTTTCAGCAGCCCTGTCTTAAAGGATATTATTTAATCTGAGCCATGTGCACAATCGTCTGCATATATACTCAGAAGTAACTTACCTTTTTGACCTTGGAACAACAAGTAAGGCATCCAAATATCTGTTGTAACATTAGCTGCAGAACTAAATAAATTATGTACTCAGGAAAGCTTTAGGATAGTTAATCTTGCATGAAAGGTTCTATATCTTGATTTTAATCTTTGGGATTCTCCCCCCCCCCTCTTGTGTTAATAAAATGTCTAGATGGTCTAATTCTGCAACAAAAAGGGTAAGGATAAATATGAGTTTTCGCAAAAAAATAAACCGGGATATTAATTACATTTTTATCCTTTGTCTTTATCCTCAGGGCAGCATACCTTGTTACCCTGTTAACAGATCTGCTTGTGTTCCAGTTCACAATCACAACTGGGATATGGAGGTCTGACAGGGATTGGCTGTTTTAAGATAATCATTCTGCCTGTCAAAGTAGTGGTCCTGAAGGGACGGCTGACCCCAAACATGGGCCTTCTGTATCTTGTATTCCCTTGAGTTCCTTTAAGCCCTCCTTGTTAAAAATAGAAAGAGGGTAAAACAACAACAGCTTCCCTCTTGGGAGATGCCAGCTAGTACCTCTTGAAAAAGGATGCCTTACTAATCTGAAATAGAAATGTAATAAACCTGTTCAAGAATCAGGGGTATAGGAACCAATGAGATCTAATCAAAGCATTGCAGGAGTTGGCGTGTATGATAAAGAGCAGTGTGAAGCAGTCTTCTGGCAGGGTTTCAAAAAGCTGAACAACTTGGGGGTACGAATGACTGTCCATGCTGAAATTTTAGATTTCAGTCCATGTTTAGAATTCTCAAGGGAAGCATAGTAATGATGATGATGATGATGATGATGATGATGATGATGATGATGATTTGTTTTAATCAAAGCAGGATAAATTTTCCGGAAGGAATCCATCTACTCACAAGGGATGATTAATGGCTGGATTTAAGGTATCTTTTGAGTTATATGTAGCACTGGACTCTGAGGATTTAATTAGGCAAATTCAATCAATTCCTGTTTGATTCTGGTCACCTACTGCTGTCAGCAACGGCTTCACCATGTTGGGGAGGCTTGCTGTCTGTTTACCCACATTAGTACTCTCCTTTCTCCCAGCATAGCCAAAATGCACACACCATCTTGGGGCATGTGCAGAATTCCTGCAGAAGTGAGCTTCTTGATACCACTCTCCCTTTGTTCTCAGGAGATGCACTCTGATGAGAAATAAAGTTAGACGAAGGTTACTCAGCTTTGCGGCTGAGTGGGGATTTGAACTCAAGTCTTTCCAGTCTAGATCAGATTATTGCAATATGCCACCTGCTGGCAGCAGTGCACCCACCAGTACCTCCTATAGCACTGAACAGGAGTATACCAAAGGGTGGGGCAGGTTGGCCCCACCAAAGCCCAGGGGCGTGTATGTAAAAATCACGTCGTCTCACTCTGGCTTAGAGTAGCTAGGAGTCTGCTTGCCTGTCTGCACACTCCACTAGCTCCTCTTCCATTGCTCTGGATGGTTTCACAAAGCTCTTGTCAAAGGCCAGGAGTCATCTTCACCTGCTGAACAGCAGCCTGAAGGGGAAGAAGGCAGAGTGACTCCACCTGCAGCTGATCAGTCTTCACTGATGAGAACCAGCTGGCTCTGGCCTTATTAAACAGAGCTCTCAGCAGCAGTCAGATGCTGGTAACAACACCTGCAGTTCTTGCCCCTGCCTTGCTGTTTCTTGCTGGATCCTTAACTCTGGCCTGGACCCTTGCCTCTGTGACTATATGGATTCCCTGATGTCTGGACTAGACCCTTGACTCGCAATCATGTGGATTTCCTGACCTCTGGACTGTTGGACTTCATATGTGAATTCTGCTCTCAGGCAAGTGTTCCTCAGAGACTTGTAGTCCCTGCTTGCTCAGCAACGGGACTTGGATGGGGCGACAACAGTCCAAGTTTGTCAACAGCTACTTTGGGTTTCAAACCATAAAGGTAAAAGGTAAAGGTACCCCTGCCCGTACGGGCCAGTCTTGACAGACTCTAGGGTTGTGCGCCCATCTCACTTAAGAGGCCGGGGGCCAGCGCTGTCCGGAGACACTTCCGGGTCATGTGGCCAGCATGACAAAGCTGTACCTGGCGAGCCAGCGCAGCACACGGAAACGCCGTTTACCTTCCCGCCAGTAAGCGGTCCCTATTTATCTACTTGCACCCGGGGGTGCTTTCGAACTGCTAGGTTGGCAGGCGCTGGGACCGAGCAACGGGAGCGCACCCCGCCGCAGGGATTCAAACCACCGACCTTTCGATCGGCAAGCCCTAGGCGCTGAGGCTTTTACCCACAGCGCAACCCGCGTCCCTTTCAAACCATAGGTTCAGTCTTTTTGGAGCCCTTCAATTTCTCTTTGGTCTGCCCTTTGGTTGTGGATCAGAGACTTCAGACTCGTACTCTAGTCCCAAAGCGGTCTCTGTAGCTGCAGACAGGACTTTAAGACACAACTCTAGGAACACATCTACTTTCTGAGTGGTGCACAGGGAATTCTCTCATCGTTTTTCCTCTTGCTGCCCCTGGACCAATCCACTTCATCCCCTGCGCCATATGCCAAATCAAAGTCCTGCCACAAGTCTTTGTCTGGAGGCACCTTCTTAAAGATCAGCTGACCCAGTCCACCCAAACTGGTGGCCAGGAATTCCTCTCTCTCTGCTTACTCCCAGTGTGTCTCAAACACTTCATGGGCCCAAGCAAAGACAGGTAACCCTTCCAGTAACTTGCCCCCAAAACTCAGAGTAGGGAGGTGTTGAGAGGCACTTTTCCCCATGACAGGAGCATTCAAATCAATTAGAGTTGTTGTTTGGGATGGCTGCCTATTTTGAAGATAGTACTATTCTTTCTGTATATATATTTTAACCTTTTCTGTGTTTGAAAGATTAAGAGTTGAAAAGTGAGGAAAATATCCTAGCCAGCAGTTTGTCTTTCAGTGACATTGGCTAATGTTTCACATTTGACTGAGGAACCCAGGTAGTTAATTCATACAAGCAAGGATACTTGATAATCAGCTGATAGGATGAATATGGGTGTGTGTGAAGTATTCTTCAGGTCATGAGAGTAGTACAGAATATTGGTCACCTGGGATTAGTCTTTCTCCTAAGTCAGGTGCTTGCAATTCAAGGACTCTTCTTATAAACATATGCAAATTGCTTTATGATAGAAATTGTGTGTCAAAATTTTTCTCGTTAAGTAGAGGGCCAACAATCAGTAAGCAGCATAAAACACTTCAAATCCTGGTTTAAATATTTAAACACTTGTTTTGCAGATAAGCAATGCATTCTGTACGGTTTGTCTCGCACAATGATGTATTTTAGATTCAACTAAAGGTATTGGGACTGGACTCTGTCACTACCCAAAAAACAAGGTTGTTTTATTTATGTGTTGTACCAGTTTATACTTTGACCTTAGCTAAATTAATTATGGACCTCATATCTAAATGGTGAAGTAAGGCCACTTGGAATTCCCCAATTGAAGTTGCTTATGAAAAACCTTCCTTGAGGATCAGGCTAAGAGCCACCACAAGAAGCCCCAATAGTGCAACCATTGTTTTCCCTATCTCCTTACCCAAAACATGCTTTGTGCTTCCCCAAATTGGCTGGGGTGGGTGCTTGAGATAGGCCTCAGAACAGTGCATGGGGGAAGGAGAGAGAAGATTGATCTGTCTGACAGGCAGAAATGCTTGCACTGATGGAACTGATCATAATAACACAACGTTTAATTCCTCCCACATTGTTTGATGTACCTGTTAGCTGAAGTCTTAGGACTTTTCCTATAATATGCAGAATCACGTGTGATGGAGAACTTGGCGGACTGTGGAATTATGAGACACTTCTCTGGGTCAAAGGCCGATAATTGAGAGTATGAAGCCATTTCCACATTTGTAAGTTTTTCCAAAAAATGTTTTTTTTTTTGGGGGGGGGGCAGAATCTGAACTTTCTATTTAATCCTCAACTGCCATCCCACCCAAACAATCAGTGTTGGCATAATCGTAGCTATATTTGAGTGTTCTTATCACACATGATTGACAACATGTGAGGGAGGGCTGAATCTGCAGTCCCACATCCCTGGCTCCATACGCTTTTGGTGAAAATCTGAAGGAGGAAAGCCAGGAAGGCATGTAGACCCTTACTGCAACCTCTAAGTGTGGGTGGCAGGGGGCAGGGCTGCTGGAGATGGGAGAGTGGAGCTGGAAGGTGTGGCCCTGCCCTCTCCTTCATGTGATACTGATGTTGGATGTGTATTCAGACGTTCCTATTGAAAAGGCCTTTTCTGTGATTGTGCTCTGACTGTGGCAATACTCTCCCCAGGGAGGCTCGCCTTGTACCTACCTTGATGTCACTTTTCCACCAGGAAAATAACTTTTCTGGGGTGGGTGGGTGGGTGTTAATTTAGTGTTTCCCCCCTGCTGGTGATTTCATGGTGTTCATTTCCTAGGTTTTCTTCTTTTAGCATGTTGCTTTTAAAATGCTGCTCTATTTGTTTTTCAGTCTTTGTTACATTTTGATATTTTCCTGTAAGAAATGTTTGAAAAGGCAGGGCAGAAATGTTTGCCCTTCTCGACATTTTGTACCAATAAGGAGAAACATAAACATCCCACTATAGTTCCAGAACTGGCTTTCACATTGTATAATGTGGAAACTTCAAAAGGCAAGGACTCAGTATAATTAAAATACATTATTTGCTATAATGTTTAACAGATAATAAAAGGTATGTCTTTGCACTCAAACTAGCATATGATCTGGTTGAGGCTGAAAGGGGATAAGACTATGCCATCACACTCCATGTATAGCCTGTTCCTTCCATATCTAAATTCCATCTAAAATGTAGATGGTATTTTTAAAAACTTCTTTTAGATCTGCCATTTATGTATATGCCACATGAAGTTTGAAGTTCACCATCATTGCTCACAGAATGAAATGGCAGATGGTGGAGTCTAAATTTTTCAGGATAAATGGATTTTAGTTATTGAACCTCTTACAGGTGATTATTGTGGTAGGCCGGTAATTACCTGTGACCGACTATATAACTAGTATCCATTACATAAGTAAACTATAAAGGGATTTTCTCTATTCTTATAAATAACTATGTAATGTTCGTTTCTAGGGGGGTAACTGTGTTAGCTTGTTATCAACACATTGTAGTTGAGAATATTTTTTAACAGCATCTGCAAGGAAAAGGATTATTAGAGGAGAAAATAGGCCCTTTAATGAATTAGAAGGGAAAAGAGCTTAATGAGATTAT
Source organism: Podarcis muralis (assembly GCF_964188315.1). Taxonomy (NCBI): domain Eukaryota; kingdom Metazoa; phylum Chordata; class Lepidosauria; order Squamata; family Lacertidae; genus Podarcis; species Podarcis muralis. The sequence goes on along the minus strand of NC_135663.1, from coordinate 43,724,526 downwards.
AATAGCTGAGGTTTTCAAGTTGTTATTTTAAATTGATCTTTAATTAGAGGGGGAAAATAGTATGGACAATTTGAACATAATTAAGATCTTGTGACTTTAGTTTCTATTTAAAAGCACGCTGAAGCAAACCATAGAAAAACTGGCTAGGAATGACCCAACCATGTATAGGTCTCTCAGCACCTTCTAGTGTTGCAGTTCAGTGTGCTGTTAACATTTTTGTCCATTGTTTTCTCACTAAACAATGGATAAATTGAGCAGGTCAGAGGGTTGAAAGAGGCAAGTACAGCAGCTGTCGGAAAAGAATACCTGAAGCAGTCTTTACAACCACTGAAATAAGTGTTGAAAGCTGAACCCTCCCCCCTTTCAAATAAAAATAGCATTTTTACTACGCTCACACTCTGAAACTGGATAAAGGGAATGCTGTTCAGATTTCTTAAAAAGCAGAACATGATGTAAATAGAACTGAAGGCATTCTTAATGAGGTGAGAAGTGCAATGAATCTCTGTAATTTATTATGTCACATCAATAATAAACCGGTCCTTTTCTTAACCAAGCGCAATTCAAAGTTCTGTCTTTAAAGTGCTTGCCATTAAAGCCCTGCACAGCATGAGACCAGGATACTTGCCTGCCTCCACACCAGCTTGTCCATGCAGTGTGAATTGTGACCATCATCTGAGGTCCTCTGTGTGGAGAAATTGAGGCAGGTGATGGCTGAGAAGAGGGTTTTAGGTCTTGCCTCAGTTGGTAGTATTCTGTGTATGCAGTGTCCTTCCTTGGGAGGCTGACAGGGACCCAGCACCTATGTTCTATCTTTTTTAGTGTCAAGCCTTTATTTTCCATGACTTTTTATGTTTTACTGTGCTTTTATTGCTGCCAGTTTTTACCCAAAGTTTATACTTTCTCATTTTGTTATTATCTTGTAATACCTGTTTGTTTGTTTGTTTGTTTTACTGTGCAAGCTCTTATACAAGTATTTGAGGAACAGTACTGCCTAGGATATGGGACACGGGTGGCGCTGTGGGTTAAACCACTGAGCCTAGGGCTTGCCGATCAGAAGGTTGGCGGTTTGAATCCCCACAACGGGGTGAGCTCCCATTGCTTGGTTCCTGCTCCTGCCCACCTAGCAATTCGAAAGCACGTCAAAGTGCAAGTAGATAAATAGGTACCGCTCCGGGGGAAAGGTAAACAGCGTTTCCGTGCGCTGCTCTGGTTTGCCAGAAGCGGCTTAGTCATGCTGGCCACATGACCCAGAAGCTGTACGCCAGCTCCCTCGGCCAATAAAGCAAGATGATCGCTGCAACCCCAGAGTCGGTCACGACTGGACCTAATGGTCAGGGGTCCCTTTACCTTTACCTTACTGCCTAGGATTTAGCATAATTTCACCCCCAGACCTTGCAGGAGCATCATGCTGTCTTTCTGTGTGTACAAATATCAGAGCCCTGTGTGGGAGAATATCAGGATCCATGGGGACAGCTATCTTACTCGTCTTTCTCTGGGAATGCTCTCTGGCCTAGGCTCTTATCAGCTGTGTGTAAAATATTTATACCATTGTTCTTAGGAGCATTCAGGCTCTCATTTGCACACACTCTCTCTCTTGTACCGTGATGTGAAAAGCAGTCAATTTAACAACTTCACAAAAAGGGGCGAAAATAGTCTAGGTTTCGCAGTACTGTATATGAACTTCTATTCATTGTACATGTGGGTCTGCTTTATAGAGATTTAAATATGTATGCATGTACTGTATTTGGAAAAATCTCCCCTTTGCTTTGGTAGTAACATATGAGACATACTGAAATATATAAAGGAAGCTTAGGTTAAGTCCTTAAACCTTTAACTTTGACAGGATGTCCATTAAGATATTTTCTTCAGAGTAGTTTCTTTTCTCTACTACACTATGTGTTTAACCTCGTTTGGTTTTAAAAGGGGGTTCTTTTATTCCCATGACTTGCCCATGCTTCATACTTGCAGGCTGTTCAGACTGTTCATCATATACCATTTTTCCCTGCAACAGTTGTTTTAATATAAACCTTTGGGGGTTTTCCTCCTTCTTTTTGGCAATCAGCATCTATGCTCTTTTCAAGAGATTTCCTAGCTACACCTTATGATCCTTCTTTTGTCCTTTTCTCTAGCTCTCCAATTAATCATTGCCTAAATGATTTCCACCTTTCCCCTCCCTGGAATTAATGCATAACTTTCCAGTACCACCAAACATGCACTGCATCTGCATTTGTGGCATAATACAGTTTGATACTTTTTTTTGTATCTTACAGGATATATCACACCATTTATATATCATTTTATAAACATTTTCTTTCTTGCATCATTGGGAAACGTAATTTTACAATTATTGTAATTCCAAGATATTTTACTTTTAGATATTTTCCCCAAAGCCTGTTAATAGTGTATTCCAGGTTAATCCACCATCTCATTGTGCAAAGCAATAAACAAAAGACAGGCATCCGCTTAGCTCTCTCCAAATACTTTTCACCTTTCTTTGAGGAAGTTTCTGTAAAATTCTTGTTTCTGCTGTTTTAAATTAACTAATGACAAGTTTCAATAACAAATATTTAACATTTGTTAATGAAAACCAATTATTTTGGACTCCTACAAGTCAAAGAATTAGGACTTCTGTCAAGCTGTCTGAAATAAAAGCTGCACTTGTATTTGATTCTAGATCATTCATTTCCTAGTAATTCTCTGAACTTAGAAGTTGTTGAATAAATACATGCTGTATGGCATTAGCTAAACTGCTACAGAGAACAGGGATCAAAGGGGTAATTTTCTCTTGAAGTAAATATAGTGGGAATTAGTGACAGATGAGTTCTAAAAATAGAATAGTGTGTTTTTGTGTGTGGAGGTGGAGACTAGTTATGTCCTGACATAATATTGAATTTTATAGGAATCTATAAACTTGCTTTCTGTACTATCATGCTGTTGCTACAGAGATTTCATCATATTGTTAATTGGGTGGAGATAACAAAGATGAAATAATTTGGTGATACCCAATGTTAGTCATACTCAGGAGCAGACTCTGTATGACTTACTGGGATGTCCCCCATTACTAATACCACACACCTGGATTATAGCCAAAATAGAACCAGTGAAAAATGAGGAGACATCAGCAAGATTGGGAGAACCCAAAAGGTTGCAGAGTTGGTAAACCACAAAGATCAGTCCAATGAGGATGCTAAGCAGCATGTAATATAGAACAAGAGTTGTAAAACAAAAAAATGAATGTGAGACAATGAACAAAAGTGGAAAGTCTTGCTTGGAAGCAATGCCTGGCTGGTACCCTGAATAGGAAAACTCCTTTTAGGAGGGGAGATACACTGCACACACATTCTTTAAAAAGTTAAGGTAAACTGGTCAGCACACACTTAAAACAAGAGTGATGGTTATAGCCCCACTGATTTCTTGAGTGTGTGGCAGATTGGTTGCTTCTCCTACTCCCTTCACCAAACCCTGTGGCTTTCTCCCCTTCCCCTCATGTACTGCCAGTGGCATTAGTGGCAGACTGAGAAAATGGGTTTGGGTACACTCAGCCTGGATATAGACTGCAACTGTTTGGTGCAGATCCTTTTGTCCAATACAGTGGTACTTCGGGTTACAGACGCTTCAGGTTACAGACTCCACTAACCCAGAAATAGTACCTCGGGTTAAGAACTTTGCTTCAGGATGAGAACAGAAATCATGCTTTGGCGGCGCGACAGCAGTGAGAGGCCCCATTAGCTAAAGTGGTACCTCAGGTTAAGAACAGTTTCAGGCTAAGAATGGACCTCCGGAACGAATTAAGTTCTTAACCCAAGGTACCACTGTACTCTTTCAGTTTATTTGATATGCCTTCCCTGTGTCAAATTTCCCTCTTGTTTACCAAGCTCACCATATTGCTATTCCTCAAGATTGGAAAGGGCCTAGGGTGACAGTGACAGACCACACTCTTTGCACACAGAAGGTGCTAGAATCAATCGTTGGCATCTCTGGGTGTGCCTGGGAAAAGCTGCTTTCTGAAACCCGGGAAGGCTGTGGACATTTCTGAGCTAGATGGACCAATGGTCTGACTATTATAAGGCAGCTTCCTATGTTCCTTTTATATTCTCAAGGAAAGTAGCCATTTGTAGGCCTTCAATCCAATCTGGCAAGATAAAAACATGACCACTGATAGCAGTAGCAAGACCAGCAACTGAAAAAAGCATTCAATGTAGGCCATTATTATTGTTTTTGCATTTTAAAATAACAAACTAGGGAATACAGCTATTTTCCCCTTTTCATGAAACCATTGTCCCTGGATAGCTTGTCTTCCTTTTCAGCCCTCTTTGCTAATACAACTCTAACAGATTGCACTAAGTTGATAAGTACTGGTGTTGGGCATGAGCTACATGTCTGTGTATGAGAGCTTTAGAGGTCTAGAAGTCCTCGGCTCTTTCTCTTTATGGAACATATTCTTCCTTTGCCCTTCAATGATACTGAATAACTACCCTGAGAGACAATGTGTGTGTGGGGGGGGGGGACCACACACATCTCCCAGGACCCTGATCCAATTATATCTGCATTTATTTATTTAGATTATCTTTTACCGACAGGCTCATTGTTCACATCGTCCCAGTTAGCCATTGCAACTGGTTCAAATGGCTGGCATTTTAACTTTTTGCAATGTATTCTTGAGTTGTGCTTTCCTTAAGGCTGGTTTGGAAACTGCACCTAGTTTTTTGATAAACTTTCTTATAAATAAAATAGAGTATTCTTAGCACATAGGAGCTCAGATCCCTCCCCCACTACCATTCTAGTCCTGGGCATTCTTGTCCATCTTTGCTAATGTGTTTCATAACTCGCAAAATTCCTTCTTTTTGTTAGGAATCTTGCCAAGAAAGGGGAATAAGTCGTTCAATATAGGTGTGGGAAAATGCTTTGTGTTTCATTTCCTTTTGTTTAATGCCATTTGTGTGTCTTATTAAGGAATCAGACAGCATCAACTTTTGACTTAAAAGTGTCTCAAATCGTTTCTTGTTGAGATATTTAAATTACATGGCATTAATAAAAGAGAGCTGCCTTTTGTAGATGAAACAAATGTTAATTTTAATACATCAGACTGTAATTTGTATTAATTTTCTTTAAATTTTACATCTCCCTTGAGTTATTAAAAATATTGGTTTGAACCCAAGTGTAGTTTCCAGGGACAAATCAAGGGACAAAATGCTTGTGTCACTCACCACATTCCAGCACAGCTGTAGCCAGGAACAGCCATATACAAGATTGGGGAGCCTATATGATATTGGGGAGTCCATATGATATTGACTGTATGGATTTATTGGCCTGGTGTTCTTAGACTCAGTTGGTCACAGTAATTTCAAATAATCTCATGTATGTGAATATTAGCTCAAGTAAGATCATATTAATTTCTGTGGGAGTTCAACACAGTTTAAAATTACAGAATTGCAGTGTTCCCCCACTGCATCAGAATATGCACATTATCTAGGTATGCAAGAAAGTACAACTAGTTATTATGCTTGTTTTTTATTGTAATTTGTCAAAAGGGGCCAACTCTCAAACCCAATGACATATTGCTGTGTGTTATAATGATCCCTGAGCGCTGCTGTCTTGATTTTCATCTGTGATCAGACCCTGACTGAGCAGTATGACAACAGAAGTATGCAAGGGATGCAAAAATTTTATATTCACAGGTTGAGTAGGCAGCATATTTTCCAAAGCATAATGACTCCTTAAGCCTCTAGAGGTGCCTGCTTTTTTGCATGAATTTAAGGGGGACCAATCAGTCTAGTTGGCAGCCTTCAACTTTGGAACAGCATTTCCAATTGTTTCCGAAAATTTGGCAGAGGATAAAACATTTTACCTAGAATGAATGTCAAGATTAATGTGCTGTGTAAAAACTTGGTGAGTGTCATTATAGGCAGGAACCTAGAGGACAACTAAGTGGAATTCCTTTAAGAGAAACTGCTAGCCACCCAACAAACCAACCCTGAAATTTTGGGAAGCTTCAGAAATCTTGTAGTGCCTTATGAGGATGGTGCAGTGGTGATGAGGGTTGAACTGGTCTGATAAAAGCCACATTGCCACTATCTCCAAAAGGCGATGTTTTGAATTACAGCCATTTTCTTCCTCATTGTCATACCATAGTATTCATATTGGTCATCATTTTTCTCCTGATACATATTTTGTTGAGTTAATGGCTGTTTTGGCAAGTATCACTTAATGTGAATGTGTACTTCTGCAATGAAGGATTTTCTATGAGACATTGTGCATTTTCTATGTAATATACCAGTTCAGAGAATCCTTTTGTTCAAGGATTGTTGAAGTCCTTTTGTTGAAGTCTTTTAGAAGACTTATACATTTCAGAAGGCTTGGTGTGAGTGACAGATAGCATAGTACACAGTGCATATCTGGACCTGGAATGTCTGAAAGGTCCATTTTAGTAACAGCACTGCTACCTCTGGACTGGATCTGATTTGAATCAAAAGTTTTGTGTTAACTGTCATCAGCATTGCTTTTATTATTCAACATAAATTGTGGCTACATGCTTGAATTCCACTAAAAAATATGGAGTGTACGTTTTGGTGATAATTACTCTTGGAAAGTTTAATTAAGCAAGATGCGTATAAGACAGTGAGAGAGCACAGCTTTCCATACTAGGAGGTTTATGGTAGGTTACCTTCATGAATGCTGATTTTTGAATTAGTGAAATGTTCATTAAATCAAAATGGTGGAAATGTGTGTGGTTATAACAATGGACTGGACTGTATACCTGAGCAGGAGAGTAACTGCAAGTCCCACCTGGCTTATTGCAGGTCAGAACAAAAGCTGGTGAGGCAAACTATTCAGGAAGTCTTTTAAGTATCAGATTCATCATATTCAGCATAGGAATTTTCAATAAAAGAATAACAAAGTAGACGGATATGTGACATCCACAACTGCACCTATTTGCTACGGTGACTATGTATACATTAGTTTTAAGTGAAAAGGAAATTCATTTTCAGACTTTAAAGTATTAGGTAATAGGTAATAAACCTGTTCTCACCATCTGAAATAAGCTAAAAAAATCAGTACATGTAATATGTAATTGATGTAATTAAATGAACTGATATTTTGAATTATTTTCAATTTTATATCCTCCTACTAACTGGGAAGGAAACTTTGGTTGTTCCAAGTGAGCCTACTTACACTTATGCATGTTTAGGATCACATGCAATGTCTTTGAGTTTTTCTTTTTCTTTTCCTTTTAAAAAAAGCATAAGATATTACTGTTGGAGTTGTACCATTTCTAACAGGGTATGATCCAGAATACAGCTGTGAGGTACACTATTGGTTACATGTTTCATAAATCTGGAGTCTAAAGGCAGTTGATCTGGGATTTTTTTTTATCTGAACATTTTAAAATTTAGTAACATAAACTTGAATGTAATGGGGTTAATTCTGGAAAATGTGGAATATATTTTCAGTTGAAGAAGTTTTGTTATTAGAATGTAATATTTATCCATGTGTGGTCTTTGATCTGCTGGTGGTACATGACATTTTGAACCTGAAGAAAGCATTCATTAATGCATGTAATGTAATATTGTGGGCACAATTCTCCCAGTATATATGCATTTTAGTAATTTTCTGTAGGTTTCCTATGAAATCTCAGTCCTAAAAACATTGGGTTGGATCCAGATTTAGAGTAATCCCACTTAATCCAGTGGCTGTACTCCAGGGGTCGGGCACCTCAGGCCTGGAGCTCAATGTGTCTCTCCAGACTTCTCTCTCTGGCTATCAGTATCTTCTGTCGACCAAGCAACCCCTCTGCATCATACCCCTTGCTGACCCTGTCCCATGCCCTCCTCAAGTGCTGTTGCCTTGATGAAATCTGCTCTTGAATTGTGATGATGCCTCTTGCTTGCCTACATTGGGGGTGTATGTATGCAGAAACCTCTTACTTTTGAATTGCTAAAATGCTTACACCTTTTGCTCTGCCTATTTTTTCCTTTGCCTCCACACACTATTGACACATACCCCTTTGAATGTTTCCAACAAGGTAATACGACCCTCAGATTGTACATGGTTCCGAGTCTCTGGTCTACTAAATCTGGATCCAATAACATTTACTTACAAAAAGAACCTATAGTTTAACTTCACAGGTATGCCAGAAGCCATTGTCCCATTTATTTGGGACTTGTTTCTGGATAGAGGTGTGTTTAGGATTGATGCGTCTAGATCAGGCTTCCTCAATCTCAGCCCTCCAGATGTTTTGAGACTACAGTTCCCATCATCCCTGACCACTGGTCTTGCTAGCTAGGGATAATGGGAGTTGTAGGCCAAAGACATCTGGAGGGCCCAGGTTGGGGAAGCCTGGTCTAGATTCCCCACTCCCCCTTGCCCCCGTCATTTTAGTTTTATTATTTATAGGCAGATCAAACACACACACACACACACACACACACACACACACACATATATAATTGCATGCCCAGACACATACATGCAACAAACTAAAAATACCACTGTTTCAGGGAATGTGAATTATTTTCAGAATTTCAGAAATTGAAAAGGGATAAGTGGAAGGAGAAAATGTTGGGCTGGTGCCAAGCGATAGCTCGTAATCCTCACAGACTCCCAAACAGCACAAGAACCCCTGAGGTCACAGGTGATGCTTCACATATCTCTGCCTTGGTGAGTGAAAGTTCTATTTCATGATGATGGCATGTGCAAATCCATACCAGCAATCTTTGAAAGGTGCTAAATTAACTTTTTTTTAAAAAAACAGTAGTGCTTGCGCCTTATTGTACTTTATTTGAAACCTCTTTGGCTTTGCCTGCTTCTTTTTGTTTTGCTTTGAATGCAAACTGTTCTTTCTTCAAGCTTTCCAACTATATTGTACTTTTGTTGCCAAACACCTCTCCCCTTTTAATTTTTGGCTCGCATGTGTTGGCTGTTGAAATAATATTGCTGTTCTATCAAGGTGAATACAGAGTTGCACGCTTTGACATCTATAAACAGAAAATTTCCTTTTCAGCAGCTTCAAGAGTATTGTTAAGGTAAAAATGACCCCTCCTACAAACAGATATGTTCGGCTATTTTTAATAGTTGTCAATGCATGGCATGAACAGAGGGCCCCTATTTAAAAGTGCTGCTTTGCTTGGTTTGTAAACTTGCCTATGACATGGACGAGAAATAAAATGTACAGTATTTTAGAATATTGTTTTTCATATGTTCTATAGGGTGGATAATCGCAGGCTTTGACAGCCAAAAGATATACAGTGGTACTTTGGTTGTCGAATTTAATCCATTCCAGGAGTCCATTCAACTCCCAGAACGGTTCAAAAACCAAGGTGTGGCTTCCTACACTCAAGTGGAAGCCACGTCAGACGTTCAGCTTCCAAAAACCGTTTGGAAACCAGAACACTCACTCCCAGGTTTGTGGCATTCGGAACCAATTTGTTCGAGAGCCAAGCCGTTCGACAACCGAGGTACCACTGTATTGGAAAAGTTACATTCCATTGTACTTTCTATGAGTGATATTTAACTAAGTTTTATTTAGAGTAGACCATTTGAATTTAATGGCTCTAATTTGGGCATGTTCATCAACATCAATATGTATACTCTGAGTAAATATATATTTATATATATATCTTAAACAAATGTAAGAGCCTGAATTAATGCAACCCATATTTTACTGTTCTGAATAGTTGTTCCAAAGACATAATCAGTGCAATCTGTTTTTGTCTGAAAATTATATGTTGCCTATTGTTCATGCTGAAGGTTATTTGCTTGAGGGATGCTAATTTTTCCCAGCTCTTAGCTGCCATTCGTACTGTGTTGGGAGTAGGAGTGGTTTTAAATTTCGATTTGAAGGCAATTCCATGCAACCTGCCATTAGGAGGTTCATTACCAGCTCCAAATCACTCTTATTCGTAATATTTTATAAATATCCCAGTACAACTACTGTGTGTGAAAGTGATGCCCCGTTTTTTATTAAAGAAACTGTGTACATCCATACCAGTGCTAGGCGCAACTCTGAAATCCACTGAAGTCAGTAGTATTTAAATATTTTGCACAGGAGTGCAGCCAGACTTTGGAGAGATGCAGCTTCCTGAATAAGAGTTTGAATAACCAAATTGCTCACGATTGAGGCCTGAAGATGTTTTGCCAACTACCTACCCGATTGTCAAAAGGCAGATATGCCAGAATAAAGGGGAAGGAGATGTTGCATTGCATACTTGCCCAGCTGTGGCAACTTTGTTTACTGGATTCTTTTATGCACTCTCTTTGCCAGTATCTTTTCTTATTTCTTTTAATCCTGAACACAGTAAGCTTAGTGTATGAAGACAGAGGCTTTGGGGGACAGTGTTGACATTCTGCAGTGCTGTGTCTGGAGCCACAAGTTGTTGCTGTGCATCCAGGACAATGCATAATCAAGCTCTGCCACATCCATTGTAATAATAAGGGCATTAGTAGCACTGTGCAGGTTTGTATTGTGTCAACAAACCACAATTCTAGACCTGTTAGCATGTTATTATATTTCTCTGTTCTATTTACTTGCCTGACTGTTGTACATACACTCCCTCCAAAAGTTGCTACCATTTCTTTAATATTGGTTGCTTACTGCATGAAAACAATACTTTATAAATCGACATTTTAAGTCATGCAAGAAGCAGAATAACTTGTAGTCATTTACAATGTAGCATGTGCCCAAGGTACACCCTATTTTTAGCATATTGCACCTACTTACTTAGCTGCCGTCTCAATATTTTGTCTAGGACATTTATTTTGTGAATAGAACCATTTATTCTGAGTGAAATTCTTACCCAAACTCTTGTATTAAAGTGATAGAGAATTGCTGCTTTGCTCAAAAAAAATGGCATGTCAGTTTTCACACTTTGCTTTTCTTCAGGAATGCTTAACATTTTCGGTGTTTTACATGAGGCAGGCCTATCCAGTCAAGCATTACTAAAGAGCTGTCAAGAAGAAACATTGGAACAGGGAATGGGAAAGAAAGGAACAGCCCCTTCCGTTGTTGAAACACGGACCTGACATCAAAACAGAAGAGAAGTGAATAATTGTTTGAAATCAGGTTTCTTTACTAAGGCGAATGATAATGTGGCAAGCTGGGCTGAGTTGTGGGAGACAGCAGAGGCAAATGCTTTATATTTGCTCCGAGAGACTTGTCAGGAAGAGTACATTATTTTTGCCACTGGGCACTTGGAAAGGGATAGTGAGTCATTTGTGGAAGAAGTCTGCTAGCACTTTCTCACCTTCTCCCCACCCTCCAGTCCACTTTCCTTAGGGAAAACAATTGACATATGAAGTCTAGCCACTGTCTAAGTATGTGTGCTGCTGACTTCAAAATGGTCTGGAAGCTGTAAGAGAGCATGTTCTTGTGTTGATAGTAGGCCATTTTTCTAGAGCTTCTAAGTGCATATGACGGCAGCCCCCACTCCCCAGATACCTGAATTTTCCGTGGCCTCTATTCTGTTGCACTTTAGAACTTGATGCTTTACTGGAAAGAATATAATTTTGTTGGAATTCAGAAGCTAGCAACAGTAGTGCAGGTTGGAAGCTGTAGCTGGAAGACTAGCTCCTGATAGGAGTGTCATCTTGAATGCATAACAGTACTTCAGCCTGTTGCACTTCACATAGAATTCAGTACATTTTCCAGCTGACAAACCCTTAAGTAACATTGGTATTGTTAGAGATATGAAACCTGGGTGGGGACCAGAAAACATGGGGAGGTGCAAGGAATTTCTTTCCTGGATCTTTTCTCCAAAGCCTTTTCCTCTTGAAAATTTGAAAAAAGGAAAGGAAAGGAAAAAAAGTTGTTTCCTTTTCAAATGAAGAATATAATTTGTGAGACAAAACGCTTCCCCAAAATGATTTCTCATTCAATGAAGACTTTTATGTAAGACAGTGTACAATATCAGATCACTGGCATCCAAGTCCTCAGTTGTGAACTGGCACCACAACTCTCAAATGCAAGAGCAGGATGCATTTCAGCCTCAAGGGGGCACTGCCATTATCAAAATAGAAGGAAGAAAGTTTCATGTGACTTCTTTGCTTCTGAAAGTGCAGAGAAGCTTGTTTCTTTCTTAATAATTTTTTAAATTTTATTTTCAGTTATATACATTTCAATAGTTTTACAGTCATTTTAACATTTCAAAACTCAGCGTCGTCCTTCCTCTTTCTCTGGTTTATATTTACCATTTCCTGCATATTCTAAATTACTCTTTTATTCATCTACTTTAATTATTTACTCTTATGAAACTGCAGGTTTTTACAATAATCCTGCCAATGTCATAAGCTGTTTACAGTTTGTTTGTAAATACTCAATATACCACTTTCATTCCTTTCAAAAAGGTTTGTCGCCTTGATTTTTTGTTCTTCTGGTAAGTTTCTTCATTTCTGCATAATTCATGAGTCTTTGTATCCAATCTGCTTTCGTTGGGACTTCTTCTTTCCATTTTTGGGCAAATAGGATTCTTGCCGCTGTAGTCGCCTACATGAATAAATTTCTATACTGTTTGGGTAGTTCTAACCCTATAATTCCCAGAAGGAAAGCTTCTGGTTGTTGTTTTTTAACAAATGTTATTTTAAACATATTTTTCAATTCATTATATATCATTTCCCAGTAAGCTTTAACCTTACTGCGAGACCACCACATATGATAGAACGTACCTTCTTTCTCTTTGCATTTCCAACACTTACTCGACTTTGATTTACACATTTTTCAGAGAAGCTTGTTTTTTCAATCTGGGCAAATTTACAGGAGCAAAGTGGCAGTGAGCTGGAACATCTGGGATCTTACATACACATTCACCTTTCCCTTAGAATTCTGGCCTTTTCGTTGTGTTTTAAATGTATTGTAAGTCTCCATGAGAACTTCAGTTAGTGGGCAGCAGGGCCAGCCAAGAACGTTTTGTTGCCTAAGATGAAGAAGTAAATGCTTCTCCCTTGCCCCCAACTCCAATTCAGGTTGTAAGGCTGATCAATTTATTTTGGCATATCCTTTCCCATTCCTGGCAGTAAAAATACAATTAACAATTTGCTACTCTTTCATAGCAACCAAAATTGGCTTCCTCTTGTGGCTACTGAGAAGAGTGTGCTAAACTTACCCACCTGCCCAGCTGCCATAAAAGAAAAGACCTTTTTCATCACCTTAATTTCTACTTTCTTACTTTTCTTTTTTCTAGAAAAGGAGACCTGGACTTTTTGTCACCTAAAACCTCCCTGTCAGCCTCTGTGATAGAAGATAAAAGGTTTAATTTAGACTGACACTGGGAAATTACTAATAGTGGCTAGAAAATAAGCTGGAAATCTTTCAGGATTGGGAGCATGTAAAAACTTTTGAAAAGGTGAAAGAAAAAGGAGCAAAGTTCAATCTGTTTACGACAAATTAGACTCTTCATTGGGAAGCTGACAAATTCAGATATATGGAAAGAGAAGGCAGAGTTTGAGACAATGTTAGAAAGAAGGGGAAAGGATGACTTTCACTTTCCTTACTGCAAAAAGGCTAGTTTGGGGTGAAAGTAGTGTTGTTGCACAAGAACAAATCAGTGTTAATTGTGCAACCTGAATTGGCCAGTTAGTAATTCCTACCTGAGAATGGCAACAACCAGCAACACCTGTTGAGCGCCGAGGTAATAGTGATGCTTGAACTAACCACGGATAAAATAAAATACCATATCTATAAGTAACATAGCTGTTAAGAACACAACCCTTAACATCTGCAATTTCCCAGTTGCTATTTCTTGGCATTTTGGAACTTGAGTGAATATCAGCACAGTTTGTTAAAACCTTTGGGGTTTTTTTGGGTGTGTGTGTGTTAATTTAATTTGCTTACAAATTCTAGGCTATGCCTACAACTGTCTGATCAGGAGAACTTGAAATTGAAAACGAGAAACTCAATGGAGCATAAATTCCCAGATTTTTCTGAGAAGAAAAATTATTAATTAAATTAAAAAATTATTAATGGTTAAAGAAGTCTTATAAGTTTAGCTCTGTGAAGGGTTTCCTAACACCTCATGGCACCAGTTACAGATAGGTAGCCGTGTTGGTCTGCCATAGTCAAAACAAAAAAAAAATTCCTTCCAGTAGCACTGGAATAAATTAAAGCACCATTAATAAATTAAAGACCAACTAAGTTAGTTCTTGGTATGAGCTTTCGTGTGCATGCACACGAAAGCTCATACCAAGAACTAACTTAGTTGACCTCATGGCACCTTAATAAACTACAGTTCCCAGGATTCCTGGGGGTGGGAGCCATGACTCTTTAACATGGTATGATCCTGCTTTGAATGTATAGTGCAGATGAGGCCTTGGTTCAGACTATTGACACATCTCTTGGGCAGTCAAGAGCAATGGCATATATAGAAGAGTTGCTGCTTCTCAGCCTCAGCATAATATCCTAAAAGATAACATTAGGTTGAGAGGAACTAGTAGATAACTCCATCCCTTGGCCCAGATCTCCCTTCCCCATATTATCCCATACTAGTGAGACAGACACCGGAAGCAAAGGCAAAGCAAATGACTTCTTATGACTCAAGCTAATGCACGAAGCCATTTTTATATTCATTTTATTCCCTCATTTAAATATATGTAGAGAATTATCTTAAGTGGGCCAGAGAACAAATTTATACTTTCATGCAGAAAAAGCATTTTGAAATCTAGTTCAGAGATGGTTTACTGTAATGTCTTAGCTATGTGTTTATGCCACTAAATTTAACAATTCAAGCATTCTCTAAGGAAAAGAAATCATTGGGGTGGTTTTTTTTTACCATGAACATTGTAGCTCACCCGTTTCCCATGCAGTTATCATTCTTTCTGAATAATATTTTCTTGGTTGTGTTAGGTAAGAAAATAAAATTCAGCCTGATTTGCAGGTCTGAATGGATGCTATACAACAAATAAATCTCAACAACACTGTTTAAGTTTCATTATTAAAAAGTACATATTTTTGTCCTACCCCCAACCCCCAATGTGTACATCTCTACCATTGGCACTTTCAGAGTATATGCAAAAACAATTTTTGCTGCCTTGGGAACTACATTATTCAAGATTGCTACTAGCAGTAGGATTGTAAAATGCTTGAATCTAAGAGGAGGAAAAACTATGGCTCCCCTTCCATTTCCTTGCTAGTATACCCAGTGAATCGGTGTTAATGCCTCTTGGAAAAATCTGCTGTTCATGTTTGTTTTCCACTTATACATAAAGATTTTTTACATATAGCCGAAGACTGAACTATTAGCAATATGATGTGTAGATATTGCCACCACCCACCTTTCATTGCTAGCCATCCTGGACATATTTCCCTCTGACCTATTTTGGGTATGCTTTCAGTGATTTATGATGAATCATCTTTGAAACCTGTGATACCCATTGCACCTTACTGATTTCTTATAGGCACTTAGTGTGCCCCCTTTCCTACAGAGACTCCTTAGTAGGGATGGAAAATATATTTGGTGAGTTCGCAACCCAAAGCGGACTTAGCCCAATCGGCACCTCCCAGACTATTGTGTGGATCAGATGTGGGTCTGGTTTGGAATCTGCACTCCTATTGGATTCCATTACAATGTGGTCTGAGAGCTGAGCTTTTTTCCTTTTCCTTTTTACACGTACTCGTGCCCCGGAACAGCTAGAAAGTGTTACTTATGCGGCACATTTTGCAAATCTTACTACAGTTTCCACAGGATATGACAGCACGTCTTCACTCTCAAGGAGAGTGTACATGGGAAAAGATGTGTCTGTCTCCCTGAACTCTTAGGGGCAGGGGTTTTTCCCCTTGTACAACCTCCCTGAAAGTGATGGCACATCATCACACCTCCTTTTTTCCTCTTAGGGTTAATAGCAGCAAGATTTTCCACACGTGGCAGAAGCATCACACACTAGCAGTTCCAGACAGCTGGCATATGTAAAAAGAGAAGAAAAGCAGTTTATTTTAAAGGATTTTTCTGTGTCTATTCTATCCCATTTCTAGTGAATACATATGGAATGGAAACTAACTGGATTAAAACTGTTCTATCCAGAGGTGTACCTAGGGTCTGTTGTGCCCTTGGAAGGAGCTGTATCTCCCCACCCAAATCAGTTCACCACACGGCTTTGTGCTGTGGTGCAAGAAGGACGGAAAGTTTTTCCTGCATTTGATCTTGCTGCAAGACACCTATACATTATATGTTCTGTACTCTGGTGATTTTTGTGCCTCCTCAAAGCCTGCACTGTCAGTGGGGCTTGTTTCACCAACCCCTAGGTACACCTCTGGTTCTACCCCTCCCAACTGTGACTAGACTCTGAAGGCTATTGGCACCAATTAACCTTTGCTTCTAGGCTAAGAGCAGCTTCATAGGGGATATTCACAGGGATTGTGGTGTGGGGAAGAGGCTAAGCTCCGTGTTCCTAATCCTGATTGTGCCTGAACTTGCATACGTACACAAAGGCTGCTATTGAAACCTTAAAAACTAAGTATTTTAATTGCAGTTGGTCCTAAATTAACAGTGCTGTCTACCTGTCTTACAGATAGCCATAAATGTAGCAAAGAGTACACTGAGATAAATTCTATATCTCACACAATTATATTTTTCTTAAGGGAAAACTGGATACACATTTTCTTAAGGGTGTAACTGGATACACATTGGAAGAGAGATTAGCAATATAAAGCCTAGCATTAGCACCAAACAGTCTCTTGGTTCTGTGGTTGAAAAAGGAAATCTAGGCACAATCCATGCAAAAGGTGATGCTTGCATTATAGTTTGGTGACATCAGAGTTTCTTGGTCTTCATCAGAATCAAGTGCTAAAAGCAAGCGCCTCCTTTGACTGACTCCCAGTTTCTGAGATCTGTATGGATGGTATAAAGCCTGTCACTTTGGGGCTAGAAATAGTCCCCCAAGAACCATTCTGTTTCCAAATCACAGTGGTGCCTTCGTTTTATAATCAAATCTCCAAATGTGTTTGAGGTGTTGATTGTGATTACTAGCTTCTCTTTGGAGTATAGCAGGAATGGTTCACCTGCATCAATGCAGACCTGGATTTCCATGTGATTGAGGAGTATTAGTTTTGTATACAAATAACAGAGAGAGAGAGAGTGAAATAATTCATGAGAAAGCCAGTCATAAGCTTTCTCTGTAACATTACCAGAGGGTAATCTTCCTGTTACTTGTGAAAATCTGTTCTGGAAAATTAGCAAGTCAGGCAAGGGCTAAGCAATTAACCTCCCTGTTGGAAAGGTGAAAGGGGTTGTTCTCATCATAGCTCACTGGAGCCTTCTGTCTCATTGTACATGCAGTTAATTTGAGCAAATACATAGTTATCTTTTCCCACAACAAAGTACAGTTTTGATTATACTGTAACTCCTGGCATGGAAATGTGCTATGATGCGCTTCCCATCTATCTGGCTATGCAGGCTTCAGCTAGAAGGTGCCCTATTGCGTAATGTCCAGAGGCCAGTTATCAAATCAAATGTATTTATGAGGAGTAGACTAGACAACTTCCCTCTGTAAGCTCTCACACACATACACCACACACAATAGGGACTCCACAGTGTGAGCATGCTATGCCTGGGGACCATAATATTTGAAGAAGTGCCACCTCCCCAACAATCTGCCCTCCTCAGAGATGTATTGTCATTATCTCAGCTCACAGTCAGAGGTACCTGGCCTCCCCCGAGGCAAACTGAGTGAGACACTTGTTTACCTTCCGTCTGCGACTCCCGACAGACTAGGTCGTAAATCGGCGATTCTCCTCATTAGACGTGAGAAGAACACACCCTCTGCTTCTCTCTTCCAGCTTTCCCCCCCAGGGAGGGGAAATGAGACAGACAGGAGTCTATTTACATGTCTTTTTATTCCTGTCATTCAGCAGTACATAGAAACGTGACTGCACCCTTCAGACTCCATCAGAAGAGTCACAACTCCGCCCCTGCACTTCCAGCACAGGTCAGATGACACACTGAGCTAACATCCGGTGCTCAGTACAGAGAAAAGACTCCCCCTTTTCTCCAACAGTACATCTGCAGACAACAACATCCTGTTTTGCATTCCAGCCACCTGCATCTGGCTTTTGCATTGGTGCTTTTATCCAACATGTATGCCTGGCAAAAACTCTTCCGTCTTTTCAAGGCATTTTCTTTTAATTCATCCAAGCGTTTAAATATATTCTGATTATCTTAAACATGATTTATTGTGCTTTTACCTTTGGTTTTTGTATTCATTCATTTGCTGTTATTCCTTTCTGGAATAAATAATTATTGCTAGTTTATACAACAGCTAACAGAATTCTGGTGTGCTGTACAATAACGAGTTAAATGCAATACAGCAACATAGGACAAAAACCGCAATGATTTTTGAATTAATTAGAAAAGTAATTGGAGTTCTTCTGAAAGTATCAAAGAAATTCAGGTGGTTTTACACTAAGATATCACAGAGGCAGTGAAATACATTGTTTACTTGGCTGTATTTTTTCTGAATTGCTAGTTGAATCCACTGCCATGAACGACTTGAAAGTGCTTGGAAGCTTATATGGAACACAAGGAGTCATATTTTGCTTATCTTATTGTAGAATTAAAAACAAACAAACAAAACTAAAGGAAATTGAAATATTATTGAAATACCCCTGCCATTTTTTATTTTTTTTTTTAAAAAAACACAAATCAGTTCATGCTTCTTCTGTTAGCATGGAAGTGTAATCCTTCTTCCATGAAGATCAATTTAATTTAGAGAAATGGTCCGACAGAACTATCCCTGGTACCACACAGGAATGATTTTGAACTGACTGATTTGTCCTCAGGTTTCATTCTCTTATAAACTGAAAGGTTGTTTTTATCCTTGTTTTGGTTTCATGCCTTTCTGATAGCTTAGATGTAATTACCAACATCTGGTCCCACTGATTTTTTTACATTTGGACTCCTTGGATTTTACATTTTTATCACTCAGGTTCCAGACATTCTGTTTAGAAACTTGACTTTTATTACTCATTTAGCAGTGATGAGACAAAACACAATTTGCTACCTAAGAACGAAAGAGTACCTGCTAGCAGCCTGCAGGCAAAATGAGTATGCTGAGGATATTGTCACAACTTTATAATTATATGGGGATGTGGGGAAAACTTGGATGAAAACTTTTGAGAACAAATGAGAAGGCTCGTGAGGAAGCTATTGTGTGGGTAGCTTTTTTGTGTGGGTAGCTCCCGCCGGGCATGCAAGGCTTGCAGACATCTGCCCGAAGCACGGGGCGTGCTCCGCAGTGCACCCTGTGCTGCAGGCTGCTGCCCGCAAGCCTTGGGAGCCTGGCGGGCACTCCCGCCGGGCTCCCAAGGCTTGCGGATAGCTTCCTGAAGCCTGGAGAGTGAGAGGGGTCAGTGCGCACCGACGCCTCTCGCTCTCCAGGCTTCAGTGAAAGCCTGCATTCGCCCCATAGGAAGCACACACATTTCCCCTTCATTTTTGGAGGGGAAAAAGTGCGTCCTATAGGGCAAAAAATACGGTAGGTATAGTGATTTCTCATTTTGCTTTTGTCGCATACAGCCATAATGGTTGCTTATGGTACAGAATGTTTTCAGAATGCTTATGGTACACAGTAATTCCAGCTGTTTTTGCCGCCAGTGATTTGGCATTTTAAGTGGTATGTTCCTGTAAATACAGGCTATGGAGGTAAAGCTGCTCTTCAATAATACTGTTCCTTAAATCAGTGTTTCCCAAACGTTTTTGGGCAACGGCACACCTGTTTACTGAAAAAAAATCTCGCGGCACACCACCATTAAAGCCCCGCCCCGTGACGTCAGCGCGCAGCGTCACGCCGGGAGGGACGCACAAAAGTGAAAGTTTTTTCCCTCCCCCTTGCTGGGGAACCTCCAAGCTTTGGGGGTGGGAGGAGGCAGCAGAGCGAGGGACTGAGGGACGGCGGCAACTGAGGCGGCGGCGGCTGAGGCAGAGCTGGGAAGGGGGTTTCCAGGGGACACGGCAGCTCCTCGAAAGGCTTCTCTCAGCTGCGCTCAATCCGCCTCGGAGAGGATTTCCCCTCCGGTCCCATGCGTTCGTTTGGGGCATCGCTCCGGCTGCTCCCTCTCCCGCCGCGCAGGAGCGATGCCTCTCTCTGGCTCTCCCTCCGCGCAGGCTGAGGGAGGGAGGGAGGGGCGCGTGTGACCCGTCTCTGCTGGGAGACCAAACCCAGCGAGGCAGAGTCGCGCGGAGGCGCCCAGGCAGCGCTTCCGGCTGCGAGGAGGAGCGCCAGGCAGCAGCAGGAGGCGCGGCCTCTCCTCGCCGCCGCCGCCCCGCCTCTCGCCGCCCGACTCGCCCGCCTCCCTCCAGGCATCTCGCGGCACACGAGGCAACGTCTCACGGCACACTCGTGTGCCGCGGAACACCGGTTGGGAAACACTGCCTTAAATGATACCTGTGTTAGCTAGCTCTGTCATTTCTCCTGTGTATTTGCTTAGAAATTTGTTGCTTATCAGCTCCCAAAATGTGTAAAGTTCAGTCATTTTGTAGAATTATTTTTTTTATTTAAACAACTCTGTAGAGTAATGAGATTCATGTAGATAAAAAAATTAAGTAGATTGAATGCAATTTGTTCTTTTATACATGAGAAAATTCAATACAATTTTCTATTTTGTCTGCTTTTCACTGAAATACAATGGACTGCATAGGATGCAGGAATTACATTTATTCATCCATAGTCTTCTGTGATTAATGAGTGTTGGTACCTGGAAAATCTTGGATGTTTTGACGCTAATTTGCATAGTAGCATATCAGCCTACTATGATGTGCACTTTTGGTGTGTGCAAGCCTTGAGAAACATTTCTTGTCAAGTTTTATATATTTATATCTATATATATGCAGTTCTAAATCACTTATTATTTAAAAATGTTTATGCAGTGCAGTATACAATAAAGTAACATAAAAACAATGGACCAAATCCAGTGTCGTGCTATATTAAAATCAGTTAGTTGTATGCTTGTTCTTCTGGTGAAATATTTTGCCCTAGTGGAACATCGCTGCACAAGAGAATGCATAAGCGGTTTGTTGACAACTTTGTCATACAATAGATTTCTTTGCAATCCTGTGAACACTCACCTTAAAATAAGCCCTATTGAACTCAATGGGATTTTCTTGCTTCTGATTAGACATGCATAGGAGATCAGTGTAAAAACTTAATGTTCATTTAACATATTAACATATAATAAACATTTGCTGTTTGGCCTGTGGATAGTTTTGAATAAAGAGTGCCATGTGAGAGCCCCTTATTACTTTCATTACATTTATGTACAAAGATGAAAACGTGTCTCTCTCTTGAGATGTAATTGTGTGTTTGTATGTTGATTTTGGGACGCGGGTGGCGCTGTGGGTAAAAGCCTCAGCCCCTAGGGCTTGCCGATCGAAAGGTCGGCAGTTCGAATCCCCGTGGCGGGGTGCGTTCCCGTCGTTTGGTCCCAGCGCCTGCCAACCTAGCAGTTCGAAAGCACCCCCGGGTGCAAGTAGATAAATAGGGACCGCTTACAAGCGGGAAGGTAAACGGCGTTTCCGTGTGCGGCTCTGGCTCGCCAGAGCAGCTTTGTCACGCTGGCCACGTGACCCGGAAGTGTCTCCGGACAGCGCTGGCCCCCGGCCTCTTGAGTGAGATGGGCGCACAACCCCAGAGTCGGTCACGACTGGCCCGTACAGGCAGGGGTACCTTTACCTTTACCTTTTTTATGTTGATTTTAGAATATAATCAACTTACGGTGCCTCAGGCCCAGGGTGCAAGCAAGAAGGAGCAAACACCGCACACAATTTTTATTGATTATGCCAAGGTCAATCCCCATTATGATTATAATGTAGCTGGATACTGGACTAGGGTAGCCCAATTGCTGACCAATGTCGCATGTCGAGCCTGCTGGCTGGGATCTGAAGGGAGGGAGTTGTCAGAATTTAGGGAATGGTTCAGCTTGGTTCAGGCTATTCCAGTAAGCCACCACATGAACCTGGGTGCAAGGGAGCCAGCCCCAGCCCCTGACGTAGAGCTGAGGCCTTAGGATAGCCCCACCCAAGCTCCCTTGTGGGGGTCCCTTTATTAGTCTATGGGTCCTGCCCCTTCCCCACCAACATTGCAAGTTGAGAACAAAACAAGTATATTCGGTGCTTTTTTCAGGGAGCACTCAAGGGTAACTAGTACTGGCACCTCTTTTTGTTGTTGTTAAAAAGTGTGGCATTTGCTGTAACAACTTTGTGGTGATTACAGGCACCTACTTTCCTAGAAAAAAAGTACTGAGTATACTTTGTAATCTACCAACTATGCATGTTGCTATGAGAAGGCAAAAATCTCATCATGAATTAGCCAATTGTGTGGTGAGTAAAATTCCTCCGTAGTCCTCTTCAACAAGTAAGGCCATAGCAAGCTTGCTTTTGTTTTCTTTTTAACTGAGGGAGGGAGAGTAGGGAATGCTGCCAACACTGACACTTAGCTGTGGTCTCTGCTGCAATTTATACATATGGAGTGGACTGAAGTGTTCAAGTCTGTTGCTGTGGTCCATGCAGTACTTTGAAGAATATTCAACTATTTCACTATACCTGCCTTGATCTTATAACAATGCAAATGACTATGCTTCTTTCAATATCCTGGCATAATAAAAATGTCACTGCAGCCGTTTGCCCCAAGATCAATATCTCCTACTTCTGAATAATCATGAGTGAGTCACTATTCGTTTTGGCTTTTAAGCAGCAGCAGGAGACCATTATGCAGCAAAATGTCCTATTTCCATTATTACTTTTAGGTCTTCCTCAGTTCATGTAAGCATCACAGATGGTGACTGGGCATTTTCTGATAAATTCGGTCATTCGTCTCTCTCAGCCACCCCCCACCCCCTACCCTTCTCTCTCTCTCTCTCTCTCTCTCTCTCTCTCTCTCTCACACACACACACACACACACACACACACACACACACTCTAACTATTTTACAAACTTTAAAACATCCAAAGACTTCCCTCCTTCTCCTTCCATGGTTCATAACTATTCAAATCAATTTTCCACTTTTACATAAATCAAATATTATTTACTCTAGATTCAGGTGGTAGCTGTGTTGCTCTGATGTAGTTGAAAAATTAAAAAATAGGCCAGTAGCACCTTAGAGACCAACTTAGTTAGTTCTGGGTACTGTATAAGCTTTCATGTGCATGCACACTTCTTCAGATACGAAGAAGAATTGTGCATGCACACGAAATCTTATACCCAGAACTAACTTAGTTGGTCTCTAAGGTGCTACCGGACTAATTCTTAATTATTTACTCTGTTGAATTTATTTTAAAGCTGCCAGCGTTTTCAACTGTGTACAATTATTTTCCATACATTCAATATTTCCCACTCTTCTTAAAATATATGTTCTTCGTGCTCGCTTATTCTGTAGGTTAAAACAGCAAGTTCTGCATATTCTAACACCTTAAGTTGCCAATCCTCTTTGCAAGGGATCTTGCTCACTTTCCATTTTGGGGCCAACAAAACACAGGCTGCTATGTCATTCCTACTAATAGTGAAATTGTCATCTATTCAGAAGGCCCCTGCAGTTAGCTAATATTTTATTATTATGTATCTTAACAACACATGGATTTCACCACGGAGCACTTATGAAAACCTGTTACAATTGACAATATCCCCCCTTTCCCTTACCTTAGGTAAAGGTAAAGGGACCCCTGACCATTAGGTCCAGTCGTGACCGACTCTGGGGTTGCGGCACTCATCTCGCTTTATTGGCCGAGGGAGCCGGCATACAGCTTCATGTGGTCATGTGGCCAGCATGACTAAGCCACTTCTGGCGAACCAGAGCAGTGCACGGAAACGCCGTTTACCTTCCCACCAGAGCGGTACATATTTATCTACTTGCACTTTGATGTGCTTTTGAACTGTTAGGTTGGCAGGAGCAGGGACCGAGCACCGGGAGCTCACCCCATCATGGGGATTCGAACTGCCAACCTTCTGATCGGCAAGTCCTAGGCTCTGTGGTTTAACACACAGCGCCACCCGCATCCTTTCCCTTCCCTTAAATCTCTATATATTTTAGTGCTGAATTCAAAGTGACTATTCAAAGTGGCTGTACGCCAGCTCCCTCGGCCAATAAAGCGAGATGAGCACCACAACCCCAGAGTTGGCCATGACTGGACCTAATGGTCAGGGGTCCCTTTACCTTTTTATTAGGGCCACACATTTTATTTACTTCCTATATTCTTGGATCTCTACTGTCCTTCAAGGCAACTGAGAAAACTGTTGAAAAAAGGCAGGAAACCATTTAACAGATAAAACAGATTGTGGTTGTTGATCTGGGACGAGCTTTTGGTAACAAGGGATTTGAATTATTTGGTAACTATAAGCTTCGGAGAAACACAATGGTTGGTAATGTAAAAATGGAATGTGTGTTACAAATCAACCCAAGCTTTCTTTTTCTTGCCTACACCTTTCCAGTTCACCTCAATATAGCTGCTGAAGTTCACATTTTGTTTAAACAAACTGTAAAACTTTATTTGCATTCATTGATTATAGAATGCATACTCTGGGGCCATAGAATTTTTCATATAGCCTAGGAACTCAAAACAATGCAACAAAATTTGAGTAGTTCATTTAAAAGCAAAACATGTGTTTTTTTTTTAGAAACAATGAGCTTGCATTGAATGAATAGGAAAGTGTCGTGTTGTCTTTTTAAAAAAAATTCTTTTGTGTAGCTATTTTAGTGCTGAAAATTAAGTTTGTCTGAAAAATGCTGAAAAGATTCTAAATGCAAATGATTCAAGTTAAATGTTGAGCAGCGGAGAAAGCTAGTACAACCAAATGGGCCCTATAGAGTGCTACAATTAATGAACTTACAGCATTAAGAAAATAAATCACTCGCAATGTTTCAAAAAATGTACTTTGAAATGTAGAAGTTAAAATGATAAATATAAGAGCAAAACATTAAGTGCTTTGAGATAAATTAGCAGATGAAATATTTTTCTTAATCAGTCCTGAATTTAGTTTCATTGCATTGACTTCAGATTTGGAAAATGATGATCAAAATGAATATTTGTAAAATTGTTTTGCTGTATCCATTGTAGGAGGGAAAGGAAAGGTCTAAACTAATAAACTATTGTTTATTACGGTAGGTATCAGTTGTTTATTAGATATCAGTTGTGGAGCACTCCATTTCAGAAGTGTGGTAATGTTTCGATCAAAATCTAGATCCCTCCCCAATGTAGCTGCTATTTAGTATTGCTCAAGGACCACTAACATGCTTAACACAATGTTTATATTGGATCCCACAGCTCTCTGGCTGTTGCCAAGGACTGAGAATGGAGTTCAGGTTTTACATGCTAAAAAGTATGGATGCACCTATCATTTATTGCTGTTCATTCCTTCTTGGCTATCAGCTGTGATCTGATTTAGGTAGTACCTAGGCATATAGTGATGCTCAGAAATGAGCTATAACTAGTGCCTAGATAGATGCCTATCATTTAGGGGAATAAATAAGAATCCTATATAATGTTTGACAGTGCTATAAACACAGCAGTAGTTTATTCTCATCCATCATTTTACAGGTCCTTGGGTATTCTTTTTATTCCTTTAATATTCAAGCACACAAGATTCTATAATGCTTAGTGACCTTTATAGAACTGTAGTTTGCCCTTCAGAACACAGATAATAATTATCCTTGGGAGTCATAGTGCACAGAGTCTGCACTGATCTTGCATAAATCACATCTTTAATTTGCTCCAGTGATGGCAGTCTGAAAAATTATATGCCTATACTACCAGTCAGCATCTGGTCCATTCTCTTTGAAGAGCACTTGGCTGCTCCCCATTTTTTCCTCAAGGCAGTTTCTTGCTCTCTAATCTTTTAGCAAAAGTGTCTAGTAAGTTAGTCATTGGATGGATGCTGCGGCAACTTTTGATGGAAGAGGCAAATAAGACTTCACAGAGGTTTAGTAAAACAATGAGGCATAAAAAGGTAGTGGCTTATGAGCAAGCTTACTCTGAATTAATAACTGTTCATGACTTCTCTGCTAGGGAGAGACCAAAACATCTGAGCTCTAGACTTCATGCCATCACTCTTTGCCTTGGTCTCTCACAATCAATAATTTTGTATTGAACACAGTTTATATGAACCTGGGCAGCGATTATTCCAAATTCAGATTGTATTCTCGTATTATAACTTTTTTATATAGCTTCTTTAGCTGATCAAGTATTCATGGCAATTTATTTTACAATCCATGTATTTTCATATAATTATATCATCACTTATCTTACATGATAAATGGGCATTATAAGACAGTTTACTTTCCATCTCAAATGACTTAAGAGGTGTGAGTTACCTGTCGGTTTTTTTCTATGAGACTGAGTTTTGATGCAGTTTGTGGTGGAAGTCAGTTTTCTTCTGATTGTTGCCATAAAATGTTTCCAAACCTCACAAAATTTCTTCCTCTTCAGCATTCAAGCCTTATTAGCTCTTGAAATGTGTAAGGTTTACAATTAGTTCAGCCATTTTGTAGAGTTGGTTTTTTTATTTGAACTGATTGTAGAGCAATGATATTTTTGTAGATAAAAAAAGTTAAGTAGATTGAGCTGGGTATGTTTAGCCTGGAAAATAGGAGCATATCTTCATATATATAAAGGGCTGACACATGGATGATGGAGCAAGCTTGTTTCCTCTGCTCCAGGGGGCATGACCCAAACCAATGGCTTCAAGTTACAAGAAAAGAGATTTTGACCAAACATCAGAAGGCACTTTCCAGTGGTAAGAGCTGCTTGACTGTAGAACCAAGTCCACTGGAAGGTGGTGGACTCTTTCCTTGGAGGTTTTTAAGCAGAGGTTGGATGGCCATCTGTGGTGGATGGTTTGGTTGAGATTCCCACATTGCAGGGCACTGACCCATTTGATCCTCTGGGTCCCTTCTCACTCTACAATTCTATGATTCTGTGATTCAGTGTTTGGTATTTTCTTGCTGTTTTTATATTGCTGGTTTCAATCAGTGCTGTTAGCCTCCTTAACTCACTTGTTCTTTCCATTGCATATATTCCTGATATGTTTACGGAAAAACATCACCAACAAAACATTTTGTAAAAAAAGATAATATACTTTTAAATAAATGTAAAATATACAGTGAACACCTGTAAATTGATAAACATCTCTTGCAACAGTAAACATATTCACTCAACAGCAAGTTCTAGTCCTCCAAGTCCTTCATCCTCATCTCCCTCTGTTAGGGCTCCTCTCCACTCTTTCTTACTAACTTTTCTCTCAATGAATTCTTGTTTAGGAGCCAAACCAAGAGCTAACCCCACCCCCACTAGGCTCCAGTTAAAATGAGCAGTACTATCTTATCCATTCCCCGCTTCACCATCAATTATATTACCCATTCTTCCAACCTCACCCCTATAGTAGGCAGCAAGGACACTTCTTCCTGATCCTCTTCCACATAAAGGGAATTCTCCAATCTGTCCAGAGAATGAAAGATCAGGCTAACACACAAAAAATACATGTGGCAAAAGATAAAAATCATCTGGTCAGTTCCATGTACTGCATGGCTAATGGAAAAGACACATAAGGTAATTGTTTCCTCAAAGCTTTTATCTGTAAACTCAGAATAAATGGAAGACTGTCATCTGGACAGTGGATTGCTGATTTGATCTTAAGCCTCATGTCTCTTTATATTAGCATATTCAGATGCAGGCTCCCTAAAATGCAATAAGTCAGCAAAGACAATTTGTGAAACCCATCCTATGACATGTAACTTTTCAACTTTTTTTCTGATACAGGTGAGCTATGCAATTGTTAGATTTTATTTCAATTAGAAAATGTTACATAGTTTTTAATATTGCATTTTGCACAAAACGTGTAATGTAGTAGGCATGCCTTCCTTCTGTTAAAGACACTATTTGCAATTTAGCATTTTCAGTTCCTTATTAAACTGAACAATCTGGTTACCATATTCAATTTTCCCCAAGCTGTTTTGTATTCAGTTGTATTCTGTACAAAAATAAGCTTTTAAAATAGAGAAGAGGAAAAATATTGTACTTAAGCAGAACTCCCCCCAAAGCCTGATTATTAAATCAATCAATCAATCAATCAATCAATCAATCAATGTAAATCATTGCAGAGTTGTAGAGCAGCCACATGTTTCATCACCTGATCTTAACACTCGACTGGGAGCCGCCCAGATTGGCTGGGGAAGCTCAGCCAGATGGGCGGGGTATAAATAATAAATTATTATTATCGGTGACTTTGCCTGCCAAGCTAGTTGGTTTGCACAGCTAAGCCATGATTTCCTGGACTATGTGTTTACTGGCAATAAACCATAATGTGTCTTAACCATGGATTGTTCAAACACCCTACTCCATAAATTCACCCAGCTATAAAGACAAGAGGCAAGAGTAGCTGGAAAGCAAAACAGACATTGGGGGGAAATATGACTTGTTTCTCCAGTCATCTGGAGACAACCTGTGTTTAACTTGTGGTTTCTCCAGTCATCTGGAGACAACCTGTGTTTAACTTGTGGTTTCTTAAACAACTTATGTCCTTAGTGTTATGTGCAAACCAGGCCACAGAGTGGCCTCTTCTTTTCTCCGAAGTTGAAGAAATGACAGCTAGGTTTCTCCTCCTTCTAATTGATCTGATATCGCTGTTGCACAGGCAGAGAGGAGAGAAACCCTCTCATTTTCTCTCTACCCAGGCTGTCCTCTGCTGCTTCTGGTTGAGGGTGGTGAGTATTTATCCGTACATTTGTGTATAAAGTAGGAAGTTGTCACTATGCCTCCATTCTATCTATTTCAACAACTTCTTTCTCAATGAATATAGGAAAGCAACTGATGTTTGATGTGGTGTTACCGTCATTGATGGGTTGTGCTGCAAGGCTCCATAGCAGGGATGGGGAATCTTTTTGGTCTAGTGGGCCTGATCCTTATTGGACCCTGACAACAGCCCTACACTTGGAACTTCCCAAGCCACAAGCATGGGGCTGACAGAGTTGCTTTATATAGGGATTAGCTGCATGATTGAATTCCTCACAGAGACCTTGGTCATGTAGCCAATGTAATGGTCATGTAACCTGCCCCACACCCGATGACGCAAATGATGTCAGATGTTAGGAAGTTGGGTATGGGGAAAACAGCCTTGTGGGCCAAATTTGGCCCATGGGTCAGAGGTGCCCCATCCCTAACTTTTAGTCCTGAGTGGTCCACACAAAATTGAGGCTGATTGTGTCTGTAATGGCGAGCACTGCATTGTACAACTCTGTCAGGTGATCTATGCCCTAGATGACAAGGTGGTGTTGTGTGGTTTTAAGTGGTTGCAACAAGAATGCCACTAAGATTACAAAACATTTTTTTTTTAAGTTAGACAACTGCTTTGTGGAGTTACTGTGCTAGCGTCTGACACTTGATCACTTGATCAAAACCTAGCCCAGACCAGCTCACGAAATCTCCCAAGTCTAAGAAAAGGCTACATACTAGAGTGCACTTGTATTATGAATCCTACTATGTTCTGGAGATATGGAAAGGAATCACATAGGCCTTCAACATATTCTCCCTTTCCCCCTTCCTGCAAGCACAAAGGGAAGAGATTTCAAGTTTCTTGTTAGTGAGAAACCATAGTTTCCCTTTGCATCTTAGCATGGCAAACTGTGGCCTGGGCAGACACCATTTGCCACATCAGCACACTTCCAATATCCCCATGGTCCGCTCTCCTGTCTGAATGGATTATCTCATAGTTCAGTTACAAAAGAGCTATACAAATCCATCAGCTAAGGATTTCTACTAGAAAGGATTCTAGTAGAAATTAAGGCTATATTCACTTAACCGGCAAGATGAAGCCCATCACAATGTAAGCATCTACTATGAACATACTATCATAATGTCTTAAAAGTTTTATTTCATTGATTTTTTGGGGGTTGCAGACATCTTGTCATTAAGCGTAATCTCACAATGAATAGCTAATCATTGCAGCTTTATATTTCTGCATTATGCCAGTTGCACAGGAAGAAGAAAAAGAGGTATAACCTTGGACACAGTAGTTTTTATTGGTAGAGAATATAACCTGTTGTCATGGAGATCAGCATGGAGCTTGCTTATGTGAGATGTTTGCTGCCATAGCTCTGTAAAAGCAGCATCTTAATGGAGAGTGAGGTCAGTGTTTGATCATAATAAATAGCTTTCATAGGCCATAGAGAGGGAGAAGAGGATACTTTTATTTGCATTTACCCTTCAAGCATTCACTTTTCAAATTCCATATACAGTGGAACCTCTTCAGTTTTTGAATGATTTTCAGAAGCTGAATGTGCCACACAGCTTCCGTTTTGAGTTTCCCTATTGTATTGAGGCTTCCGCTTTCAGTTTTCGTTTTTGAACGTTTAGGACAGGAATAGGCAAACTCGGCCCTCCAGATGTTTTGGGACTACAACTCCCATCATCCCTAGCTAACATGACCAGTGGTCAGGGATGATGGGAGTTGTAGTCACAAAACATCTGGAGGGCTGAGCTTGCCGATGCCTGGTTTAGGAAGTTGAACAATTTTCTGGAATGGATTACGTTCGAAAACCGAGGTTCCACTGTAAAATGTACCCTTTCATGAATAATTTTGGCGTCCAGGTATTTCCTTTTTTAAAAAAAGTTGCTGTACCTTTACTGGTCAGCCATTGGATGGATGCTATAGAATATTTAATTTATTATATTTTGATTTCTTAGGAGCTTCCACCAAGGAGCTCATGGTAGCATTCGTTACCTCACTCCTCATTTTATTCCCACAACAATCCTTCAATGTGATGACTGGCCCAAGGTCCCCCAGTGAGTTTCATGGCAAATGAAATTTGTTTTTGGAGCAAAATACAGAATATCCAAATAAATACAGCTGATAGGGCAAGTAAGATCCAGTGTGCTATTGTATATAAATTTGGCATTCAACAATAACCTGTTTCTGCAGTGGGAAAATAGCTACTGCATCTATTTTAATGTATACAATTGGTAGACATAGAGTAGGAATGTGGCTCTCTCTGCAACTTGATAAAATTTAGCAATAGTGCTAAAAGAGCTATTGGGCTACAAAAAAATATTATTGAAGGAAAGTGTTAGGTACAACAAAACCTATTCTTGTAGTTATTTTACACTTTATCTTACAACAACATATAAGGTGCAGAAGTAACAGCCATTTCTTTTCAGCTCTCTGATTTCCAAGACTCTTATTCGCAAATTTGCTTTTTTCTAAAAAGGATTTCATGGAATGAATTGTGACCCCACGGCTTCTGTAAAGCAAATCTGCCCTGCTGTCATCCACTACCCATGTGCTTGGGAGCAAGTCCTACCCAACTCAGTGGGACTCATTTTTGAGTAGTGTGCAGGAATGTACTGTTAGGACGGTATGAAAAAGATCCACATTTTATGTGCTGTAAATAAAATAAACAAGGTTGTTTTCCAGCTCTGTACTAATTGAGGCACCTCTGTTCTGTGTATTTAATTAATGTACTTTTCTTTCTGAAATGCTTTTGGCTGTTTGTCAAGTACTTGGCTACTCTTTCATCTTGGATGTTAATTGACTGTTGTCTGCCAATTAGCATGGCCTGATGGATTTCCTTGCGAGCTATTCTGGCTCCCAAATAATTCAATTTGTCTTCTAAATTAACGAATCTAAACTTTTATATTTTGTAGCTAAATCTCTGCTCCACTAAGAACAGAGCTAGATGAAGTTCTGTCACAACTCCCACCGCACTGCTACCAGATCATCATCTCCAACACTATTGTTTATTATTATTATTATTATTATTATTATTATTATTATTATTATTATTAAAGGAGTACAATTTAGCTGTTTTGCTTTCTCTACTTCAGGCTGAAAACTTTTACTTATTTATCCAACCCTTTTATTCCTGCCACCTTGTATAAATACAAAGTCATACAGAAATGCCTTGGTTTACCAATCAGTAGCTATGCATAAGAGTACAGTGGTGCCTCGCAAGATGAAATTAATTTGTTCCGCGAGTTTTGTCGTCTTGAGATTTTTTTTGTCTTGCGAAGCACGGTGTCGGGAAAGTTTTGGAAAAGCTTCAAAAACCTCAAAAAGCTTTAAAAACCTCAAAAAAGGCTACCACACCGTGTTCTATGAGTTGCTCCTCGAAGTCAAGTCGCAACTGTATTAATGGTGTTAAGAAAAAGGAAACAAACTTGCAAGACATTTCCGTCTTGCGAAGCAAGCCCATAGGGAAAATCGTCTTGCAAAGCAGCTCAAAAAACAAAAAACCCTTTCGTCTAGCGAGTTTTTTGTCTTGCGAGGCATTCGTCTTGCGAGGTACCACTGTAGTACAAAGCAGTGGAACGCTTCACAAAATATATTTTACTTTAAATAACAATTTAAAAAGATGGTAATACTAATTCATATGTTGAACTTTACTTGGATACTGTTTCTTTAACTAAGAAGGCTTACACACTATAACATTTAAGAAGACTATTTTAAGGAATTCAATTCCTCACCTATAGGCATTGAGGACTCTACTTGCAGTCTTCACTCAGGTCCACAGCCTCTTCTATCAGGACTTTTGCTGTAATCTTCAGTGCCAGCAAACTCTGCTTTGTTAGGTACTCAGCAATCCTACTGAATTGGTTTTAGAACTTTCTTGAAGGCTACCTCTGGGACACTTACTTTACCCAGAGAAGTCCTAAGCTTCTGTGAGTCATTTCGTTGCTGGCTATGTTCTCTGCTTGGTGTCAGGTTCCAGCTCTACTGCTTCTGTCCTTTTCTTTGCTCACTTACTTACTGGGACAGACCCACCAACTGACCTTGACTGTGGCTTGAGATTGCCTCTTTAATTCCCACCACTCATTCCAATTTGGGTTGAATTCCCTTTCCCCATCAGGTTCAATGAGAGGAGACAAAATGTCCATTGATTAGACTAATCAAATCCTACCAATTTTCAGTTGCCTGTGGCTGTATGTACTTTTATGTGTGGGGTTTTTTTTTTGGGGGGGGAGTAGTTTGCAAGATCCTTCTAACCCATGGATCCAGCAAATGTTAAAATATAAGCCAGGCTAGCTTCCTGTATTGAGGGAATCACCTGGGTGATGGGTCATATCCTACACTACAGGGGGTTGGACTAGATGACCCTTGATGTTCCTTCCAATACTACAATTCTATGATTCTATAAAGAGAAGAAAGGAAAGGGGACTCTGTGCGAGATGGCAATGGGTAGGGACCCTTCCCTCAACTCAGAGATAGTTAGAAGAGATAGAAGAAACCTGTGTCTAGAGTTGAAAAGTGCAGGGGTGTGACCTGCAGGTAAATCAGCAAACTGAAGAGAGAATTGGAGCAATGTTTGAGAGCAATGTTTGATTTCTGTTTGAATCCAGCACTGTGGCTATGGGAGAAACAAGACCTTTTTGGGGTGTTGATGTTGCGAACCCCTTTATTGTAGGCTCAGGTTTTATAAATGTCCAAATAAACCACATATCATAAAGACAACCACCCATGGTGTCATTTCCACTATGCCTCATTGCAAAAGGAAACACAAACCCTGGAATCTCACACCTCTCAGAGATTGGGGTGGTGTGCAACAATACTATAATGACAGAGTCTTCCTCCCAGAGCTACAGTTAAAACAGTTACAGGTAGGTAGCCATGTTAGTCTGCCATAGTTGAAACAAAATAAAAAAGTTCCTTCCATTAGCACCTTAGAGACCAACTAAGTTTGTTATTGGTATGAGCTTTCGTGTTGGCCACCTGCTGATCTCCTGTTGATCTCTTGCATATAAAAGTCAAGACAGTTTATATGCTGTGTACCCTTTACATTCAGTTGTGTGAATTCCCTTACACGTTTCTTCAAACCAAAACTTTACTTCAGAAATAGAATTTTTAAAAGCTTTAAATAAGGAAAGAAGAAATGGAACAGACATGTGCCTTTCATTCTTATATGTTTTGTATACTGCATTTGAAGGTTACATGTACTTTAATCAGAATGGGAAGAAGGAAGTCTAATCAAAGTGCTTAAATTTGATTGAGATACTGGAAAAAAGGACGATCAAAGATGGTAGTCGTGAGCCTCATTCTATAGATTTTCCTGGAGTAAAAAATTATCTATTCTCCTTTGTGGTTTGGAAAGGTGGTGACAGCATCTCTTTACTTCTGCTTCTTTCATAACTCTAGATTTTTTTCTTTTTTTTTAAAAAACAACCCAATAGAACTTAGTATTGAGTGAGGCTTTGTTTTTATATACACTGGCCCTTGTCATAATTTTGTTTTTGTTACATGCATAGCTTTTACACCATCTTTTCATAACAATTGCTCACTTGACATTAACATGCCCACTTCTCTAGAAATTGATATATACTTTCCAAAGAAGTAACCATGTTAATACTAACAGATTACCACTAACTTTCTAAAGCAGAAATAGGAGTTCTAAAACAGAATCATTAAATGTTGAAGAGGACTATAGGCTTCTGTTGGGAGCCAAGGAGGAAAACAGTAAATCTCAAGCAAGCTGTGTGATATATTTGTGCAGCCAGGAAGTCACGGACTGAAAGCCCAGCAAAATCCTTTATGGATAACATTGCTAGGTGTTTTTTCTCCTTTGTAGGACCTGACTTCTTATATTTGCGTGACATTCATCACATGATGTCATACACATCTTCCAATGCCATGCAGGCCAGAGTGACGTGGTGTAGCAGAAGGCTGCACTGGCCTGTGCAGTGATGGGAGATTCAGCACAGGCCGGTTCAGCCTTTTACTAGGCCATGCAAGTCCCCCCAGTGTCAGGAGATGCTGCAGGGAATGGCTTGGGCTGGTGTGAGGTTGCACCAGCCTGTGCAACATCTCCTGACACCATGTGAGCCAGTGCAGCTTTCAGCTAGGCCTTGCGCCTGGCTGTGCCAGTCTCCATTGATGCTGCACTATGCTCGATTTGGCCTCCCTTGCTCCTTGGATATTTGGGGGGCTGAGCGCTTTGCTAAGGAATATTGAAGGGGCTGACAACATCTCTGCCCCCTAGAGTTGGCATGCCTGACTCTCATGTGTAGCCTGTAAATTGTGCTTTGAAATGTGTAAATGATTTTAATTATAAAAGCATGCTTTAGCTGACAGGCTAGCGTACCGTGTACATGTTGCACAGCAACTAGAACATGTTTGCACGCTGGGGGTGAAAGAAACAACAAAAATATACTTTGCTGTTCATACCTTTTGTAAAACTGCAAATGAATACTCAAGCTTCCTTAGGCTTAACCTAGTATTAAATGTTGGTGCACTCTCACATGCTGTTAATGATTTCCAGGTGATTTAGGCATGAGCAAAGAAGCAACAGAAGGTGACTGTGACATGCTCAGACAAGTCAAAAACTAGGTTGTTACTTGGATGCATTGATTAATGTTGTAGGAAACTAAAGAAAAATTCCAGAGCTGAATAAGAGATACGTCTGACGGGGAAAATATAGAAATAGTACTGTATTTTATTCTGTTGCCATAGATGTTCGTAACCTAAATGCGCTTGACATATGCCTTAGCAATTAGCAAGTAACATCTGTAAATGTATTAATATTTATGGCAGTATCTTTACATATGCATTGTGAAATGAACATAATTTTGCTCTTTTTTGTGCATAGGTTTTTAGCTTAGCAATTCTAACTGAGGTATCGTGTGGAGACATGGTGAGCCACTGATTGCAGCTATATCGCTGCTTGTACCAGTGGTGCAGTTATGTTTTTAAAAGTACACAGAAAAGTCCAGTAAGCACCTCTCCCACCCATTGTGCCCACAACCATTTTTAGATATTCTCCTCTACTTCCCCCCACCTCCCCGGCTTTTGCACCTCTGTCCAATTTTCCAAAGAAAAAACTTGTCTGTAGTTGGGTACACTTGTTTCTCCATATACACAAGGACAAAATTGTAGGTCATCCAACTATGATCTGTCCTACTAAGATGGTTCCCCTCTCAGAACATCACCACCTTCTCTTTTTTTGCTGCTTCTCAGGATGAAAAGAAATAGGGGCTTCATAGTTGAGATATTAAGGGACGCGGGTGGCGCTGTGGGTAAAAGCCTCAGCGCTTGGGCTTGCTGATCGAAAGGTCGGCGGTTCGAATCCCCGCGGCGGGGTGCGCTCCCGTTGTTCGGTCCCAGCGCCTGCCAACCTAGCAGTTCGAAAGCACTCCCGGGTGCAAGTAGATAAATAGGGACCGCTTACAAGCGGGAAGGTAAACGGTGTTTCCGTGTGCGGCTCTGGCTCGCCAGAGCAGCGATGTCACGCTGGCCACGTGACCCGGAAGTGTCTCCGGACAGCGCTGGCCCCCGGCCTCTAGAGTGAGATGGGCGCACAACCCCAGAGTCTGTCAAGACTGGCCCGTACGGGCAGGGGTACCTTTACCTTTACCTTTAGTTGAGATATTGCAGGGTGTTGTTGTCTAGAATCCTTACTGGAAACATAACAAATTCAAGCTTTGCATGATGGTTGGTATCCCTCAAGGACTTAATAATTGGCAATATATGCCCACTTGTGTTGGGAGTTAAGTACCATTCAACTAGGAGGCATCTTTCTGCTGACCTGGGCATAACTACTGCTTAAGCCAGGGGTCAGCAAACTTACCGCGCCTCGGGCCAGTGTCTCCAGCGCCGATCGCGCGGAGGGCGGGGGAGCGTATGCCCATACGCGTGCACACACATTATTTCCAGTGCACTTCTGGGTTGGAGGAGCACCAGAAATAGCTTGTGCACATGTGCCTGGGCCTCCTCCCACCCAGATGTGCACTGGAAATAACACTTGCTCTTGCACAAATAATGCTTGCGCATGCACACAAGCTATTTCCAGTGCCCCTCCGACCCGTGCAGCATAGCGCCGGTAAGAGCGGACGGCAGCAGCGGGGGGCACCGTGGGCCGGATAAACAAGTCCCTCGGGCCTTATCTGGCCCGCGGACCTTAGTTTGGGGACCCCTAACTTAAGCAATACTTTCCTTTGACTTCTTGTGTCTGTGTATGTATACGTATATCATACATAACAATATCTAGCTGAGTTTTAGGGTCAGGCTCCATTCATATGAGTCAAGATAGTTTTATGCCTAGATGTACATGGTTTTCTTTGATTTGTAAATACGCTTTAAATATTGTTCTTGGTGGTGTCCCACGTATAGTGCCTGCAGCTGTGCAAAGCAACATTCAGAAGCTACAGAGACCATCAGCTTTCTCTTTCCCAGATTTGACATTTATTAAGTAATTTTAAACAATGGCTAGAAACCAAAGAAACGCATAATTAGTTCCACATGCCCTAAGGAGCTTCTAACTTCTTTTCTTGGACAACAGATTGTGGGGATTTTTAAAATTATGATTAAAGCATAAAGATCTGCTGTGGAAAGAAGAAATATCTAAAATTCCTGAGGTCTTGAGCTTGCTTAAAGTAGTTCTTTGGATACCAGCTGGTAATCCTTCAATGACATGAACTTTGTACGTTTTCAGAAGCTGAGAGTTAAAGCAAAATAGAATCCTGTGCAAATTTTAATTTTCTGGTTTAGACAGAAGCTAAGAAACCTTTACTATTCTTTTTACAGAATGAGAAATCTCCAGGCCGCTCAACAAGCCGCTCAAGTAACATTTCAAAGGTAAGTTACGAACTACTCTCAGGCAGACCTACTGTGACATATACTGTTTTTGCTGTAATCTGAGGCACACTTTCTAGGGAGTGAGTCCCATTGAATACAGTAGAACGTAAACATGAGTAGGATTGGGCTGCATGTTTAAATGGGCTTTGTAATACTCTGAGTATGTTTTCATTTAACACTAAACTGTGGTTTAGCATTACAAGAATGAGCTGAAGCAAGCCTTGATCGCAGACACCCCTCCCATGCCCTCTATTCCTCTCAACAAGGAGAAAGTCTGGGAGCTTCTCTTTTGCTGTGTTGTCTAAATAGTAAACTGTGGTTAACCTCAACTATGGTTTGTTCAAGTGAGCTATAAACTATGGTTTGAAATTGAATTGTTTCAGCAAACCATAGTTAAGATTAACCATATTTTGTCCCGGTTCAAATTTCATGAAAAGCTGTGGTTAATTTAAAGCAGAAGTGAAAGCTTCCCAATACCTTCTTGTGGCTGCACTGGAGAAGGGAGTATGCACGCCTAAGAATCACTATGGCTTACTCTCATAGTACTAAACCAAGGTTTTGCCTTTTACTCCTGTCCCCACCCAAGGCCAAGATGTGTCACTCTGGAAACAAGCCACATCTCACTGAAGTCAACAGTATAAAGTCCATTGGCTTCACTAGATCTGAATAGTGCTCTCTCAAACCTTCCATTCCTTATGTGTGTGTGTGTCTAAATTTATTTTGCAGACTCTTGACAAATTGCCTTCCATATATTTTCACATTTCAAAAGCAGGTTGAAGATATAGATATTCAGTCTGCTCCGTAATGTTTGTGGTGCCAAGAGCACAGGAGATTATGGAAGGAGATTAATAAGTTTTATAATAATAGTCATTTGGAGCATGAAAATCAGATTAGGTGAAAACTCTGAATAAATGGAGAAAGAAATTGATTTCCTGAGTCTGAATGAGTAAGGAAGAAATAGCTGCATTTTGTGGCCACTAAACATAGTTGACCAAGCTGCTGAGCAAGATACGAGAAGGTGAGCACTACATCAGAGGGTAATATGAACAGTAACTTATTACACCTGAAGGCACGGTAGTTGCTAGGTGTTTGTGAAAGCAGCGGCATTCTAGAGTAAACCTGCCAACCTAGGCAAGCAATTGTAAATCTCTTTTCCCTCACCTGCCAAATTTACTGTTCCTCTTGATATTCATTTATACAGTGGAAAGACACATCAAAGAAGGGCTCAAACAATGTAGTGCTTTCTTTTGAATTACCTGCCAGCGGCAACTTCACACACAAACACACACAAAGGTTTCTGCTGGCAGTAAGTGAATCTGCACAAGTGACGGAAGGATGGGAAAGTGTCCACTTCTCCTGGTAATCGGCTGGTGTTTTGTTTATATGGATGGCATTTGTTACAGAAAATCCATGTTTCCCCCCTTTCTTTCAGGGGTGGGACATGCATCTCTCTGTCTCGAGGGGGGGGGGAAAGGAAATACATTTTATTTCTCAAATATTTTTGTAGGTTTGCATGCGTGCAGAGAGTGATCGCCATAGTGATGAGTTCCAGCCTCCTACCTCATGTGCAGTTCCATGCATACATGTAGGGGAGGGGCTGGATCATTCCCTGACTGTCCTTTATCTTAAACATTGAGAGCAGGTGTACCATTTGGGAGGAAATTACCTTTTTTTGCAGGAGAATCTAGGAATTCTATCTAGAATTTCACATTATGTTAATTATTTTACATTTTAGTGTTGATTCTCCCAGCAGAAGTTTCTAGCTATTTCTACAGTGTAAAGCATGCTGCCTTTTTTTTTTTTAACCTTCTCTGTGTTTTCTTTCTAAATGTTTAATTGCTTTTGAAATGTGTGAGTTAATATGACAATAACAATTTCTGAAGAATCTAGATTTGTTTCTTTTTGGTGTGATACAGTCCACTCTTTGTAATATGTTGGTGTGTGTGAGACTATCTGCTTGTATGAAAATGTTCACATATTTTATTTGAGGGTTCCCTCTTTTCTCAGTGAGAAGTATAAGCAATTCAAAGAGGGATTTATTTAAAAAACGCTTCTTTTTTAATGAATGGTTTGCATAGATCTGTACTGAATAGTTCTTGTTACAAACACATTCGGATGTGTGGGAGTGAAAGGATTTCTTAGAAGACTGATTCTCTTCATTGCACATATTTAAAATTTAGCACATAGTAAAAAGAACGAGTTGCTTTGTTCTAAACTGATCCATTGTCAGTTGGCCACAGATATCAGCTTGGCATTTAATAATCGGGTCTTCCCTAATAAGTAATAAAGCGAAAATATGATGTGCCAATAAAAGCCTGATGGAAATTTTTAGTTAAATGTTAACAGTAAAAAGTAGATAAAACTCAATCACAACCAAATAGCCAACTGAGGTTATGCCCCCCCCCCCAACAAAAGGCCTGTCCCAGCTCCCCCCCCCCCAAAAAAAATCCTGGCTACGCCCATGGCTGCAGGTCTAAGTCTGGTTATACTCTAGTAAGATTTCAGAGTGTTTAAAATGGTTTGCAGCTTCAATGATTTAAACTGTATTGGAACATTTTCAGTTTGTTTCTGGATACACTTGATCTCTTTAAACTGATGGAAGTGAAGATGCATTTTTTAAAATCGCTATGCAGATTCAGTGACTTATTTAATCAGAAGGCATGGTAGATATTTATTTTTAAAAATTATAAATATAATGGTTTGTGCAAGAGAAGCCTGTTGTAATTCATCTTGGCTTAGACACATTATCATCACACACACTTGGATATGATCTGTATAAACAACTAAAGGTTTGGTATGTGTGGACTTTCCAAAGAGGCATATGCAAACAATGCATTCCTGTGTAACAATTAACCATACTATGCTTGTTTTCAAACAGGGTAATAAACAGATGTTTATTAAATTGAGCAACTGACTTGCACATACCAAAATGCACTTGCTAAAAGCTATAACAATATTACTGAGTACATCTGTTAAAAGGAAAATGAAAGCCAAGAATGTCTTCGTAAACACACCCTTATTCCTCTGTACAGTCATATTGACCTCATAAGAATAATTTGCCTTGATTTCTGTATTCATATCTTCAAATCAGTACTTTTTACTTCCAGTATTTTAGTACCTTTCAGCTAAGTATGTGAATTGCTTCGCAGACATTCCCCTTATTATAGAGTGAGGCGTTTCTGATCCTGACTAGATTAGATATGATGCAGTTAGCCATCCTCATCAGCGTATGTGCCAAACTCTCAATAAAGGTTTGGAAAACACCACCACAGCCCTCTGATTTTGACTTCTAGTATTACACAAATATGATGACATTTATATGGACAATAATTTCAACAATCTTCTCTGTGAATGATGCTGACTGGAGGAGAGCTTGTTACTATGGCAGCTAATGCTGTTCTAGGACACATACATTCATTGTGTTGGAGGGAACCCACCCCTTTGCTGTCACTAATGTTGCAAGTGAAAGCATTACAAGTTGGCGGGGGGGGGGGGGAGAGAGAGAAAGGAGCTACATTTCAAACTTGATGGTGAGGACTGGCCAAAATGAAGAGTGAAAACCCAAAATTTAAGTTATGTAGAAATGAAAAGCTGTGATCTAACGTGTCAGCCATGGAATGAATGAGTACACCTGACATGTCCTTCTTACATGCCAGAATAAAAGACACTAACTCTGAAACTGAACTTGGTGTAACTGATGGCCTTGCTTTTGGATCATGTTTTGGCGAGGCTGAAAATGATGTGCCAATTTATTTGCAGAATGTTTTACTAGTGTCACAATTCTGTAGAGTTGTCTATATATTTCGTTACCATAAATTATATCCCATGCTTCCATACACTCAAGTTGGCTGAAGCTTCCCTACTGCCTAGTTAGGGGAGCATATAGTGGTTTTGTTTTGTTTGTTTTTTAAAGGCAATCATATTGGTTCATAAGGAAAAACTCCAGAATCCAGAGTTTTGAAGGAAGATGGCAGATATCCCATAGGAGGAACCCATTCCTTTGAGAGATCAATTCTAACCCCTGAGCCCTACTCTTCGCTGTGTGTGTGTGTGTGCGCATGTGTGCATGTTTGTGATGGTGGTAAGATATGATGGAGATATCCTTCCACCTGGCACTGGTGATCTCTGCCTGTCTGGGAGGTGAGGGGTGTCTGCAGTCAAGGTTGAGGACCCTACTGCACCCACCAGTGGCATAGACAGTCGACAGGCAGCCACTAATGGTGTTCCCACCACCGTAGCTGATGTAAGCCCCAAAGAATGGCACTGCAGAAGGGACAGAATTGGACCAGGCTTGGATTTTCTGGATCCTAAACTATTCCAGCAGCCAGAGTGTTTTCTCTGCTGCGGCAGCCTGGAGCTGGCACACCAGAATTCACAAATAGCCCTCTTCACACGCACATATTCTGCCCTGGCCGGCTCAAGTAGCAGAACTCCAGATGGAACAGTGACTCCACCACATCACTAGCTGGGAATTAGGAAGCAACGTGCCCTGTGTAGTGGGCAAGCAGGGCTGATGAATTCCACTCATAGCCACTGGGGCTCTAAGCTCCTATTACTTCTTACCTCACCCTTGCTCAGAACAATTCGCCAGGATTTTCTTTTTGTTTTTTGAATGGGGACAGCAGCATTGCAGTGATCCATCTTAAGTGGGGTGGCGACCCAATTATGGTTCACGACACATTTGTTGAAAGCGAGTGCTCTAAAGCACCATGTAACTGCTATGTTCTGACATAGTGACAAAAGAAACATTTCAGAAGGCCAGAACTAATCCGGTAGAATTGGTGCTGTTTCTGAGGCCTAGCCCTGCTCCCATAAAGAAATGGGCTTTCTTGTTTATAAATACGTTGCTGCAAAACATAATTTTGTATTGCTGCCTTCAATTATGCTACCGATACAATCTGCGTTGATGAATTTTCTGCAGCTGTCCTCTGGTGTAACTTTTTCCCTTCATTTAAATAGCACTTTAAAATAAAGTATTTTTATGAAGTGTCTATTAAAGGAATTTGCCATTTGAAGTTAATTATGCTG
Organism: Podarcis muralis; assembly: GCF_964188315.1. NCBI lineage: Eukaryota > Metazoa > Chordata > Lepidosauria > Squamata > Lacertidae > Podarcis > Podarcis muralis. Next base: position 43,681,982 of record NC_135663.1, on the reverse strand, counting down.
TCATGAAATGAAATAGAAGTCTTTTGTGTAGCCAATCAAGTAACAGCCTACAATCATGATGTGCTAAATGTGAGGTTGCGACAGCAAAGTTTTACATGTTAACCTTGCATATTAGTAGTTCTATATGTGCTGCACATATTTTCTATATATTTTTTCCTTTGATGTGACAATTGCATTAGAATTTATATTTTAAAAAATCATTTAATTTTGAATCATGTACTCAGTGCGCTGTCTGACTAAATTGAACATGGTTTCTGCAGCTGTTTGTCATCCTCCAGGAGGGCAGTGAATATACGATCCTTGTGCCATGTTGTGTACTTGCTGTGTGCCATGTTATATACTTGCTTCCTCTGTACCATACTGACTACCAGCTGTGGGAAAATAATAAGTTTGGGAGGACGGCGGAGGGGGGAGATTATTGGTTTTGTCTCCCCCTTGTTTTCATTATGTATTTTGTGTTTTTATATATTTTTTATGCCTTTGAACCCCTCTGCAATCTTCAGACGAAGGGTGGTATACACATTTAACAAACAAACAAATAAATCTATTAAAATAAAATACGTATTTGATAGGTGTAAAGAGCCAAGAACGATGTTGCTTTTATCAGGATAACTGCAAAAGCTTGTAGATTGCAAAATTCCAAATAGGTAGTGGTGGGCTGCATGGATTGGTCCATTTTTACTCCATCGTGGGGTCTGAATTTTTAAAGAATTCCTACCTCATAGATAAGTAATAAAAGCATGCATGGGACTGCAACTTCTGTTAAGCTGAAGTGATTTTTATCTGGCAATTGCATGGATTTCCTCACCCAGGTATATGCCCAGTACATATGATGGCTATTTAGGATGAAAAGGAAGCAGTTCCTTCCAGGCCCACTTATAATAAAGCAATTAGTAGTCCAGAAGGCTTCAGGAGACAAAGTGGGTGTCCCAAATTACTTCAGCTAGCTTTGTTTCCAGGATGAAAACAAGCAACATAAAAAATTGAATAAATATACATGAAATACACACACAAAAAGGCTGTGTTTATCTCTGGATACGCATGCCTAACTCCCGCATGAGTTACCACAACTGATCACAGATGTTAAGAAAAGAAGGAATGCAATATGTGTCATATACCCACCAGCTGTGGCCAATATCTGCAGCAGGCATCTTTCCCCTAATGTTCCGATTTTGTAGTTCTTCTTACAGGAATGTTAATTGAAATGTTTGCATATGGGAAAAAGAAAACCCTCAAGAACATGAAATTATTCTTTCCCACCCCCTCCCAACGTAGGTCTCGTTTGTACATTCTACTGCACAAGTTTGATGTGACACATCTGGCTGGCAGTGTCTGTGAGTTGTGTGTTAGGATCACCACAGCAAAGAAACATTATGCCATAAAGAATAGCAATCAAGCATACTCATATAAGTTCTGTGCTTCTAAAAAGTAATAATGAGTCCCAAAATGTTTCAAGCTGGTTAAATTTATAATTGAATTATACTGTCATCTTTAGCCAGGCGACCATAAGCTTACGAAGTGTGGGTGTCTCTTAAAAACTAACAGTGTAAACCTATGCATGCCCACTTAAAAGTAAATTCTATTAATTTTAGTGGGTTTTACTCAGCCTAAAGGTCCCAGTGCACATTGTCACACGTAATGGCCCTGGATGTAGATACATATCAGCTGAGTTAGCATCGTGATGTAAATGGAAATGAACATGCAGAGTGATCTGCATCTAAATTTATAACTCATTCTGTGTGAAAATCTGACTTTAGGCCAGCCCTACCTTTGGGCAGCATGTGAGGGACATCTGAGGCAGTGGGTGCTGGTATATAAGGAGGAGCAGCAGTGGCAACCCTCCAGCTCAACTGTGCCTTCTGAGCCCTACTGGCCATTTTCCTCTATTAAGGGACATTTGTTGTTGTCGTTTAGTCATGTCCGACTCTTTGTGACGCCATGGACCAGAGCACGCCAGGCACGCCTGTCTTCCACTGCCTCCCACAGTTTGGTCAAACTCATGTTAGGAGCTCTTTGTTATTCTGACACTTGCTCTGTTATTTTAAACGTGACAGATTTTGTGGAGTCTACAGAAAGTCTCTTCAGGGTCTTGGTTTTGTTCCTCAGCAGCTGATATTCATAGGCATACCTGTCTTCAGAGTAATGTTTATGTCCAATCATCACTTCAGAAACTGTTCATAATACTAAAGACATTCACATTGTCCCGTGAAACAGTGTGTGTTAAGCAGTCTTCTGTGCTATACCTCCAGCCAGAATACTGATTAATCACAAGGTTTATGCCAAGGAGGACTTCAGTTCAGAGCTTTAAGAGTAATGTAGCTGGTGCATAACATAAGCCTTCGGGACATTAACAATTAAGCTAACTACAGAGTTTAGCTATGTGCAAAACTATATTGTTAGTAACCTTCTAGCTACCATGGAACAATCTTGTTTTCTAGCCAAAACATATTTAGTCTGCAAATTGCTGTGGCTGCTTTATGATGGGACTCGCTCATACTGTGGAAGTGTTTTGCTTCAGATGTTTGGACACGTAAATAGTTTCTGAAAGTGAACTTGATTGCTCTGATGATATGTCTTTAAAAATAGTATTTAAGCTTCATGTTGCTTCTGCCCTCCCACACTGCAACGGTCTGGCAGCCCTGCCTCAGCCCTTACTCAGCACAATATCAGTGCAGTTCACTTTGTTCCAGTAAGGAGCCTCATCGTTGTTGAAATTTGGCAGCTGTTGTTTCCTTCATGCTCTGTGCTCTCAGTAGACCCAACTGCAAAATGAAACCTTTAGCCTGCAGAAGTTTGTTCCTCAAACAAGATAAAATATGTATGTGGACTGCAACTGTAGCCCTTAGAACATTTAGTTCCTCAAAAGGGTTTTGCTTTTGCAGGCACTTCCTGTATTTTAGAAGTGCGTGGATGTGAAAACACCGTAAAGAGCTGCACAAGTTAACTTTTGTTTTAATCATGTGGAAAAGCAGTAAAATATCGACTCTTTATTTCATTGATAAAGATTCCAAATTATCTAACTTCTTTCAACAGGCAAGCAGTCCTACCACAGGGACAGCACCCAGAAGCCAGTCACGGTTATCTGTCTGCCCTTCTACTCAGGACATCTGTAGGTACGTGATAAAAGAGTGGTCCTAATCTGATTGATGCATAGTCTTCTTTATCTAATGATCCGTAGCTCTTGCTTTTGCCTAACCCTCCCCCTTCCATGGATTTACATTCAAATCTACTTTTGGTTTGTCATTTTCAGTGTTTTGTTATGTCTTTTCCATATCTTTTTTTCTGTTTAAGTCACAATTATTTTTGTTTTCATTTCAAAATCCTGATTTGTTTCGTTTCTTTCTCTCTCTTTTCGTTTTATCATTTTCCATCCATCTCCTTCGCTTGCTGCTTTGTTTAGACCTCCCACCTTGCATGACATATCAGAAGATAAGTTTGAAAACTCGACCCCTGTCACAGTACTGAGTCCAGCTAGTAAAGAAACTGGTAGGAAACAAGTGAAGCGAAGGATTAGGCGGAGGAAAGAGCCTGAGGAGAATAATGGGCATGCAGAAAAGCAAAAAAGAGAGAAGGATGGCAAGTTGCACCCAAACATTGCAAATCGTGCATGGAATGCCTTGCGCAAAGTATCATCCGATTCATCATCTTCAGATGAGAACCATTGGGCCCTGGTTAGAAAGAGAGAGAGAGCCAACATGCCCAGGAGAATGAGAAGGCGGAGTACTTCAAACACTCGGACAGATGATTCTTCCAGGAAGAATGCCATTGAACTTGTAACTATGGGGACAGGTGGGGAAAAGAAGCAAGAGAAGATTGAGCCTGAAGGCTGCACTCCTAGTCACCGCAGGAGAAGGATTTCACGGTGTAAAGAAACCTGCCGCTCACCGTCTTCTGTGGAGGCAAGGAGCTCCTTTAGACAAGGTGGAAAACACCAGGACAAGTGCAGCCGCAAGGATCCAGAGCCTTCAAGGAACATGAGACGAGTCAAAGCAAGCAAGGAGGAAAGTGGTTCAGAGAAAGGCCCAGACAGTGATATTTTGTCAGTTCCAGAAAATGGAGTACCTGCTGGGAGAGGGCTTGCTGCATCGGCTGCTGTTCAGAAACCTGCGTTTTATGATGACTTGTCTGATGATTTCGAAGTGTGCAGGTTTGTCTCCTAATGCAAAAGGAATTTCTAAGTGAAATGAATTATATAAAGGAGATGGTTGGTGGTTGTTTTTCCTCCCTGATTCATACTGCTTTTGGTGTCTAGATACATAAGAACCATGCTTAGCAACTAAACAGCAGCAGGTAATCTGGGTTTCATACAGACTTTAATCTTGGAATCACAAAAACCATCTTGAGGCATGATATTGGGTCATTTTTTAAAAAGTTGTTAAAATGCAATAGGATATAGAATCCTCTTTCAGAGTGCTCCTTCTTTTACGTTGGGGTGGGATTTTTGAGATGCTGTGTGCATGGCAAGAACACTGTTGCATTGAAAAGTGTATGTTCTCCTGATGATATGAATTATAACCTATATATGATAATACCAATTTTCCTAGGCTTAAGTCATCAATCTATAGTTTTAAGTAGCACTATGCAAGTTAATATGCCTATATAATAATATGAACATAGGCATGATAGCTACAGTTCTGCCTCCACTGTAAGAGGCAATATGCTTCCGAATAACAGTTCCTGGGAATCAGAAGGGGGAAGAGTACTATTGCAGTCAGCTGCTGCTTGCAAAATTCTCATAGGCAACTGTTAGAACAGGATGCTGGACTAGATGGTACTTTGCCCCTGATCCAGTTACTTACTGTTGGAGATTTGTGAGAATAAGCTTTCCTCCAGTTTTATTTATTCTAAAAAATTAAAATAAAATTCTATCCCACCTTTCTAGTCCCCATGTACTACTCAAGGCAGCTTTCGATAGTTTAATGCAATTTCAAAAAAATATATACAGTTAATCAAACAATAAGCAACATTAGAATCCACTGAAAAGCAGCAGCAGCAGATATCACAAGATCCCTGTTTTACTCCCTTATCATGCCGCAATTTTATATATATATATATATATAGAGAGAGAGAGAGAGAGAGAGAGAGAGAGAGAGAGAGAGAGAGTTCATTAATTCTGTTAGACTTGGGTAAATGGTCCACGTAATTATTGTGTGACTGATCCTTACATGTTGCTAAAAGATCCGCTGGCTTTCTTTTGTGATGACCTAGGCAGAAGTGTGCATAAGTGGAATTGAAATGAGGAAATGTTTTGAGTCATGTAAGTGGATAAGGCTCAAAATCAGCTGTTACTTTTTGGGTGTAGAGATTGCACCAGTTGCCTTCGAAATATAGAAATTTGGCAAATGTGAAAATATCAATCAGTTAGAACTACTTTATATAAAGGAAAAACAGTTGCCTGATATATCTTAACAATAGTGCCTGTGCTAGAATCAGCTTTCCTTTCCCCCCAGACTGCAAGCAATTATGCTCTAGCTCAGGGCTGACTCACCTATGAGGCAAGATGAAGCGACTGTCTCAGGCAGCAGGATCACAGGGGCAGCAGATCCTGTTGTAGATCTTAGCCTGTCTTCTCCCTACCACCAAGACATAGGCATGATCAAAGCCTACCAAGTGAAGCATGACTTTGTTTTTGTAACTCAGACCATGTGCACCTTTTTGGGCAATGTGATTTTTTTAAAAAGGGGGCAGTTATGTGGGGCCTTGGAGATACACCTACAAGGGACACATTCACAATGCAGAGTTCTGTGGGGATTTTGCATTTCATGGCGATTGCTTTGAAATGTGTTTTATGAGCCGTCAGATTTAGTTGCATGCATCAGCCTGTGCACATAATTGAGTCACAGCCGTAAGCTAGGTAAAGGTAAAGGTACCCCTGCCCGTACGGGCCAGTCTTGACAGACTCTAGGGTTGTGCACTCATCTCACTCTATAGGCCGGGAGCCAGCGCTGTCCGCAGACACTTCCGGGTCACGTGGCCAGCCTGACAAGCTGCATCTGGCGAGCCAGCGCAGCACACGGAACGCCGTTTACCTTCCCGCTAGTAAGCGGTCCCTATTTATCTACTTGCACCCGGGGGTGCTTTCGAACTGCTAGGTTGGCAGGCGCTGGGACCAAGCAACGGGAGCGCACCCCGCTGCGGAGATTCGAACCGGCAACCTTTCGATCGGCAAGTCCTAAGTGCTGAGGCTTTAACCCACAGCGCCACCCGCGTCCCATAGTGTAAGCTGTAAGTTACCATAGTGTAAATATAGTAATGTCTACAGGAAGTGTTCAACTAACATCATCTGGACCTCATATATAGTGAGGACTTGACTGGGCCATATATTGATGGACTGGGATAGAAATAATCATTGTGTATAAAAAGTTGAATCAATGATGACTCCTGAGGTGATGGGTATCACAAACCTGGAAGCTATGATTGGCCAACCTTCCTGGAGCATGTGTTCGTGTTGCATGACAACATCACATCTTGCATTCACATCCTGTTTGCAGACTTCCCATAGGCATTTGTCTATGGTCATTGCAAGAGCAGTGTGGTGGGCCTTTGGTCTTATCCAGCAGGCCTCCGTTTATGTTTTCTGTCTCTTCAGCTGTAATGAAAATTAGACTACTATTTTTCCATGCTGGCACACAAACTGAGCTCTCCAAGACAGTGATATATATCTTGTAATCATTCCTAAATGTATCACACCGAGAGGTAGTAAGTACATGTAGAGTAAATGCTGCAAAAACTGCTGCATGCTAATTTTTATCACCAGTAAGCTATCTTACTTGTTAAACTATCAGAGAACAAGTAGGAGAGATTTATGACCCAATAATACTGATTCAGCTAAAAACAGGCTTTCCTGTTTTTACTTTAGTGAAAGATACATTCCTGCATTGAGTCAAAAGCCAATTTGTAGTCCGTTTTCTGATAGTCATCATTTTTTTTGAAAAGAAGGGAAAAAATGCAATAAAATATTCATTGAGAAAAGAGAGATTATCTACTACACTGTCTCATTTGAACACTGGGTAATTTAACTTGCATACCAAAACTAAAAGGGTACACATACTTCTTAAAAAGACAGGTAAAGTGTCAGGAGTCCAGGAAACAACCTTTTTTAAATAGACTCTGGCAACAGTCCCATTGCATCTGCTTCTTCCTGTTGTTGCTACCTTTCAGTATAACTGATCAATTAACTAACTAATCTGTAGAATTGAAAAGAGTGCTGGATGCAGAACTTGCATCAATTAACGATTGTCCCTCATCGTCAACCATATTTTATTTATACTGTTAAGTGGTTAATGCAGAACTGCACATAATCGGCCACTAACCTTTTGAACAATAGTGCTACTGCTCCGTCATACTTGGGACAAGTGGCTATCTTGAAATCCAGCAGAGCCACCTGAAAGCTGCGCAGTTGGATTAGAGAACCACTGCTTGCTCAGATGGTTCCAGCTGGGTATAATGGACCCACGTATTGGCAGCTCAATATCTTGCCAGATACTGGCAGCTCAGTAGCAGAGAATATAGCTTTTGCAACAGCACTCTGCACACCTGTGATTTCCAGCAACTGGTATTCAGAGCCATACTGGCTTCTGAAAGTGGAGGTGGAAATAACCATTCTGGCTAATAGGCACAATCATCCAATCCTTTTTAAAAGCCCTTGGAGACTGTTCTCTTAATGGCCCATACTTAAAGGGTCATTACCTCACCAGGAAACTAGCCTGCCTATTCCAGGAATTGAATCTGTGCTGGATCCATGAATTAAAAGTATCTGTCCTTGGAGGGGCGTCACTTTCTACATCCCTCCATCAGGAGAACTAACCGTATATTCCTACTATCTACTTCCTTTTGCTTATTTAGTTCCTAATCCATAAGAGGACCTCTCCTCTTATCCCAGGGGTCAGCAAACTTTTTCAACAGGGGGCCAGTCCACTGTCCCTCAGACCTTGTGGGGGGGCCGGACTATATTGGGGGGGGGGGGAGGGAATGAACGAATTCCTATGCCCCACAAATAACCCAGAGATGCATTTTAAATAAAAGGTCACATTCTACTCATGTAAAAACATGCTGATTCCCAGACCATCCGTGGGCTGGATTTAGAAGGCAATTGGGCCGGATCCGGCCCCTGGGCCTTAGTTTGCCTACCCATGTCTTATCCCATGTCTGCTAAGCTTACTCAGGAGTCTTTAGTGATGTACTTTATCAAAAGCTTTTTGAAAGTCCAAATATACTATGTCAACTGGATCTGCTGTGGAACAGAGTTGAGAATTCTGCTGGTGTATTTGCCATCTCAGTGTATTTGTTGACCTGGTCTGATATTTTCCAAACTTTGTTGTAGGGGTCAGGTGAAAGGGATTTGTCTTCCATAAAGGCCTTTCTGTATGTTACAATAGCAGTGTAGTACACAGACTACTGAAAACAGAACCATGTACTTTGTGAATGCAAATTTGTTGTATCTGAGAACGAAGTGACTGGATCAACAGGGGATGCTTTTCAGTCATCTACTGAGTCAGGCTATACTTCTGTCATCATAAAATATGTTGCTGATGTATGTATAGTGAGGAGGAACTCATTTAGAGCTACTTCACATTGGGAGGAAATTAGTCAATTTTGGTGTGCTTTTTTAAAACACATTTTCTCATAGCCCTGCTTGAATCAGCTGTTTACCCTTAAGATTTTGTAGTATACAGGATCTGATCTTCTACCCTTTTCTTTCCCCCCCCAAACATACACTTTAGAACAATCTGCCCAATTTCCTTCCCCCTTCTTATTCAAATACCTGAAATGGGAATTTGTGACAGCATGAGGTTTAGCCTGCACTTTGAAAGTGAAGGAAGGAAGGCAAGCCAGCAAACGGCAGTTCCTCCTCTTTGCTAACTTTGCCTCTGCCACCAAGCAGATATCCTTTTCCACTGCTGTCTCTACTAATCATGCCTCTTTTTCAAACTGGCCAAGCCAGCTCTCAATACTGGGTGGAGTGAGAAGGCAATTAAGTATGGCATGAATAAGAAGATAGCAGCCATATTTAAATGCAAACAAATGTCGTTTTTACAAAAGCAGACTGGCAAGTCAGCGGTTTTTTAAAGAGGATCTTTAAGATTAAAACTTTAAAAATAGTTTAATCAGTTCCCCATTAGAGCAAAATAAGCATCCAGCTAAACGTATACTAGGCTGCTTGCCTCACTAAGCCAATACTTAACCAGTTCTCTCAGAATTCTGTTTCTGGTTCCATTTGTGGCCTTCTGTCATGGCTTCTTTCTTATAGTGCTGCAAGTGTATTTTATAACTTTTTAGTTCAGCTTTTCTTTTGTCTAATTTGCTTCAACTCCCTGCTTAAATACATTATTTCAACTGGGGGGAAGGATAGAGGCCAATTCCCCTAATTGGTTAGGCTGCCCACCCTCCTTTTATCTTGAGGCTTCATTTTCCTCTTAACTGTCAAATTAACTTTTGACCCTCCTCTTAACTTTGAACCTTTTGGCTTAGAACACACTCTAAAAAAAGAAAGCAACCATTTTATAAAAAAAGAACAGAATATAAAATGATGAAACAGTTTCATTACTTCATAGACTGGTGACTTGAAGATCATGATGACAGGTTAAATCTCTACCCTACAACAGTTGTCTGGCATGCCCATGAAACAGGAGGGGGATAACAACAACAACAACAACAACAACAACAACAACAACAACAACAACAACAACAACAACAACATATGTATTTTAATTTACTCTGGGTGGCTTCCAACAAACTATGAAACCACAGTAAAACATCAAACATTTAAAACTTCCCTATACAGGGCTGCCTTAAAATTCTTCTAAAAGCCAGATAGTTGTTCATCTCCTTGACATCTGACAGGAGGGCGTTCCACAGGACAGGCACGAATTCTCTGCCTTGTTCCCTGTAACTTCACTTCTTGCAGTGAGGAAACTGCCAGAAGGCCCTCAGAGCTGGATCTCAGTGTCCAGGCTGAACGATAGGGGTAGAAATGTTCAAGTACAATGTTCATGTAACTGAAACCAAAATGCTGTGGCTCACAGGTATTAGGCCATAGAGGCTGTATTTGGATAATTGTTCTCATCTTAATAATGAGAAATGAAAAGGTCTTTTGCCCTTCTGTCTTTCCTTAGTGGTATCTCTTGATAAGCCAGGTCTCTGATTATGCTTCTAGCATCAAAAGAAGCCAGGATCATTAACCAACTTCAAATTGGTTTTTAACATTTTGGTGTTAACCATAGCCTCCCAGTTTGGATAAAACAGGAACCGGTTAGTTATGTTCTATGACTATGTTCTTCTTTTACTGTCAGAGACAATACCAGTTGCTGGGAATTGCAGATGAGAAGAGTTGCACCCAGACCCTACTTGCAGGCTTACATGGGCATATGACTGACCAATGCAGGAACAGTATTCTGGACTAGATAGGCCTCTGACCTGATCCAGCAGGCTATTGTTATAACCTTATGACTTCATAGTTTATCAAGGCATGTGGCAAAGGAACTTCATGCATGGGAAACGTCCATGCAAAAGCCTGAGATATGGTCACCAAAAATAGCTGAATTCTTTTTTCTTGTTTTGAGATCCTTTGTGATTATGTTAAAAGTTCTGTTATACTTCTGTGTTCGGACATGGATTTCATCCATTCTTCATTTTTTCAAATAAATAAATGATACCCAGCTTTAATCCCATTGCTAAGTGTTAAGCAAACTCCAAAACAGGAGTGTAAGAAGATAGTGGTTTTTGTTCTGACCCATCTTCATCACAACCTGCTGTTTCCATGTCTACCAAGTACTGTTATTCTTCCTGCTAAATGCTATTTGATATAATTTACATATTTACATATTTATTTATTTATGTAAGTTATGAATTTAATTAATTACATAATTATTCCACACCAGTCATTTCTGTGTAAAGGAAGGAGCAAAACAATGCATTTTTAAAACAGTAATCAATTACATATTGGTTGAGGGCTTAAGAACACACACACAAGAATGTTGTGAGCAAAAACCGATTGTATTCACTGGATTGATTTTCATTCCGAACCTGTGTCAAAAACAGTAGCAAATTCTACTTTCGTTTCCAATGGAATTTTTCAACATGCCTATCCCCAAAATGGGGACGCGGGTGGCGCTGTGGGTAAAACCTCAGTGCCTAGGACTTGCTGATCGTATGGTCGGCGGTTCGAATCCCCGCGATGGGGTGAGCTCCCGTCGTTCGGTCCCAGCTCCTGCCCACCTAGCAGTTCGAAAGCACCCTTAAGTGCAAGTAGATAAATAGGTACCGCTTTATAGCGGGAAGGTAAACAGCGTTTCCGTGTGCGGCACTGGTACTGGCTCGCCAGTTGCATCTTCGTCACGCTGGCCACGTGACCCGGAAGTGTCTTCGGACAGCGCCGGCTCCCGGCCTCTTGAGCGAGATGAGCGCGCAACCCTAGAGTCAGTCACGACTGGCCCGTATGGGCAGGGGTACCTTTACCTTGTCCCCAAAATACACAAACATGGGGGGGGGGGAAATAACAATGATGAAAGATTAAAAAATATATATTGAAAGATGTTCCAGTAGCACCAAGCATCCAGACAGTAAAGTCCACATACACTTCCACTTGCCACAGAAACTAGCAATGAGTTTCTGGAACTATATGATTTTTACCTGTCATGGCATACAGTGTTTCATGGTGATGTTTTTTGTCAGCAAGAACTTGCTGCAATTGATCTTAATTCCTTGTCTTCTCACTAGTTTTCATTGAACACTTCCTTCCTTGTCCCTTGTAAGTTTGTATTTTCAGTTATAGTATGTTGGGGGATATGCAATTCCAGTTATAGGAGGGGACAGGATGAAGCTTGCAAAACAACAATAACAACAACCTGTCATTGTTTTCATCTTAGGGAACATGGTGTGTTTTTCAGCGGTTTTTTCTCATATTTGTGATGAGGTTATTGGGCAACAGATTTGGCTGTTTTAACCTTAATAATTTCAACCTGGTAATTTGTAAAACAACATTGTCTCCATGGGATTCTGCTTTCAGACTTGAAAGCCATATCCAAGCTGCATCATTCAGTTGTGGGGACAAGGCTCACACTGTCAGAAGTATTCTCTTCATTCAACCTGCAAATCCAAAGAAAGCCATAGAGCTGATGGTATTTAGGAATCTTTTGTGGCAAAATTCGTATATTGGCGCGACCCCCGCTAATTGATTTATTGGTCCACAATTAGCTTTTATTACCGCAGCTGGGTCCGGCGCGTTTCCCCTGCGCACGCTCTCAGTCAGCTCCAGTCACGCCAGTAGCAGAGATAAACACAGCGGTGTGAAACTGTCACGTCCTTCACTTAGCTTCCAGACAAACACACAGAGACCAGGTTTGTCCATTTCAGCTCTTTATTCCGACATTCCCCCAGGGATTTCTCCTGGGCTCCTTTCCGCCATTACAGGCTACGTCTTTCTCCCTCAAAGACCAGAGGGGAACAGAACAGAAACTCCTCCCAGACTCCTCCCAGCTTCTACTGCTGACGTCTGAATGTTGAGGCATCATGGGAACTTCTTAACCAGTTAAGTTCCAAACCTGACACCCCCTCTATGCCGAGACCATTCTGACAAGACCCTTTAGAGTTCAACACCTTCCCCTTTGCCTTGTGCCACTTCCCGGCATCTTTCCCAGGCACCTGTTGAACCCCTTCAACATTCCCAGAATCACACTGTGCGACACTTTTCCACGCACCTGTGATCTGATACCCTACTGACCCATTAGAGCCAGCAGTTGTGTCTTCTCCGTCAGACTCTTCCCCCTCTGACTTGACACCCTGTCCGTGAGCTTTCTCCATTACCGGAGATGAAGCCTCACACCTGGACACTCCTTTCACAACCCTTGGAGATGCCCAAACCTGCCCTGAACCCTGACCCTGGACTTGGTCCCCATCACCGGGTTTTGAACCCTGATTCTGGACCTGATCCCCGTCACCGGGCTCAGCCATAGCCTCCCTTCTCCCTTGAGAAGACTTTGCACCCGTCACCTGGTGACGTGTTTCCTTTTCCTTGAAAAACTCCTCCAGAGCAGACCCAGTAAACTGTGACCCTCGGTCGCTCCTGAACCCTTGCACCTTGGTGGAGAACTTTAGTTCCACCTCCGCAACCCAATCCTTGATCAGTTGCGCCGCCTCCCCCTGTGATTTGAGAGAGAGACACCAGCCCACCTGGCTGTGGCCATCTGTCAGCGATGGCACATACCTGGCCTCACCCAGACTCTCACACCTCATGGGTCATGACAGATCTGTGTAAACAAGCTCAAAAGCTTCCTTGGCTACCCTCCCAAACCCGGGAAAACCAAGTACCTTTGCACGCCCTGCACCCTTGGGACCTCCCACATTTCCGGAGTTTGTACCCTTTTGTGCACCTGTGCAACTTTTGCACATGACTGGGAACCTTAGCACACTGCACCTGTGCTTTCTCAGCATTCCCACCACCCTCCAGAGGTGTCTCCAGAACAAAGAAATTATTCTTGCTCTTCGCTTTTGACCCGTTGTCGCCCCCCTCTGAAAATGGAACAGGTGTCATTTTCAAAGCACATTTTTTGAACCCCTGCTTCGTTAGAGCAGATACAGATAACCGACCACAATTCAGTTCCGGCACAACGTAGATCTCTGGCTCCTCCTGTAATGGAGAGAAAAACACGTTAGCCACACCACAGACTGATTTTTCTGTGCTCTGTCTGCGAACACAACAATTGTTCCTGTCTAAACAGCCCTGCAGTTCCGCATTCCGCCTGCAGGCTTGCCTATCAGGTGCTGCCTGATAGCAGAAACCAAAACACCCAGCGTGTCACTGTGTTCTGGCTGGGGTTGTTCTCCACAGTTGCCATAGAAGCAACAAACGTCCCGCTGCCTCTGAAGACTGGACTTATCTCAGAGCTCCCAGACAACTCTGCAGCACGTATCTCCCGCTGCAGCAGATGGCTGGCCTTGAAGTCTGTAGCTGTGTCCTGTTTCCCAGGCTTCGACTTTCGACGCAAACATCTCTTGGCAGCCTTTGGAAAAAGAGGCTTTTCTGTGCTTTTACTGCTCACCGCCCCCCCACTGCTCCCAGGGCTCCCAGGACGCTTTCCTGCACCCCCAGTGGTAGGTAAAGGGCTCCCAGCAGCTTGCCTTGGGCTCCTCCCGCTGGCCTCCTTCTCCTTCTTCCGGAAAAGCACTCCTTGCCAGCTCCGCCCCCTCTGAACCGCCACTCCATTCCAGCACGTACAGTGGAAAACTTTAAACGTGCCTTTGGAAACCTTCGCCCCCCCGACCTGCTCAGCAGCACTCCTTGTGGCTAAAGCATCAGGGACAGGGGCTCCAGCCTTTTTAGGCTTTTGTCCAGGGCTCTGGCCTTTTGCTGAAGCTTCACAGCAAATGCAGCACAGTTCCAAGTGCCAATAGTCCCTTTGCCCCCCCTCTGGGGCCCACAGCCCTTCCCAGCTGTGCACCGGCTCTCACGAAGGTGGTCAGCGCCATCTTGCCTTCTGTTCTGAAGCAGCCATCTCCCGGCCCTTGCTTTCCGCCTCCAGCCTCATAAAACTCCCTGGAGCACTAGCCAAGTGGCCTCTGGCTTCCTGGCACCCAGAACAGTAGACTTCAAATCAGCAGCCAGGTTGCCCAACTTCTTAAAGTGAGCATGGAATGTCCTCCAAGACCTGGCAGCCTGCCATCCTCTTCCGTTCTCCCAAGGGGCCCCAAGCTCACTCCCAAGGGGCCCCAAGCTATATCCGGCTCCCATCCGTGGAGAAACGATTCCTTGCTGCTCTCAGCTCTCAGATCCAGAGCTCCAGCTGGTCCCAGCACTCAGCAACACAGGCAGCCACTTTGTGTCCTTTTGCCAGCCGCTTTTAAACTCCGCAGCTCTCCTTGCCTTTTAGCACCAGGCAAAAAAACTCATCGACATCAGGCGAGACTCACTGAAAGCAGCCTCCGACCTCCGGCCGTATTTCTCTGCCTTCGACCGCAGACTTCAAACGCATTCCGGCAGCCTCTTGTGACAGTTTTACAAGCGGTAATTACCCATAACCTGTGGCAAAATTCGTATATTGGCGCGACCCCCGCTAATTGATTTATTGGTCCACAATTAGCTTTTATTACCGCAGCTGGGTCCGGCGCGTTTCCCCTGCGCACGCTCTCAGTCAGCTCCAGTCACGCCAGTAGCAGAGATAAACACAGCGGTGTGAAACTGTCACGTCCTTCACTTAGCTTCCAGACAAACACACAGAGACCAGGTTTGTCCATTTCAGCTCTTTATTCCGACATTCCCCCAGGGATTTCTCCTGGGCTCCTTTCCGCCATTACAGGCTACGTCTTTCTCCCTCAAAGACCAGAGGGGAACAGAACAGAAACTCCTCCCAGACTCCTCCCAGCTTCTACTGCTGACGTCTGAATGTTGAGGCATCATGGGAACTTCTTAACCAGTTAAGTTCCAAACCTGACATCTTTAAGTTTTAGGTTCAGTGCTACCATGTGAAAATGACTTTGGAGCTTGATGATAGAGAAACACAGCTTACACTGAGCATCAAGGTTGAGGTTCCTTTCCACATTTAGAAGTGACATTGCCATATAAGCCTGTCTTGGAGGTGTTTTATCTTTATCTGAGTGAAGGATAATCTGTTGGGTGGATAATTTAGCTACTATTACTGTTCACTTTAGCTGCAATTCTGGTACATCCCTAGGGCATGTAAAGCTGTCATGTGCTGCATGGCGCCTCCTAAAGCATTTTTGCCATTCAAGGAAGTTTGGTCAACTTGAAACCTTTAAAGCACTTCTGTACCAGATATGGCTTCCCCCAAAGAATCCTGGGGTCTGTAATTTGTTAAGGCTGCTGAGAATTGTAGCTCTTTTTGAGGGGTCTCCTAACAACTTTCAGCACCTTTGACAAACTACACCTCCCAGGATTCTTTGGGGGAAGCCACAATTGTTGAAATGGCATACGAGTGCTTTCAGTGGATTTTACCTATGTGTCCTTGTTTCTTATCCTCCAGCTATCCTCTTGAGCAGTGCTTTTTTTCCCTATAAAAAGAGGTGTACCTTTTCGGGATGCCAAAGCTGTTGGGACGCAGCACTGTGCAAAAGGTTCTAGTATGCAAAAAAAAAAAAAAGAGAGAGAGAGAGAGATGCAAAAACCAAACACAGAGCTGGGGGGGGGGAGCCCTGCTCTTGAGCCCCTAGAGATACAACTGGCTATTTGGGTTGAGTGTAGCAAAGGAGAGGTTGTAATAAATGAATCCTGTTACCCTAGGGTTACCAGACATCCCTGGTTCCCAGGGACAGTCCCCGGTTCTGCATATTTGTCCCCGGACAAATTCCATCCCCGGAATGTCCCCAGATCTGCAAATCTGTCCCTGGGAAACGTGGCAGCGGCAGCCTCAGCAGCCCGGAGCCAGCCTGGTAGTGCAGTTGGCTCTGGCTGGCTTCAGGAGCTGCTCGCTGCTGTGGTGCCCGCCATTTTTCCTGCGTCTAAGCAGCGAACAGCTCCTGAAGCCAGCCAGAGCCAACTGCACTACCAGGCTGGCCCCTCCTGGGCAACGGCCGCCCGCCCGCGACTCCCAAGCCTTTGTCAAAACAAAGGGGGAAGGTGATCGGGGAAGTCATGGGTGGGCAGTGTGCCATTGCCCAGTTTTTTTAAAAAAACTCTGCGTATTTATACAATATGCATGTGTGCTTGGGCCCAGGGTCTTTTGCCTCACCATCCCTACTACTGACTTCCTGTTGCTAACTCAGCTTCAAAAAAAGGGGGGGGGGAGTGTCCCCGGATTCATTGAAAAAAATCTGGTAACCAAATGTTACCCTTTTCAGTGGGTGACACCCAAGCAAAGTCTCTCTAGAAGCAGTAGCTGCTGGCACAGTGCTTTCTATGGCATGACTCCTTGTATAGTATTTATTTTCACTGCTATTAGGGTTGGTATACGTCCAGCATTGAACTGCAAACAGTGGAGGAGGCATGGTAGCTGTAACCTTCCCAACATTTCTTATTGATGCATACAGAGAGGGCATTTATTTATACAACCTGATGCACAGAAGCAGCCTGGTTCTGTAGCTCTGGCTACATCAAGTCTTCAGTAATGGTGGGGAAGGAACTTGTCAAGAGGACACAAAGCAGTTCAAACTCTCCCACTATACTTCGCATGCTCCATCCATGCACAAACATATTTATTCTCTCCGTCCTTAGGCAAACCCATCATTATCAACCAATCTTTTTATGGGGAAATAAATTACAAACAGAGCAAAAACAAACAGAAGACAAGAGCACTTAATATGTTTAAAGCTGTTTCCATAATCATTTCCTCTGGACATTATTTCTATTGCCACAGCACTCAATATTCTCATTACACGTTTTTAATTTATAATTCACTCAGTGTTTTGTGTTAAGTGTTTCTGTTGAAGAATCATTGTGTGTTCAAAGTGGCTGTGTCATTTTATTTGTCTATCCCAGTGGAATTTTAGGTTGATATTTTAGCTGTTAAAATTCAAAACAATTCTGACAGTGGTTGAAAAGGACTCCTGGGTACCCAATTTATTTGTCTAAATTCTAAATGGCTTAAACACTGAAGTCTGTAAAATAAATTATATATAGCTGGGATTAAAATGAACAAAGCCCTGTATTTCCCCTTTGGGAAATGGCTTTAATTTAAAAAGAAAATGATGTTGCTCTCTTCGTGTAATGTTTTACAGTGAGATAAAAGTTTTATCTAAACTGGCAAAGGGTATGACTTAGAAATTGCTATTGGAGCACTGGTAAAATCATGAGGACACTCACAAAAGTTAATTAGCTGCTAGGGGTGTTACTGCCTTACATATCACTATTCTTTTTTTTTTTACTCAGGGTTGCTTCACACATTACAGATTTCCTGCGCTGAAAGCACTTTCTATGTAGGAAACAGAGTGAAACCCCTATGTAGATTGATGATGGATTTATGTGTTGATCTTACATGGGCTTCATACTGTTTTCTACCATTGAAGGAAACAGTTTCCAGACAGGAAACTGTTTCCTTCAATGCTGCCCTTAAGGAACAGGATCAATTGGAAAATGCATTAGTGCCAAGGAAAACGTCCTTCCCTCTTTCCCCACTTTTTGGTAAGTTATTTCTAAAGGATGAGGCACTGTCGATGGGGTGGGTAGTAATGGATTTGGCTAGAGCCATGTGGGAACTTCTTGGTCTCTCTTTCCCCCCCCTCCCCCCCTGCTAAATACCACCTAGTCCATTTACTGAGCTCATGAGAACTGGATTGTGTCCATGGTTACTCGTTCATAAATCCCATATATTTATATTTTACTATATTTATATTCCAACTTTCCTCCAAGCAGGTCAAGGTGGTGCACATAGTTCTCCTCATCCCTGTTTTTTCCTGACAGTAATCCTGGGAGGTAGTGTTGGGTTTTATGGCTGTGTTGGGATTTCAACCCTGATCTCCTAGGTCTTGGTTTAACACTAACCACCACACAATACTCACTCTCAGTTGAACCTATGCACTTCTACAGGACCACAACCAAATAGTTGGGCCATACTTCCCCCCTAAATTAAAACTGGATACACATTTACAGTTGCAGTCATTTACATTTGTGACTGAAAATAGCCCATTTTTGAAGGTGATTCCAATTCCATCTTACTCAGAGCTGTTGCAACTGCAGCACAAAACTAGATGAGATGCAGATTGCATTTCCTTCGTATGACTACGATATGCTTTGGAACTTCAAGAGCCATAAACTGCAATCCTGTACGCACTTGCATGACAGCAAATACCACTGAACACAGTTAATGCTTAATTCCAAGTAAGCATGTATAGAATTCTAGTGTAAACTCTCTATGTTTAAAGAGTATTGAACTTAATTTTCAACAGTAGGCAGGATTCAGTCCAGTTAAGGACACATCTAGGTTCCATTTATCAAAGTGGGAGAGTTAGCCTTTGGTCCTAAGGAGTAAATCCTATTGAACACAGTGGAACATCAAAATCAGGTTCCATGAACAAGCTGTCAGGAGCCTTGGACCAACGTATTCCCTCCTATTACCCCATCTAAATCATGCACAGTGATACTATGCACAGTAGTTCTTATTCTAGTTGACAAAAAACAACACTTAACCATTTTTCTGAGCCAGCAAATTAAACTATGGTTTGATTGCGAACCAAAGTAGGAAGCATGGAATTGCCATGCAAGAAGGAGCATACAAGCCCAGAGCTGCTGGGTTCAATTAGCCATATTATATTAAAATATTAAGGTGGGAGAAGGAGAGTTTGATATGTGTCATTGGGGAAACCTTGTATGTTTCCATGTCTGAGTAATGCTAAAAATGGAACATATAGTAACTAAGCAACAAACAGGAAAAGGAATACATTTCTCAGATCTAATCTCAAAGGTTGAGCACTTTCAGAGTGTTTTGAATGTCAGCCCTTGGTATGAAAGGCAGTGCAAATAAACTCTACCTTTGCTCACTCGTTGTTGCTGTCCTTCCTGTCAGGATCTGTCACTGTGAGGGAGATGACGAAAGCCCCCTCATCACACCGTGTCGCTGCACAGGGACCCTGCGTTTTGTTCATCAGGCCTGTCTGCATCAATGGATTAAGAGTTCAGACACACGCTGCTGTGAACTCTGCAAGTATGACTTCATAATGGAGACCAAGCTCAAGCCTCTTCGAAAGGTACGGTTCTAAGAATTAAATCCATCCGATGTGAGCTGCCAAAGCTGAAGTTAACATTTCCAGTCTAGGTCATCCTTTCTTCTGCTTTGTTTGATGCATGCAGCTCTGTGACGTGTGTATTTTACAACACCATCGATCTTGTGCTATATCAATTCCCATATTTCAGCTTTGTCATCTTATAACTGCTATTTCTTTTAATTTCCTTCCGCTGGAATATTACGATGCATATTTCTTATGCATATTCTTAACACGAAGCATTGTATTACAGTTTCTGAGGTTGCTCATTTCCGGTTGCCTTGATTGAGACTCTGTATTAAGCTAATCAAGTACATATGACAAATCTTGCACAGTAAGTTGCTGCTTTGCTGAAATCGTTGTGGAAAAGTCAAGTCTCCCTCACTTTCAAATCACACCAGTTCAATTATTTTGGAGTCCTTGGCCCATGGTCCCAAGTTGGATGGTCTACTCAGTTTCGCCACATTGTATCCCTAGATGTAGGGGCGCGGGTGGCTCTGTGGGTTAAACCACAGAGCCTAGGACTTGCTGATCAGAAGGTCGCTGGTTCGAATCCCCACGACGGGGTGAGCTCCCGTTGCTCGGTCCCTGCTCCTGCCCACCTAGCAGTTCGAAAGCACGTCAAAGTGCAAGTAGATAAATAGGTACTGCTCCGGCGGGAAGGTAAACGGCGTTTCCGTGCGCTGCTTTGGTTCGCCAGAAGCGGCTTAGTCAGGCTGGCCACATGACCCGGAAGCCGTACGCTGGCTCCCTCGGCTAGTAAAGCGAGATGAGCGTTGCAACCCCAGTCAGTCACGACTGGACCTAATGGTCAGGGGTTACCTTTACCTTTATCCCTAGATGTATCCAGTTTCCTTATATGCAGCTGGCTTCATATAACTGACCCATCCCCCAGCCATTGCTTTGGGCCCTCTGCCTTCAGTCCACAGTCCTTGGCCCTGTTCCTCGCTCTTTTTTCATTTTACTCCTAACCTTTTAACTCCTTGCCAAGCACACCTGTGTCCCGTCCTCCACTCTATCCTGTTTGCAGCATACTGTACAGTGAGTCTGTAACGTTATTATCTAAAAGTCATGCACATGATTATTCTTGTTGATTACATTGCTACTATTACCAGATATCATTCATCGATAGGATAATCCTCAAGAGGACAGACTGATCCCTTGGCTTTCAGAAATCACATATTTATTTGAGAGTGTCCACATCAGCACTATTTCTCCAGTTTTTGAATTCAACTTCCAAAGTTTCTCGCCAAATTCCAAAGTTTGCAAATGGCAGGTTCTTGCTTACTTGAATTAATAAAATATATGAAAATTATTTTATGAAAATAATTATGCACTTTGCAGAGTTAAGACACACCAGAAAGCTAATAAAAGGTTTGCTTATACACACAAACACACCCTGTATGTATGCCATAATTCCATAGACGACCAGAAAAGCAGCCGTATGTGTTATTCACCAGGAATAATAGATCAAGATCCCCAAGTTTCCTGGCTTTAATGTTTAAAAAAGCATGTCTCTAGCTCTTCTATTGCAAAATATGCTTGAAAGTGTGTGAGCAATAGCTAGTGAAATGTCAGAAGCCAAAGGACTTGCTTGAGGTTTCCAGTGGTCAGAGTGTGCCGCTTCAGTAAAAAATAAAGCTTCCTATCTGTGTGACTGGTAGAAGGAGAATAAATCATTCACAATGAGAGGGGAAATCGGGGAAATCTTAAAAATAATATGTAGTTTGCAAAATTCTGCTTTGCATGTTGCAGAATGTAGGGTACTTCAGCTCAGAATTATAAATTAACTTTATTTATTTATCACAGAATTCAAACAGGCCTTGTTATATCTTTCTGCCCAATAATCTACAGTGTCTGTCTTGTGTGAAATTGCTCTTCTCTCTACTGAGCATGTTACAGAATTAATGGAAGCTTGATTATAAACCAAGTGTTTTTGCTTGTCCCTGCAGAGGCAGAACTCAAGGGGTCCATATATTGATCAGCCCTTAATATGTTCTACACTAATAGTTATGTATACATTAACAGCCATGACAGTTTGCACAAGCTGAAATCTGAACCTTCGGTAATTTCTGATGTCCCCAATTTATCTCAGTAATCTTTCTGAACTCTTCACTAATCCCACTCAGTCATTTCAACATAACAGATATATAAACCATTATGCACATTCCTCCTCTTCATAGTGCAGACTCACAAGAATGTTGTCAGAACCATTAGGGTAGGTGAGAAGCTGTTCACAATGAAATCAGTAAGAGTTTGCTTCCAACTTCTACAGGTCATTTTAACAGGAACATAGCAGGTTTTTCTTGGCTACCATTGCATTATTTTTACATATGGAGTGATGCTAGAAAACAGAGAAGCGTTTTCAGACAAAAATGCACTATGTCACACCTTCTGGAATCGCAGAGCCATTAAAAAACTCCTCGGTCCTTGCTGTACCTTCTTGTTGTTGCATTCAGTGAATTTTTCAGACAATATTCATATACCCTTTGTACTGGTGAAAGTGTTGCATAGGCTTGAATAGTTAGCTTTATATTGCTATCACATGTTCATAATTTTATACGACAGCCCTCCCCTCACAGTCCTAACTTAATAATTCTTGTCCAGCCTGTAAGACTCCATAAAGCTCACAATATGCCACAAAGAGCTTAACATCAGGGTGTAACAATGGTAGTAAATGGGGCAGTAGGATAAATCTTAGTGATTAGCATCCTTCACCTGTTCCAGATCAAGGAACCCTGTTCCCCCCTTATCTTACAGTATACTTGAAAAGGTAAAAAATAGCCCCGTCCAAGTGCACTTAGACTTGCCCTAGGCTGCATAGGCAACTTATATTTAAAGCACATTCAAAGCATCCCTGCCCCACCCGCTCTGATTCCTGGGAACTGTTGTTTATTAGAACTGGAATTACCACCACCCCTTAACAAACTCCAGTTCCCTGGATTCGGGGGGGGGGGCTTTTAAATGTATAGATACGGTTCAATAAGGAGGTATCCCCTTAGGGAGACCCTATAGCCAAGATATGAAAAATGGCTCAAGACACAAGAACCTATTGATATCACTGCACATTTAGCTGCCTTCCAGAGGGAGGGCAGGGCTCACATGGGATTTGCCATCCCTTCTTCCTCAGTGCTCCCTTCACCCTAGAGCAAATGCCAGGCTTCTTTTTGGCTGGATAAATCATGGTGCTCCCTATCCATGGTATGCATAAGTGTGGTTTGTTGAAATTCTGGATATTCTGTGTGTGAAGAACTCAGGACTATTGAGACACTGCACAGATTTTGGCACTATGGTAACCGAAATTCTGTGAACCAAAAATACAATGTTGCAACCAGTGTACATTCTGACCCTGGAAATCTTACCTAGCAACCCTGCCAGTTTTTGAGATTTCACTGGGCGTTGTTGACAATATACCTTTGAACATGTATCTTCTAAACCAGAAGAACTGCACTTTAAAAAGCAAGAAGAGCAAAGTGAAAGAAATATATTAGGAAGCCACATTCTGTGCTTTGTCTGTGCTTGTGTGCAGTTGCAGCGTGGAATGGCTCTGTGATTTTGTTGTGTGTGTGATTTGTGGCCTGTGAGGCACCTTTCACACAATTGCAGGACACTATCCCATCACTAGACTCAACTGCCTGTCTATTCAGCTTCTGTGCATGGAGTAGAGGTGGGGGGGGGGGGGATACTACTTTGTTCTTTGCCTCAGGCAGCAAAATGTATTGGGCTGACCCTGTTATTCACTGACTTGTTACATGTAGCATAATCCTATAACCACATTTTTCTGCACCAAGGAGCACACTTCCCTGTTCCTCTGCTTGCTTCCTTTTCTTTTGCTTCCCCAAAAGATCTCTATCCATTTGTTTCAAAAAGGGACCTGAAGTTGATAAGTGACTTGCAGAATCACATTCTTGGCCCAATCCAAACATTGTCTGAAAAGAAAGTTTGCTGTGGTGCTACAGATTACTAACACACACACACACACACACACACACACACACACACCCTCTACAATCCCTCAGTCTCCCAAAAGCTTTATGCTGGTGGTGAAAATTAATATGTTATTGTTATTATTTAATATAAGAGTGCCAGAAAGTAATGGTCATAGCTGGCTGTGGCTAAGTCCCTTTTCACTTTTGACATTAGTAAAGGAAGGAAGGAAGGAAGGTGAATTCCTGGAATTTGTGACATGTATGCAACTAATGGTAGGATTTAATACAAACAATTTTAAGTTTTATCTAAGTCATTACAGGCTCCTCTCACTCTTCACCCCTTGCAATTGTTGATTAAATTTTTCACTGACTGGTTTGGTGACAATAATTTTTGCACAGTTGTTCACTGTGTCCCTGCGCTTTGCTCTGCATTTTTGGCCAGCTAATCATACTTCCAGCTCCCTTCTGGAAGAGATATTTCTTTAACAGTAGAATCTGAATCAAATCTGAAACTGAATATGAATCAAACAGTAGAATCTGAAACAAATCCTTGTATGATAAATATTTTGTGCTAGAAGATGTGAAGCTGCTGTGATTTGAACTCAGTTTCTAATAAGTGTCCATGAAGCCTATGAAGTTTTATTTACTATTCTGATCATCAACTTAACAGTATTAAGTGCTACAGTACAGAAACACTTTTTGCTCTTTACCATCAGACCCAGACATAGTCAACTTTGAAAGAGCCACAATTCTTTACAAATTCAGATTGTAATTGGTATCACAATTTAGTTCTATAGTGGAATAGTAGCCAATCTTCAAAATTCATCTGCTGTTTTCTCTTCCCTCTACCTCTGGAAGGAAGACCCTGGCACCTGAATTGTACCCTGAAAAGACCCTGCCATGCACACAATAACATAATTATATTTTACCTTTTGTGTGGATTTTAATTTGGGGTGGGGGGAGATACTCATAGTTGAAAGGTTTTAATTAACTGCTTGATACCACCGTACTCCAAGTCCAAAACTTAGAGATCACTGCAAAACCCAAATGCCTCTTTACTTCTTGAAAAGATATTCTTCAGAAGGCATTGGCCACAGTTGGTCACATCTCAATACAGCTGAAATCAATGAGGTCTCTGTGTTTGGCAAGGGTAACTGTTTCTGGAGCAGGGTCACTGGGACAACCCTCCAAAAACACACTTTTAAAATTAATTTTATTAATTCCAAAAGCACTTTGCCAGGATCACATTTCCCTGGTGTTACAGGTTGGATCATTTTATTTTTCAGCCTTGGGGCCTAAAAATATTTCCTGTTTTAAAGTGGGAAAAGCTGTATCTTTCCAAAAAGATCAATTCTGCATGAAAGTTCAGTGTTTGGTACCGTACAGAAACATTCTAGGTTTGCAGCAGAAAATGAAAGCTGAAATGCTGCATATCCTATTTCTTGTGCCCAGATTACTGAAGTTTGTTTCTGCTATGATTGGCTTTATTATAACATCCTTGTAACATTCCCAGTGCTGCTCTCTTATAACTGTTAATTATATTGAATCTAAGCTCAGATTATTATCATACCGTCTGCTTTTCTAGTTACAACACATACAGGCTTGCCATTAAAAGGAACTTATTTTAGCAAGATTGATGGGTGGGGAAAAAATGTAAATTCTGAGCTTTTATGTCTCAAACCAACAATACATGCCTATCTCATTTAATTTCAACAAAGTTGAAGACATCAGGTAAAATCTGTCCTTAATAACTATGAAAGGGAGCTGGGTCTGGATAAGTCTTAAAAGCAGTTGTAGTGAACCAGCATTATTGTCTTGCTGTATTTTCCCCATGCTGCTCTGTGATTTTAGGAGTCTGCGTTTCTGTTCTATTATTTAATAGATTTTATATTTATTTGTTTCGTTGTTTTCAAACTTGATGTTTTGTGCATACCTTAGGGTTCAGTGGGGTTGAAAGACATAAATATTTTCATAAAGAAATAAGAAAGGAGGCCTTTGATGAACTCCAATTGGTCAGCACATCTGGCTGTTAACCAGAAGGTCATTGGTTTGAGCCCACCCAGGGACAGCTGTGGGCAGGATTCCTGCACTGCAGTGGGTTGGTCTAGATGGGCCTCTGTGGTACCTTCCAACTTTGTAGTTCTGCAATTCTATGAAGCATTAAGCTTTCAAATTCATATATGTTGATCAGATGTACTCATCAAATGCTAACTTTAAATTTACATTTAGTGTACAGTTTTGATCGAATGTGAAATTTACGTTTCATTCAATATGGTGTGTGGCCAAAAGGCTGGTTGTCACTCTTGCAGCATAGCTCAGTTGGTTAGAACATGGTGTTGATAATGCCAAGGTTGCAAGTTCGATCCCCATATGGGACAGCTGCGTATTAATGCATTGCAGGCGGATTGGACTAGATAATCCTCAGGGTCCCTTCCAACTCTACAATTCCATTAAATCAAATCAATCCAAAGACACAGCAAAACAAAAGTTCATAACCATACACCAAACACCAGTAAAGAGAAGGCCAGTTGGCCCATCTTGGATAGGGAGTCACACAGCTGGAAAACCTTTGTTTCATGTCCCTACCAATCACATTTCAAAAAGCAGAGGGGTACTTTTGAGCAAGCACTCATGACAGCAGTGGAAGAGCAAGGTTATAGAGGAAAAAGTGCTTGCTGTATATTATCATCTTCCCCTCTCCCATGTTTATTACCATTATTAATGGCTTTAAAGTAGTTTAATTTGCTTTCCCATTCTGTATTTGAAAACTAGAAAGTAGATTTGCAATGCAGTGCAGAGATTCTAAATTATACAATTCATTTGTTTTAGTGTTGTTTTTTGTTGACCTCCTTTCATCACGGGATATCTCTGCACTCCTGAGAGAAACTATTTCCCCCTTTTAAAAAAGAACTGAGAACCGTATGTATATTTAATCTGGTATCTGAAGCATGAAACATGATAAAAATATAAAGGCCATCAACATGCTACTGTGATCCATATGGAATGGATGACAGAATTAAAATGTACATAAACACAGTAATGTATCTCCAAACAGAGATTTCCCCAAAGCTTTTTGCTATGACTACTTTTCAAAATACTTTGCCTATTTAATTCTTTGGTTTTGTTTATTTATCGACATTTGGTCTCTGAGGTTTATATTTCTTTTGAAACACATTGTTCCCGTTTTTCTTAGTCTTTCGGGAGGGGTGAATATGAGCATATTTCTTTCCTTTGAATGATGACCCATAGATTTAGAAATTTAGGAATGGCAGTGTACATGTCTGCAAGGGCTTTCTGGTTCATTTCTAGGGGGCAGTGCAATGCAACAGTATCAGACTTCCTGAATTCACAGGCAGCTGATTCATAGACAAAAAACAACCCCAAATCCGCAATAGCTTTTAAAGCTGACTTACATGAGCAAGCATTTTTCTCCCAGTTAACAGTTACACCCAATGTTTTAGCTTATATTTTAGGGTCAGACATTAATTAGAAATCCCACTTTTCAGTTATACCCACTGGGTCATGCAGGTTTGCTCCTAAAACCTGTTTGGGAAGGTACTTTACCAGCATAGTTATGCCTTGTGCCAGCTGGAAATTATCCAGCACAACCTTTCTGCCATGTGGGGTGGAATTCAAGGCACATACATTGGCATATGCATAGAACTCCACATTCCTTCCAAACCTTAGAGGCAGGCAGGCTACTGAGAATATTGGTGGGGAAAAAGTCCTCCCTATCCATTTTCCCATACCATTCATAATTTTATAAATCTTGAGAATGCCCCCTCCCCAGTCATATTTTTCTAGAGTAAAAAGGCCCAAGCACATTAGCTTTCCTCCTAGAGAAGGTGCTTCATCTCTTTGAACTCTTGGATCTTTGTGTTGTTTTTGCTTCCATCCAGGGCCATCTCATCCCACAATATTTCTCTCTACAGAAGAGTCTGATCCCAAAGCATGGCATTGTGGGTAATGTGATCTCAGAATCTTTGTTGGCAGGCTGCAGCAGCAAATACTGTTTAAAGTTTCACAGTAGTAGTAGTAGTAAACTTTAAACAGGCACACTCTGGGCAGCTTTGTCCACAATAGGTCAAGGCAAAGGTTGTAACCCAGAGAGCACATTAGAAGGTCCACCACCAATTCGTTGCAGTGGCAAACTGGTGTTGGCATTCCTGAAGTCCTAGGCAGCTGTCATCAGCCACTTGACAACCGACCAGGGGCCAGACAGCCTGGAAGGCAGCATAGGAAAGCAAGGCATGGTGCTTGGTAGCCCTGCAGGCAGGGGGAGGCAGTAGTGAACACATTGGGGGCATCAATTTGCCATCCTCTCAAGACAAGAGACTCAACTTAGCTGATGAGAGGGCCAGCCCTGACGATACCAGCTTACTGACTGGGCAGATGTAACATCTTAACCAATTCAGCTTTGGGGAATTCCTCCAACTGGGCCTAATCATGCTTGATCATATTGACAACATTAATCATGGTTAAGGCTAGCCAAATGTTTCCCCTTTAGCTTATCTAAAACCAATGAAAGCTATTTCAGATCTGAAGCCAAATAGAAACTCTAGTTAGTTCCACCTATGTGACTGCATTAGAAGCAGTTAGCCACACATGAGTACGGTGGAGGAACTGGTTTTCTGGAAGAGCGATGGTGGTGAGGAGGGAGTCCATAATTCTTTTTGTTTAACCACAGTTAACCATTTAGGAACATTATATTATCTATACAGGTATGTAGTGTTATGCCAAGAGTTACTTTTCATTCCAGAGCTGCAGTCCATTACATAGCAGTAAGTCCTGCTGAAATCAATGGGGCTTTTGATTTTTTTTCCTGCCGAAAGGCATACAACAATAACAACAACATACTTTCAATCAAAGGATTCTGTCAAAGATATTTGAAATATCTGGCTCCTTGGTTCAAATAGCTTGATAGCATGCTTTGTTTGAAACGGGATTCAATTAATGCCCTGAAGTTAGTAATATATTTAAGTAGCAAATAAAACAGGAATGCACGAATATATTGGTGAATCTGCTTCAGAATCCAGTGTTTACAGAGAAAATTAGGCTTTGGGTACTGTGAGCTACAAAGTAACTAGGCTGTTGAATGATATTGATGTCTTGTTTTAAAACATAGCTTCACTTTGATCTTTCTTATTTACTCTCATTATTTAAAACCATGCCGTGCAGTATTGGCTCTTGAAAGCAGTATTCCCTGCAGGGAGAGCTATGGGAAATGCTGCTGAGAAATTAAACTAGTCCCTCTTTGAATTCTCTCCTTTTCCCTCAGCACTGTAGGTTCCACAAAGAACCTCTAGTGACCTGCACAATTTCCTGGGAGAAATCAGAAACTTTTGAGCTCTCAACACCATAACGTATTGTTGTTGTTGTGGCTCTGCCTATTACTGTTGGCTTTATAAATCACTCTGATTTCCCATCAGTTTTATAACAAGGATCATGATAAAAAGTGATGGCTGATATTGCTTAGAACAGGTAACACTGATTTGCTGTAGGATTAGTTTTCTTTTAACCTAATTTGGTGGATGCTTTGCAAGCCTTTCCCATGACAGAGAGGCCTGTGTTCCCTTTAATTTTCAGCACCGCTGCGGCACGTTGTCAAGGCAACCAGCTTCAGCGTTTTCTTTCCACTAGTAAACTGTGCCTCAGACATGGCCCACCTTAAATCACTGTCTTTCCTGGTAATACATAAGGTCAAATACTTAACCGTTATGCACAATATTTCCCTTTTCTTTATTGGCTATCATGTTGTTATGGAGAACAGCTAGAGTCTCAGGGGAAGGTGTGTATATTAAGGCTTTTAAAGTTAAACTAATTCTACAGCATTTAAATCTGGTTGTGATGCCTTGAGGAAACAAGTCCTCCTGATACAGCCTTTTTAATTTTTTTAGCAATAAACAGACAGCTATTGCCAATTTGTATATAAATGATCATGCCCATTAGTTTTTACAGTGCAGGCTTTCCATGGCACACATTTGAACAAAAAAATAGGTCACAGATCTCAGTTTTAGGTGCAGGCTGGTTCACACTGTGCTCTGCCATAAAGGCTCTCTGTCTGCAGTTGGCCCCACCGTGTGTGGGATAGCATGCCTCTCTCAGAACCTACACAAGTAGAGGTGATCTGTTTGCCACCAAGAAAGAGGTTTACAAATCATGGAAGGGAATGGCATGCACCTACAGAATGTAGGTCACACCTGATGTTTCAACAGCTTTAACAGCAGTAGAAAAATGTAATGAAAGCCTTGCTTCTCATAATTTACCTGATATATTTTTGGCTTGCATTCTGAATTCATGGAGAAAGAGGCTGCATGTCACTCTCTGAAAAGCTTTCTGCAAAGGTTCTGTGCTTTTCCTGCTACCATGAGTGTATTTAATTGCACCCGAGGAAATCTTATTACAAATATAGTGGCCTTCTCTTTCCATTTTTAAACAGTGGAGAAAATGTGTAACACAATGATTAAGAAAGTTGGAGTTAACAAAGAACCACAACTGTGCATCTGTGAAATGTTGGCAGGTATATAGATTGGAAGTTAATTATATCCATTTCCTTATATGTAGAAAATGTGACCAGTAA
This sequence comes from Podarcis muralis, assembly GCF_964188315.1. NCBI lineage: Eukaryota > Metazoa > Chordata > Lepidosauria > Squamata > Lacertidae > Podarcis > Podarcis muralis. The sequence goes on along the minus strand of NC_135663.1, from coordinate 43,651,826 downwards.
GTCGGAACACTTTTGATTTTTGTATCTTCAGTTATAGGGCTGTGAGAGGCAATTGCCAATGATCACATGTTGGGAAGAACAAATCCAGCAAATCTCTACAGCGGGAAATCAGCACTGTTACAAGACTGCTAACAAGTCATTGGTGAATTTCACAGGCCTCATGCACACAGCCAAATTTTAGCTTGGTGTGAACACCAGGCTCCCTGAGAGGAGCTTGTAGCTGCTTTGCTCAACATGAACTTGTTTGTTTTAATGTCCTCTATTCAGGGTTAATGAGGATACTGACAGGAAGGTGGTGGGTATCTGATGAAGGACCCTGCATGAGAGGCAGGGAATGGAAGATATTTGGTGGGGGGGGCAGGCTGGGAGAAGAAAGGGAAGTTCCCAGGTGAGAGCTGGGATGGTCCACCCCGATTTGTGTGGGACAAGGGTTAAGATCTACCTCTGACAGAGGGCTCTCCGTTTTTTCTTGTTAACTTCCTTTCCCCCTCTCTCTGTTCCTTCTTTTCATTTAGTTTGATTTTTTAAATTAAATTTTGAAAAGTTTCAATTTTAAAAAATTATATAAAGGGGGGGCAGGGAGGAGCAAAGCTGCTGTGCACTCATCTCGAAGCTCACATGCTCATGCTAACCTGAGGCTTGTTTTAGCATGATGCATGAACCAGGCCACAGTCTATAACAGACTTCTGTGCTATTTCTCCGGGGACTTGGGTGGCGCTGTGTCTAAACCACTGAGCCTCTGGGGCCTGCTGATCAGAAGATTGGCGGTTCAAATTCACGCGGTGGGGTGAGCTCCTGTCGCTTTGTCCCAGCTTTTGCCAACCTAGCAGTTCAAAAGCATACCAGTGCAAGTAGATAAATTGGTACCGCTATGGCAGGAAAGTAAATGGGGTTTCCATGCGCTCTGGCACTTGTCACAGTGTCCTGTTGTGCCAGAAGCAATTTAGTCATGCTGGCCACATGACACAGAAAGCTATCTGTGGACAAATGCCAGCTCCCTCAGCTTGACAAGCGAGATGAGCGCAGCACCCCATAGTCACCTTTGACTGGACTTAACCGTCCAGGGGTCCTTAACACATTTTCTTAGACTTAGGGATGTGACAAATGCAGATGCCATTCCTCACTGTGATCTTTTGCACTTTCCCTATGTGATCATGCACTATATTCCTAGAATGTCCCCTTTGAACCACTCAGTTCTCTGAGTTGCTTCAATGGCACTAGCATTCACTAACTGACCTGGACTTGGAGCTGTCATTTCTCCTTTGCTAGCAGATTACTGAATTTCTTGCGCTCTGAGGAGCCTTCTTTATCATCTTCATTCTTTTTGAAGCTCACTACAAAGGTATGTTTTCCCCTGTTGCAAGCAGTTCTAGGGTACTACAGTTATGAAATGTCTCTACATTTGCACTTTTAATTATATTCTCTCTCTCCCTCTCTCACACACAGACTGATTGCATCTCTAAATGACAAAATTGTCTATGTAAATAGCATATGGTTTGGAAGCTTGTAATTAGATGCAAAATTATAGGAGTACATAAATTACTGTGAGCCAAACCTTTTCATTTAGCTGGAGGTTATGGGAGGCCTTGATGGAGATCATGTGAGCGAGGCAGGAGGCTTGCTATACAACATTGATGAAGAAATTCCTATGCTGAACTGCTTTTCTGGGAGCTGTTGCACAAATTCAGAACGTATTTTGAAAGGGAAGAGGATGCCTCTGTGGTTGTGGGGAAGCTTGCTTGATGAATCTAAACATGATTGTTTTAAACAGCTGTCTAATAGAGTGAATGCTTTGCAGGCCGTAAGCCACAGGTTTAAGCCCTGATATGTCCACTTAAAAGGATCTCAGGTGGCAAGACTGCAAAACTATTGGAGAGCCTGCCAGTCAAAATAGACAATGTGAGTGGTCTGACGCAGTACAAAGACTACGGACTCTGTATGATATGAGTAGGCTGTCCCCATGAGCTGGAACCCTGGGTGCTCAAGTTTCTAACTCATGGGGAGAGCTTACATGTCTTGGCAGCCTGGCCCATGCAGCCATGCTCTTAAACATGTGGATAGCGTTGGGGATGAGCCAGCATAGGCATGACAATAAAGGCAGGCTGAGCGAGTTCTCCTGATTCACTGAATTATCACTGCATGCCCTGGATATTTGAGTGGGGCTAGTTTACTGCAAAATGCTGCTTTGGACAGTCACTTTGCAGTGACTTGGGGTGAAAGAACCTGTTCTAAAGGAGTGCATCTTCTGCAGAATTAACACTCGAGAAGCCTCACCACCAAGTGTCTGGCAAGCTTAATATGCACGAATAAGATAACAATGCCTAGCATTTATACTTTTCCAAGTGCCCAAAGGGCTTTAAAAGCATTCTCCACAAACCTTAGCAACCCTGTAAAGGAGGCTATTATAACCATGCTGCCAACTAAGGCTCTGAGTCAGTGACTTGTCTAAGGATACCCAGATTATTCCTGGCTGGGAGGGGGAATGTGATGAGGCTAAGGGCAGTTTCCCTTGGGTGATTGTTTATGCATGGGCTTGCTCCTAGGTGCATTGGTGGTCATTTAGTGATTTTGCTGTTTTATGTTGTATTTATTTGGTTATTATATTTATTTAATATTTTGTTGACCGCTTTGGGAGCCTTTGGGTAAGAGAGCACTATATAAATAAAGAACAGCAACAGGTGTATAGTCAAATGATTTGGAGACTTCATGTATTTTTATTTTGTGTTTTAAAGATGTAAACTGCCCTGTGATTTTCAGAAGAAGGGTGGTATATAAACTCAATAAATGAAAATAAATAAAACTCTCCTAGCTGCTACACTGTAGTAGCTTTTGCAGGAGCAAAATGTAAGAATGTATTTTATGCAGACCACCACTGTGAGCTTGACTGCCCAAGGCAAACTAAAAATGTTTTTCATCACTTGCTAGAGGAATCTACTGCACTGTGGCTCTCCTGATGTTCTTAGTTAAGTTTAGAGATGCTGAGCCTCTTGAAGCAAAAGCAGTGTCTCTGGGATAGCATCCTGTATTTAAAGCAGTGTGGGAGAAAAGCAAAGCCCCGATTCTGTGGAAATGTGTCAACAAATAGTACAGAAGAGAACTAATGAGGCAGAATCTTTAGGGCTGTTTCACATGATCTGGTTCCACTTCATTTCAAAAGTGCTGTTCCACAATTGTGGCAGGAAACGGCATAAATTAAATTGCAGACTGAGAAATCCATCGGCCATTTTCTCGGCTGTACCTCACTTTCCCCAGCTGGTGTGATCACAAGAATCAGAGCATGACCTGCTTTGCACAAACATTTCCCCATCTGATCACGGGCACATGTATGATTGAACAAGAACGCCAGCTGTTTGAAAGTATGGGAATTTTAAATTTCAGCTATGGAAATCAAGCCTAAATAATAGGAAATGTACTCTGTTTAATGATGGTGCAGCTGTTTGGATTCATGTTTTATAGAAGGCTCAAGCCAAAATGAAATGCAGTGTCAAAACTATATGGTGTTCAATATAATTCCCTTTTTGCTTTTAGTCTAATGACAGAGCTGATAATTGAAAATGAAAACAATATAAAATTGGCAGATGGAACAACCAGTCTATAAATATACGTTGTTTTTGAAATTGAAGGTTTTCTTTCAGTGGTATCGTTTAATTTCCATTTTTAGGCAGTTTTATTTAGTGGCTATCTTTAAATACTATTGAAGTTCTTAGATGCTATTTTTGATTAGATTGTTTTTCAGTTACTCTGTTTTTGTAATCCTATGTAGTTTGCCCAAAAAAGGGGGGAGGCCTAGATACAGTATTCTAATAAATATATTTTAACATTAATCTAGACATGCATGGTTGTACTTAAATCATTGAGAATAAATATGGAACATCTTTTGTACAGTCCTTTGCTACCCTCTAGTGTCTAACAGGCTGCACTTCTAGTCCTAACATTTCCATGTAACACTATTGAAGTTTGGAATGTCTGGATTACTACATTGTGATATAACTAGGAGCAATTAATTCAGCAAAGTGGGACACATTTCTAAGCTTGCAAACTTACTTTTTAAAAATCCATGTTTTTATTCTCATTTTGACTCTGCAACAGAAAATACACTAATCTGACATCATGGACCAGGGTCATAGTTCAGTGGCTGAGCATCTGCTTTGCATGCAAAAGGTACCAGGTTCAGTCCTTGGCATGTCCAGGTATAGCTCTGGCTGAAATCTCTTTAAGGTGAGGTCAGACGGCCCTCTCCCTGTGGAACTTCTGGTGCCTACTGAAGACCTTTTTATTTATTGCAGCAGGCATTTTAATTGAATTGTAATTTTATAGTTGTAACTAATTTCTAGCTTGAGTGTACTGAGTTTTTTAGTATACCCCTTTAGATACACCTGAAATTACAAATTGTCAAAATAATCAAGTAGCAGACAATCCTGGACTAGATAGACAAAGTCTTGACCTGGTATAATATGTTCCTACTCTATTCTTCCTTCTCTTTCTGGCTTGTTCCCTGTTGGTGTGGCTTTTTACCTCTTTCTTTAGGAACATAAGAAAAGCAAACTGGACCAGGCCAATTGTCTACCTAGTTCAGCAAGCTGTCTTTGAAGTGGCCAAATAACTATGGGAAGGCATATGTATTTTCTGCTTCCAGCTTCTACCCCATTTGCCTCTTTCTAGTACTTTTATCAATGCTATCGCTCCTTCCATTGCACCCATGGCTCTTTAGCTATTTTCCCTTCCCCAAGAGCTATGCTGTCTCACGCTCTCTTTTTCCTTCATCTATCCCAGTCTCATTTTCCTTTATTGCAATGTTTTGCCCACAAAGCTTTAGTTTGCACTTGGTTTGAATGAGGAAGTCGAATACAGCAGACTGTGATCATGAGACTTTCTGACCAACAAGGTAGTTATTTGGTGTTTTAATCTGTCTGTTAAATTTTTGAGTTGTTCAATGGTTGCATTCCTTTACACACTATTAATAGACACCTTGGAAAGGCAGGATATACGGTAAGTTTCCCAACAATTAGGTGGCATGATATCTATGAAATTGTAAAAGACACTAAATGGGGGGATGGACAGGCATGCATTACTATGTCCAGTGCTTTTTTTCTGGGGGGGGGGGAACACAGGGGTATGGATACCCCTGAACATTTTGTGAATCTTCGTACTTTTGTCCATTTACTGTATTTCCCCCAATTTTGAACTATAAAATGGTGATTTTCTTGAGTCAAAAAGAGAGTACCCCTAAACATTTTTTTAAAAAAGCACTATGTCCACTTCTGCTCGTCCCTTTTTTTTAAAAAAAAATGTAAAATTCAAGAAATATGAAAAAGCGAGAGGCAAGCCAAACAAAAGCATAATTAAGTTGATTTTTCTTTCTACGTTTGAACTTACTATTAGCAGTGAGCATGAAGAAAATGTAAGTCATTCTTAGGATTTTTGATCGCTTTCACTTGCACATCTTTTAAAGAAAGCCGTCTGCTGTGCCCACTCCCCAAAAAATCCTCCAAATAAATGTACAGTATTGTGCTTCTGTGCATAATTGACTTGGTATCCTGTTGGGGTCGATAAAGTATATCTCCATCCTTTGCTCTTCTTCAGCTGAAAGATGTTCCCATAGTGGCTACTCTGAAGGTGTAGGGTCTAATCTGGTACTAGAGTTCTAATCTAACACTACCTCTAACACCTTACTGTCACATCTTGGGTAGATGGTTCTGCTTCTTGCTTCTTATTTTCTGCTTGTATGTCAAAGCTCGTAATCACTTCTGTCTTAAGCAACCATAGTTTCCTTTCTTTTGCCATGGGGGCAGGGGCACACATCATTGTTCAATGTTGGCGTTATTTTAAATAGCATTAAAAGACAGGCAGGATGTAACTTGTTACAAATAAGAGAAATAGAAGTATTTCTGACTTAGTGTGGCAATACTGCACTGGAAACGTCACAATACTGTATATTGCAAAAAGCAATTTTAAGATGAGCAGCTTATGACAATGTGTGCAACTTCCGTTTGAAGCTGGAAGCAATTTGGTTGGCATGCAAAACTCACCTTATTTCTTCATCTTTCTCCAAGTTTGCTTTTTTTATTTCCCTTCTGGCCTTATCAACTTATTTGGAGTCATTTTGAAAGAAATGCAGCGCGCACATTGAAATGTTGCTTCAAACATGTACTTCAGCCATGTAGTACTACAAGTAGCGGGAAGGTGGCAGCGTTGCACTGCATTTCTCCACCACTTAAGATATTTTAACGAGATACAAAAGTAATATTCAAAAGTCGAAAAGTCTCAACAGCTCAGCATTTTAATCTACTTATGAAAGAGGAAAACATGATTTGCATGAGGATAAAAATCCACATTTGATCTAGAGAAGAAAAATGCTTTTTGCTTAAGTTTTCAGGCCCACTATTGGTTTAATTCAACATTCCTTATGATAGCTAAGGGACAAAATAGATGTGGCATTGATTGCATTATTGGCCCTCGTATGCTTTCTTATTTTGTTACTAAATAGCAGCTGTGGGAGGAAGGCAATCCAGGTTAAGACCATGGATGGGAGCAAACCATGGGCATGACACGGATAAGACCCTACACCTTCAGTTGCTATTTACTTCTTGTTAAAAGCAGAGAAGGAACCAACCATGTGATTAGCATGGTGTCTGAATTCACCTGAGCTCCACTGGAATTCCTTAGAGGCCATTTAGTTTCCTTGTGTATATTAGGCCTCTATACCTGCCAGAAGACATTTTAAATACATGCAACAGACTTCAGAGTTGCCCAGTATGGGCCTGGTTCTGTCCCAATAAAAACTGTACCAATTTAAAAGGAGACAGACTTTCCCATTTCAAGAGTGCCTGTAGTGGCAGAATGCTCTCTTCAAAATCAAACTGCACATACAGAATATTATTTTGCTTGTAGTTGCTACTGTAGTCCTTAATGGGACAGGGAAACTTTTAAACAGTTGCTCAGCACTTCACAAAACTAATGAAAGGGTGCCTTCCTTGATAAGCCGGAATAAAATACATCATGGGTTTTCTCCAAAATTGAGTTTATTTTATTAATTTTGCTATTTCCCTTAAATTAAGGAAGCCCTGAATGCCTGTATTTTAGAGAACAAATAGGAGATCCCAAAATTAAGTCATCCTCATTGCTAATTTTAGCGGGCAGGGAGAGTTTAGTAACATAAGAACTCCTGCAAACCCAACCATTTCTGTTTGCCATTTGCAGTGGGAAAAACTACAGATGACAACAAGTGAGAGGAGGAAGATTGTCTGCTCAGTCACATTTCACATTATTGCTATTACCTGCGTAGTTTGGTCACTGTATGTACTAATAGATCGGACCGCTGAGGAAATTAAGCAAGGCAATGACAATGGTGAGTGTATTTATCATTTTCTTTCTTTGTGTTCTTAGGTAGCATGATTTTAGAAATGGAGACTGTAAAGGCAAGTGAGTGCACAGAACCAAAAGCAACAGGTTCAAATGGGAGCATTCACCCAAATTCCCTAGTTCCAGCATTCTGAGAACTTTGGCTTTTACATAAAAGAAGCAGGTTTCTAGCCCTTTAGGCCCCAGGCAACATGTTTCAAAACATGTGGCCAATGTCTAGTGAAAATGCAGGCGCTGCTTAGGGTGGGAATTCCAGCATCTAGGGGGGTTTGATTTCTCTGCATTGCTCCCCACCCCTGCTGACAGAGCAATTATTCAAAATGGAGTCGCACTGCATGCAGGTGGACCCAGGCTCAATGACCAGCATCTCTACATAGGGCTGAGAATGTCTCCAGTCTGAACCCCCAAAGGGTCAGTGTAGACAACGCTGAGCTAGATGCTGGCATGCTTAACATGATTTATCTATTCTCAGAAGACGTTCTGACTTTACAAAGCAGCCCTGGCTACTTCGTAAAGTGACTTATCTTTAGGATAGCCACTGGGTGTCATGATATTCCAAAGACAAGCAACTGAGTATATCTACATGAAACAAACACATTGAGTATCACTGTGCCCAAGATTGCTCTGAAATACAATTTCCAACGTTGCATTTTTCCTTTTAAAAATGTATATATGCATGCCTTATGAGATCCTGCTAGGCAAAAAAATAAATGAAACAAAAATGATATTTTACTGATGTGTTTAACATTTTCATACACCCAGTAAAACTGCCCTCGGCAAGCTTAAATTATGCAGTGGCAAATTATACATTTGGCATTCAAATAGGCAAGATTCTTAATCTCAGTGGCATAAGAGCATTTTAAAAGTTATATCCTGCAGGAAACAATTTCTCTTCTAGCAAATCTTAACTCACTCAAAAGAAATATCTCCTGGGTAAAAGGATTTTCTGTAAATAAATGTTAAAAAAGAAATGCTCTGCCCAAAGTAGTGACTTGAAGGACCTAAAAGTCAGTTGCAAATGTGGGTATCTGACAGGGGGTGACCCCCAAATAAGTGATTTCCACATCCAGTTTAAAACTTAAAGAGGCCTAAGGGACCCATTTAATCCAGTGGCCTATTCACAGTACCCAACTAGATTCCTATGGGAACTCCATAGGCAGGATATGACAGCCTAGAGCTTCTCCCCCTTCTAATCTCATGGAATTGAACCCTTTCACATAAATGTCAGGAAAGTTTAGCTTGCATGCATGAGCAAATAATTATTCTTTCTGTTCAGTACAGGCAAATTCATTACTGGGCACCCTCCTATATCTAAAACCATAATATTAAGAAAACTTCAGAGCTTCACTGCTCAACACGAGGAGGCCTTAGGAACTGAGCTGGTAGGGGGAGCCTTTGCAGCCTCCATGTGTCAGGAGGTTTCACTAAGCACAATTTAGAAGCAAATAGCAACTTTGCAGGGAAATGAAACAGTAATATTAACTCTACCTCTTTCACCCCCTTTTTAACTCTGAAAGGTGTGCTGGAGTGGCCATTTTGGACAAAATTGGTTGTGGTGGCCATCGGGTTCACAGGAGGCCTTGTCTTCATGTACGTGCAATGTAAAGTCTACATTCAATTGTGGCGGAGGCTTAAGGCTTACAATCGAGTGATATTTGTTCAAAACTGTCCAGACACTGCCAAAAAACTAGAGGAGAAAAATTATTCCTCCAATCAGAACACTGAAATCAAAGACTCCGTAGTGGTGCCAGTATCACAGACAGGTACAAACTCTCAGCCATCAGGAGAAGAAACTGTTTCTGATGTGATGCCGGTTTGATGGAAGCTGCGTTTCCCTTTCTTTACTGAAGAACAAAGTAATGTGCTTTCCTATTGTTCAGCCACATTAAAACAGCAAAACCACTAAGTAAATTTGAAGGAAGAACAAATGGGGAAATCGATCAAGAGAAGTTACACGTTACCTCTGGAATGTAATTGTGAAGTGGCTAAGCATAGTGAAAATGCAAAGAAGAAAGCGCATCAGAGATGACTTTCGAACAGGCAAACGAACATGGCAAGTACCACTGTTGATGGCTGAAAAGAGCTGCATATGCAGATTTACTACCAGTGTTCTGTTTACAAGGAGAAAACCCTTACATCTATTTGTTACTATGGTCTTTTTTGCTAATTATCGTAATCTTGGACACACTCTCTTCAAGGCAATTTTTAAAACGATTCATATTTACCCTTAAAGTCATGCAAAGAGATTTGCACCATAGCACAAAGTATCCGAACCTCGTAATGTGATAATTTTGCAAAGAGGTGGCTGACCTGCAGCATATATGGTTTGAAGGCAATATGAAGGAAATCCTTTCCAAAAGTTACCATTGAAAACGTATGTTTAAAATGTGAGTATTTGTAAACTAGGTAGCTGAAAATATCCCTTGTATGCACAAATGATCATTTTCTTTCACATTTTTATATTCATTTGGTGCAGCAATTTGACTGCTGCTTATTCATAAGAGCTAAAATTGACAGAATATTCCTGCCACCTCCAAAATTCTGCTAAAGGGTAATATGTTCTATAATCAGAGGTATATTGCAGACAGAGCAGCAGGAAACTTTGAAAACATGTTTTTAGTACTTACATATTAGTGTGTAAAATATGCAAAGGGTGGGAGATTAAATTCTATTCTTTTGTTTAAGAGATCAGGATAGAACAGATTCAGAAACTTGTTAGGACAATATTGAAAGAGTCAAAGTAGGCAGCATTACCCATATGCCAGTATCTCTCTGACGTCCACTAAATTGACAAAGTATGTGGTACCTTCTATACAGGAGTAAAGCTGAATCATTAATGGTTCAGTAGTTCAGTTGTTACTATTGTGGTTTTAGCATAGTAATGTAAGACTGAAGTGTGACTAAATAGAAAATGCAGAAGATATATATCAGTATCATGTTGTACCCAGCAGGGATGACTTGCACGGGGGGAAAGCCAATAACTTTGGCATCCCATTTCAGAATGATGTACCTCAGCAGACTAAATGATTGGATGTCCTAAAAAGAAAGGGCACTGCACCTGTCCTTATACCACTCTTATGCTTGTTGAATGTATTGTGAGTTGTGCCCAAGTAATGTGAGTTATACAAGAACAGTGTTACTAGTAATGAGAGGAACTTATGGTGGCAAACTGCAGTGGATTAAGTAATTTTTAAAAAGGACTACATTTCATATTTCATGCTTATAAAACACAGTAAGACATAGATTCTGAAAAGACTCAGCAGATGTATGTGATGGATCAGCTGAGACATTGCAAACAGCACATAGCCTCCTTTAAATTAATGGGCCTTTCCCCAGTGAATTCAGTAGTTGAAATAAGGCCTCTCTTATTGGAATCATGGCACTAGTTTGGAAACTTTAAAATGAGATTATGTAAGACAATAGTTTAGCAAAAAGAGTTGATAATGGGGATCTTGAAGAAATGCATTTTAACATTTAAACTGTCAGATGAAGGAGCCACACAAATTATTTGTGGGGTTTAGAACACTGTGTATTTGAACAGAGGTCATAGGAGGGACCGAACTGGGTGGTTCATATCCATTTCACTAAGAAAAAGACACACACACACATCCAGATATAGTCGGAACTATAAACTGAAGTGATAGCTAACCTGGTGATTTTCTGCCCAGCTATAGCCATTTATAATAATGTACCATTGCTTTGCATAAACAGCTGACTTCTGTGATATAAATACTTTAAAGATAAGGCAGCTGCAGCACATCACACCATACTGGACAGGGCACAATATAAATTGCTTACTGAATTCCACTAAAATGCAACCAAGTCTCAATGCAACCAAATCAACAATGTTTCATCTTTAGGTCCCCATGCATTTAGCAAATTAAAAGAAGGCCAACTGATCATTTCTCCCAACAGCGTAGCAATCAAGCACTGGATTCATGGAGACGGGCATGACTATAAATCACAATGCATAGGGCAAAAATAATTTTTTTATCACCAGAAGGAGACCATGTATTGAGCCCATGTTTTCAAGACATACTAGTGACTTGGTTGCATTGCTTAGAAGCAAGATCTTTCCTTTTTAAGATGATGCTTCTGAAATTCAGTGCAGCTGGCTGAAGCAGCTATGAAGGAATAGTTACCACTTTTTTTTCACGAAATGGAGATGCCAGTTGTCATCTGTCTTTTCTAGTGTCAGTTAATAGATGACCATTAGAGATATCAGAAGTTGTATCAAAGAAAATGTTTACATGGTGGAATAAGGTTACCCTTAGAAAACAAAGATGATGAAAAGTTAACAATGAGGTAGTGTTAAATGCCAAATTAATTGTCTTCATCAACTCTGTATGGGGCTATCAGGGGTGTTCCCCTATGGATTGTTCTATTAGCTTTACAAGCATAACTAAGCAGCCTACTGGTGCTATTGCCACAGCTGGAAAACAGTCAATAGTTTGGTTCTAAAATGTGTACATCAGTACACCACTCCACTACCAAAATTAGCAGTCAAATTTTGAAACTTGCACTGCAATGCAATCTACGATGCAAATATTTTACTGTGTATATTGTTGAGACCCAAAAGCTATGTTACTTGTTTTACCCAGTTCTCTTTTGCAAAAGAGCTTAGATGCTTTTGTGGGTGACTTGTGTATTAAAAAGGTATTTGGGATGGGAAAGAAACTTAATATAAACTACTAATTGTTGTGGAACAAATTTGTATTTGTATTAAACAGATGCCTCTAGGGGTTACTTGTAAGTCATTTGCTTTTAAAGTGCAATCGTATATGTTGATAATATGGACTGCCAACCCTTTCCGAGCCAATGGATGCATTTCAAATTTTGAGAAAATGATGTGGCAAGTTGGGGCAGGGGCGTACGTGGCATTACACAACAAAGCTGCTAAATCTAAAGAGCAGAAAAAGATAACAAGGCCACAAAATGGTAAGAGACATCCCACCACGCACGCACCACCTATGGAGAAAAGAACATTTCACTGCCCATCTCCTCTGCTCAAAATGGAAAAGAGGGAGAGTATCCAATCTTGACCTGTTTAAGGGGGCATGTTCAGTGCACAACAGGCCAAGCCAGCGCAAACGGGCACTGAGCAAGAGGGCCAAGTGGTCATACACTCTGGATTTTTGAGGGCACTGCAGGAGGTACTGGCACCCACAAATTCTGCACTGGTAAAACCTGAAAGCTGCCACTGCACGGTGCCAATTTTATATAACAGTCTTATCTAGGAAGAAGGGAGGTAGGGTGGCAAGGAGACACCAGTTCTCAAGAATGCACCATGTTAAGCATCATCCTCCTAAACCAAGGATGAGTGCTTAACCACTGACCCTCCAGATGTCACAGAACCCCAACTCCCAACAGCCCCAGACAGCATGGCTGACTGGGATGCCAGGAGTTGGGACTCGGACAACATTTGGAGAGTCACAGATTAGCCATCCCTGCCCTAAACCTACTGAACAACATCCTGAAAGCACATGATAAAAATGGATCCATTTCAGCCAAAATAGACATTATAGCAACTCTCCAGGAAAAAACCAGCTGGGAAGAACCTGTCAAAAGGAGTAGCTTTTTCACCCTTCCCTTCTCCTGCTGCTTTAAATAAATTCAGCAAGGTCAGAGTACCCCGCATCTAGTTGCTGCGTCTATGAACTTGAAATATTTTAATGTTTTTCAAAAGACAATGATGCAACATCTTCTTACTACATCATGAATTGAAGGCTAAATTACAGTGCTGGTCATCGTCAAGATAGCTGGGTCCTGTCACATTTACACTCAAAATGTGATTTAGTCTAGCTCTAACTGAACATTAAAATAGCAGCTTGGCAATTTGCTTCAACTGTCATTTCCCATACCAGCAAGCATTTGTTTCTCTGCATCCTTTGCTGCATCCAAGTCCATCTCAGCTTCAACTGTTGCCTTCTTAGTTAAACTGCTCAGAGCATCTTTACTGGATATCTTCCTCATTTTAATGTTTGGTAGCTTCTGCAAATCACCATCCCAGGTACTGTGAAGTAGGGAATGGAGGGGAAATGACGGTAGTTTAGACCATGGAAAGCACTGCTAATCAAACATTTCTACCAGTTTCCGCCTTAAATTAAGGACTTGGGAGTGACCAAACTTTGTTCTGACATGCAGACTGCCCCACACTGACATCCCCCCCCCCGAACTGCTACAGCATGAGTGAGTTTAAATAAGAAAACAACTCACCTGAATGTTTTAAGGTGCTTAGAGTTCACAATGTCAGGGATCTCTGTTGGAAACAGAATAAAAACCAAGATCATCCAACCATTTCTAAATAGAAATTTTGATTTGAGACACTTTAAAAGGCTAGCTGAAGGACCTTCTACTTCTGGTTCTGATAGTATGAACGAGACTAATCAATTTGCTCTGACACTTAGTACCTAGAAGAAAGTGAGAATTTCCACACACCCGCCCTTCAAAAAACAGAAAACAAATACTGGACTCTTGCCAGGAGTTCTGTCTATTATGAAAGAAAGAATTATTAGGGAAAGCATCTTTAGCACCAACCTGTTAAGAACTACTGTACATCAAGGGAGGGTGCTTCTTTTGAGAGCTTTTTGAATTTGACTAAACCTCAATGATCTTCGTGCATGTATCAATGGTGATAATGATAATACCTCACTTCTGACTCCTTTGTCCAACAGTTTACAGCTGTGGTCATATTACTGGTCACATACTAAATCTTACAGTATCTCCAAATGCACAGCACCATAGATTATATAACATCTGTGCTCAGAGATTCTGAAACAAAAGAAAACCTTGCCAGATAGTGCACTTCATCTACTGAATTCTCACCATTTTTCTACTGATTATACTACTTAGAAAGGTCAAAATCATAGCAACTCCAGATGTTTTCAGCTACAACTCCTCTTGGCCCCAGTCAGCCCCCTCCCCACAGTTTGGAGAACACCTGGTTGGGGAAGGCTGCACTGAAATGAAGTGCTAAGCTGCTTTAGATGTCTCAAGGTCATGCCCCTAACAAAGAGCAAAAATAGAGCAAAAAACAAATTGTTTAAAAGAAAGCTACCATTAAAAGCAGGGCTGTAATTCAATTGAAGACACTTTAAATTGATCATATGAGTGTCAGTTGACTGATTAAATTTGCATAGGAGTGTTAGTTGGCTGATTAAATTTGTATATAATTAATAAACATTATTTCTGAAGCAATAATACTTCCCCCTCCTTCATTTTGGATGAAACAAGTATTACAGCAAGCGGTCTTAGAAGCAGCATATCTCCTGTGTTTGACACAAGGGAGAATGCTTCAAGGTGGTGCTTGCCGTATGGAGTTTCTAGAAACACTCCAATCAGGGACACCATTTTAGTTGATTGAAAGCTTTTAATGAAACCACTCCTAATCAGAGAAGTATATTTCTTTGTCAAATAGAACTAGCTCATTTGAGAATCCACTGAAGTAAGACCCATAAGAAGCAGGTGTCACAGCCTTCTTGCAATTTCAGGGAGCAGATTGGGGCAGAATAGGGTAGTCATACTAGCAAATTGCTCATTCAACATAGGTGATCGTGAGAAAGGTAGAGCAGAAAAAAATTATCAGTGCAGAACGTGTTCAGTTTCAGTTTCAGTTTCTGTTAATTGGTTCTCGTGGGAAACTTGCAGATTCTAGCTTCGCACAATTAACTCAGGCTGGTGTCAATTTACTCTTGGCAGAAAGCCCAGGTCTGCTTGACCTAGAAACTACTCACTCTGATTGGTTAACGACCAGCACTCTGCTCTGTTATCAAGGGTTTGCTAGCTCAGTTTGATGTGAGGTGTTGTTAGGAGTAGAAGTGCTGTGTATGGTTTTGAGAGAGAGAAAGAGAGGATTTATTTTACTTGTATTTGTATGCAGAAACTCTGCTGGTTTTATTTTTTCTTTTTAATAAATCCTGTAAATAGTTATTCTGAGTCTAGCTGACTAGTCATTACCGCCGCAACTAGCTTCCTCGCTGTGCAGGAAAACTCTGCTACGTTTGGGCTAAAGCCAATAGGGCTATGCCTGACACTTCAAAGTTCCATGAGGTTATGGGCATTGTGCTGCCAGCCTGAGTTGCGGTGGTGTCAGCATCAACGGCGTTGGTTCCAGTAGTTCCAGAAGTTGTTGTTCTCTGGCTGGTTCCTGACCGTGGTGAGCTGGTGACGCAGCGGACACAAGGACAACAGCTGCAGCGTGTGAGTGCTGGGTGCTGTGGTTCCTGTTCTCTCTCTCGGTGGTCGTGAGTAGCTGGTTCCGGGTTCCAGGGACATCGCTCTCAAGATGGCCTCACAACCAGTTCAGATGGCTTTTGAGCGTCTGAATGACTCCAATTACTTGCTGTGGTCGGAACGCATGCAGGCAGTGCTGCAGAGGGATCGTCTCTGGCAAGTGGTGAGTAAGTTTCCTGTGAAGCCTGATGATGAAGACCTCGATAAAGACCAAAGAGCAAGGGCCACAATTGTCTTGGGGCTGGAAGATTCCCAGTTGCCGTATGTGAGGGGAATCAAGACAGCTAGAGGTGTGTGGCAAGCACTTAAAGAACTCCATGTGCGTGAGACAGCGGTTTCCAAGCTGTTCATTCGCAAGGCATTGTACAAGGCAATGTTACAGCCTGGGGTTACAATGCAGGAACACCTACACAGTTTACAGTTAAAGTTTGCAGCGCTACAGGAAAGAGACTGTGCGTTAGACCAGCAGGAGAAGGTGGCTATTATTTTGAGTTCTCTCCCGGAAAGCTGGGATAATTTAGTTTTGTCTCTAGAAGGCATACAGGAGCGTGATTTATCAGTCAGTTACGTTACTGGGCGTTTGATTGAAGAATGGCAGAAGCGGCAAGAAAGGTCGTTGGCTGCAGAGGCTTCTACAGGTGGGCGGTTTGGAAGGAGTTCTCATGCCGTGCCAGAGGTGGAGCGAAAGCAGCGTGCCGGTGAGGAGTCAGCGTTTGCTGTTAGGCGTTGTTTCCGATGTGGGTCTTCAGCGCATCTAAAACGACAATGTCCAGAGTTGGTCAAGTCTCAGTTGCCGGTGCAGGAGCAGAGACGAGATCAGCAGCAGCAGCGTAAAAAGAAATTCTTCAAACGAAAACAGTCGGCTAAGCTGGTGACCGGCGAGGTCAAGATTGCTGATGAGAAACAAGCGGTCTGGGTGGTCGATTCGGGAGCATCTCGCCACATCGTAAATTCAGATGAATTGTTTGTTTCCAAGAACTCAGCACAGCGCAGCCAGGTGGCTCTAGCAGACGGAAGTACTTCCGAAGTGATTTCGGGGGGTGCAGTTTTTGTTCCTTGTCTTCGTGAATGCCTGCAAAATGTACTTTGTGTGCCTTCATTAAGGAGCAATCTGATGTCTGTAGATTGTTTGCTAAAAGCTGGGTTTAAAGTGTATTTTGAAGGAGACAGTTGCATTATTAAGAAGGCTGGTGAGATTTTAGGCACTGCTAAGTCAGAGGGAGGCTTGTTTTGGCTTAAAGCAGGATCTCAAGTTGCAGCAGTAGTCAGTAAATCTCAGCCTGCAGTGAACAACAAAGCTATACATGACAACTGTGTGCACTTATTGCATAGGAAAATGGGGCATGCTTGCTGGAAAAGTGTACTAAAAATGTCTGAATTGGCTGATGGGGGTAATTTAAAGAGTTGTAACAAGTACCTTGATTGTAATGTTTGTAAAAAGGTTAAAACCCACAGAGTCTCTTACCCCAGAAGTGACAGAGTTAGTGAGTCACCGCTACAGCTGGTTCACATGGACGTAATTGGTCCATTTGCTGTAAGCAGGGGTGGATCGCGCTTTTCACTAACAATTGTGGATGACGCCACACGTTATTCTTGGGTTTTTCCCATGAAGAATAAGGGTGACGTGTTCACTAAGTTTAAAGGCTGGGTGGCATCTGTGGAAAGATTTCTGTCCATTAAACTCAGAAGGATTCAGACGGACAGAGGTGGCGAATTTATGTCAAATGCTTTTAAAGATTGGTTACAAAAGCGTGGCATTGGGCATAGAAAAACGAACGTTTTTTCCCCAGAGGAGAATGGCGTTGCAGAGCGAAAAAACAGATCTTTACAAGATATGATGTTTGCCATGCTTGATGATGCTGATTTACCCATGTCTTATTGGGGGGAGAGCATGCTCACTGCGTGTTATCTCCAAAACAGGCTCTTTCACCAAACAATAGGTACAACCCCATACTTTAAATTGTTTCAGAAAAAACCCAAAATTGACCATTTGCATGTGTTTGGATCAAAAGCCTGGGTATTAATTCCGAAACAAATGAGAAAGAAGGGAGATCCTAAGACCAAACAGTTAGTGTTTGTGGGTTACCAGGAGCTGGGAAAAGGTTTCCGCTTTGCTGAAGGGACAAATGGCATTGTGATCTCCAGGAATGCCAGTTTTTGTGAACATAGTGGCTGGGAGAGACTACATGCCAATGCTGAGGTTTGGTTTGAACCTTCCCAGGAGCTTTATGACTCTGAAGGTAAACACAGAGAATCAGAGTCTGAGGGGGAGGAAAGTTCAGATAAGAGCTCTCAAGAAAGTGGAGTTAGCCAAAGACCAGTTGCTAAGCAACAAAAGAGAGGTCGTAGTTCTGAGGAGGAAAGTGGGTCAGAAGAAAAATTTTCTCCCAGAAGATCTAAAAGACAAAACAAAGGAGTGCCTCCGGTGCGTTTTTCCCCAGATACTGCAAATGTGTTTAGTGTAATTGCAGAACCCAAGAGTTTTCAGGAGGTGTTAAAGTTACCAAAAGAGGAGGCAGAGCGCTGGAAACAGGCAATGGAGGAAGAGATGTCCTCTCTGAATGAGCACAAGGTTTTTACACCAGTAGCAGCGCCTGAGGGGGCAAAGATTGTAGGCTGCAGGTGGGTGTACAAACTTAAACCTCTGGTGACAGGAGAGTACAAATACAAAGCTCGTTTAGTTGCTCAAGGATACTCTCAGAGGCCTGGAAAAGATTATGACGAGACTTTTTCCCCTACTGCTAAGGGGGACAGTGTAAGGCTGATTTTAACGCTTGGAGCAAAGAGAAAACTCCTGTTAAACCATTTTGACATTCAGACTGCATATTTACATGCACCAATATCAGAAGACCTGTATCTAGCCGAACCGCCTGGTTATGAGACAGGTTCCAATAGAGTGTTGAAATTAAACAAAGCTCTATATGGTCTCAAACAGGCTGCAAGATCTTGGAACAAATGTTTCCATGAGGCCTTAGTGTCATTTGGTTTCAAGCAGAGTACAGCTGACAATTGTGTTTATGTACGTGGTACAGGCAGTGATCAAGAGTTTTGTCTGATTTATGTAGATGATGTTTTGTATGCCTGCAAAACAGATAAACAAACTAAAAGGTTTGCCAAGCAATTGTCCAGTAAGTTCAAAGTGAAAGACTTAGGCCCGGTTAGGACATATCTAGGGTTGGAAGTGTGCTGGGCCCAAGATGGCAGCTGCCTAATTAGTCAGCAGAACAAAGTTAAACAACTACTGACTACATACAGGATGCAGGATTGCAAAGGGGCAGTGGTGCCTATGGATCCAGGTTTCATAAAAACACTTCATATAGATGAGAGTCCTGAATTTGAACATCCTGATGTATATCATTCTGTAATTGGAAGTTTATTGTATCTAGCACAGTGGTCCAGACCTGATATTAGTTATGCAGTAGGCATATTAAGTAGATTGGTCTCAAAACCCACACTAAATGCCTGGAAAGGGGTAAAACAAGTTCTGAGATATCTCAAACAGACAATTGGCTATATGTTACAATTAAATTCTTCAGAGGATGAAATGTTGAGTTGCTACTGTGATAGTGACTGGGGAAATTTGCCGGATAGAAAATCTGTCACAGGACTAGTTATAATGGTCGGTGGAGCTTTAATCAGCTGGCGGTCTCGCAAGCAAGACGTTGTAAGTGTGTCATCAACGGAATCAGAGTACGCCGCATTGAGTGAATTGTGCAACGAGGTGATTTATTTCAAGCATTTGTTAGCAGATTTAAATGTAAATTGTGGAGAACCAGTACAAGTTTACATTGATAATCAAGCTTGTATAACCTTAAGTAAAACAGAGGGTTTCAAATCGCGTTCCAAACATATCTCTGTAAAATACCAAAATGTACGTTGCTGTGTACAAGACAATGTAATCACATGTACTTATGTATCAAGTGAAGAAAATGTAGCAGATGTGTTAACTAAACCATTGGCAAAGATAAAGAACAAGCGAATGTGCAAGGGTTTAGGTTTGCTGGAAAAATGATCTCCTACATAGGTGTATTTGATGTTAATTGTTCAGCAGAATCTGTGAGGGGGTGTTCAGTTTCAGTTTCAGTTTCTGTTAATTGGTTCTCGTGGGAAACTTGCAGATTCTAGCTTCGCACAATTAACTCAGGCTGGTGTCAATTTACTCTTGGCAGAAAGCCCAGGTCTGCTTGACCTAGAAACTACTCACTCTGATTGGTTAACGACCAGCACTCTGCTCTGTTATCAAGGGTTTGCTAGCTCAGTTTGATGTGAGGTGTTGTTAGGAGTAGAAGTGCTGTGTATGGTTTTGAGAGAGAGAAAGAGAGGATTTATTTTACTTGTATTTGTATGCAGAAACTCTGCTGGTTTTATTTTTTCTTTTTAATAAATCCTGTAAATAGTTATTCTGAGTCTAGCTGACTAGTCATTACCGCCGCAACTAGCTTCCTCGCTGTGCAGGAAAACTCTGCTACGTTTGGGCTAAAGCCAATAGGGCTATGCCTGACACTTCAAAGTTCCATGAGAACGAACACTCTTGACATTGAGAGCATTAAAGCATGCAGTTCCCAATTTGACTGCTGCATGAGATTATTCTGATGGACGCTTTGACACTAATTATATATTGCAATGTTCTGACTGAATTAACACTAAACTGTCCATTGTCTAGTAGTTGATTCATACAGCCATTGTGTGTGTCAGGGGTGTAAGATTTTGGATTTATTTTGCAGATTACTGCCATCACCATGCAGTTCCCCAAAATGGAGCTATTAACAGCCAAGAACAGAGTGCTTGAAAGCCCAAACTGCTCATGTACCACACTGACGGAAACAGGAAGGGGAAAGATAATCTTTTCAGTAAAACCTACTAATTCAGTTTTGCCTTCAGCCATTAACACAGTGCAGCAAAGGAAAGTGAAAAGAATGATGCATGGAAAGTAACATCAACCACATGTTTGGGGGTTTGATATACTAGGGCAGGTATAGAAACTCAGGGAAGGTCACAGCATCTCTTTGGAAACCCCTGTCTCCAATTGCCAGAAAGCCTCTGATCTTTAGGCAACACCTGCTCATTTGCCTGGACAGCCCAGTTTGTTACTGTACTATTTTTTTAAAAAAAACATATGCAGCTTGCTGAACAAACACTTGTGTGAACTGCAGAGCTGCCAGCACACCACTCTCTCCACTGCAGTAGTGCTACTGCTCACCTGGACCAGGATGGGGTGTAACAGCAAGAGAAGAGGAGTAAAAGGTAAAGGACCCCCAGCCGGTTAAGTCCAGTCAAAGGCGACTATGGGGTGCAGCGCTCAGCTCGCTTCAGGCCGAGGGAGCCGGAATTTGTCTGCAGGCAGCTTTCCGGGTCATGTGGCCAGCATGACTAAACCCCTTTTGGCGCAATGGAGCACCGTGACAGAAGCCAGAGTGCATAGCAGAGGAGTACCAGGTTGATGGCAGTAGTGACAGGAACAGATGTGTGGGCACTTGCAAGTCTTGCCACCAATCTTGTGATTTCCCTGCCCTCACTGCCATGCCCCAAACTGGCTCCAGGGAGTGGTTGGGAGGGCAGTGCACAACCACGCACCATGACAACATAAAGTGAGACAGTTTGCTCATTGCTTAACACCTACAAATCTTGGAAGGACACATAAGCTTTCCTATTTTGCTGCTTTTACAAGTCCAGATAGTCTTATTTTTCTCTTCCCAAAAGGGATGAGAAACTTTATCTTCGGCAAGAAAAGAACTAATTAAATCAAGCCTACATAAATTCTCTCTCATTAAGAGAAAGGAAACTGCAGGGTGGGGGGAGACTTCCTGGAGATGCCAAAGGTTTTAAAACTACCGTATTTTTCGCTCTATAACACGCACCTGACCATAACACGCACATCGTTTTTAGAGGAGGAAAACAAGGGGGAAAACATTCTGAATGAAACAGTGGATGTATCATTTTTGTGCTTCATGCTGTGGCCACAGACATGTGATCTGATGGTGAATTTGGGGTGACCCAATGCAAAGATCCTGAGAATCCCTGTGGATCCAGGCTTTGTAACCACATTTTTGCACCATTGCAGCCCCAGGCAACAGTGGGTGCGTGATTTTTTTGGTGCAGGCTGTAGCCATGGACATGCTATGTGATCTGATGGTGAATTTGGGGTGACCCAATGCAAAGATCCTGAGGATCCCTGTGGATCCATGCTTTTTAACCACGTTTTTGCACCATTGCAGCCCCAGGCAACAGTGGGTGCGTGATTTTTGGGGGGCAGGCTGTAGCCATGGACATGCTATGTGATCTGATGGTGAATTTGGGGTGACCCAATGCAAAGATCCTGAGGATCCCTGTGGATCCATGCTTTTTAACCACGTTTTTGCACCATTGCAGCCCCAGGCAACAGTGGGTGCGTGATTTTGGGGGGGAAGGCTGTAGCCATGGACATGCTATGTGATCTGATGGTGAATTTGGGGTGACCCAATGCAAAGATTCTGAGGATCCATGTGGATCCATGCTTTTTAACCACATTTTAAGTGGGGAGCGAAGGAAAAACAAAGAAGGGACATGAGAGGGGTGTGCAGAGAAGCAGCTGGCCAAGAATGCAGGAGAGGGATTTAACGGGAGGGAGGAAAGAAAGGCAAAAGTTTCCCCCCACCCAAGCACCCAAACCAGCCAGCTCGCGCGCGCTCTCTCTCTCTCTCTCCCCCCCCCCCCCACCTGCATGTTGCCTGCTAGTCCCTAGATGCAGCACCGGAGCACAGAGAGGAATTAGAAGGAACGTCTCTGCTTTCCCCTCTGCTTGCCTGGAGGGGAGGGGCTTTCCCTGCTCTTTGTTCCGTTTGAGCAAACACAGCAACGAAACAGAGGAGGGTGGGCAGTAAGACCCTGAGGCAGAATGCAGGAAAGCAGCCGCTTCCTCTTTTCAGGTTTTCCTTCTCCGTGACTCGCGATTTGATTTTTGCCTGATTTTTTGGCTCCAGGGACCACACATTCGCTCAATAACACGCACAGACATTTCCCCTTCCTTTTTAGGAGAAAAAATCTGCGTTTTATAGAGGGGAAAATACGGTAAGTAAAGCTACATGGTCTAAATGACTTCTAGATTTTAGACTGCAGGCTCTAATTACACTATCTGCTGCAACAATTTTCCTTAAATTGAAGCTCGGTACAGACATTGTGCCAACATCCACAGCAGGAGCATTAACAAGGAATGAATGATTGGAGGTTACCTTTAACAAGGAAAGGGCCACCAAGAAATCTTACTTTCTGAATATTGCTGAGGTGTGTTTTTAGTTTGTATACAACATGCAACCTTTAAAATGAGTTTTCACTCTGCTTCTTGAATAATACAGAGTTGCCTGTCTTGTGTCTGTCTGTTTACTCTGCATTTGGAAACCTTAAGATAGTGTAACCAAATTTTGCACAGTGGGTCCTGAGATCAAAGGCAGGTTTTCATCTACGTTTAGATACAAATGGATGTCATTTTTCATCAAGATGGCAGACTAACCCTCTCAAAACTGCACTGCCTTTTTTTGATTCCTAGGATTCCCAAGCAACTCAAGTATCTACTCACCAGCTTCCCCCCATGGAGATTCTAACCCACTATTGTGAAGGCCATGTGAGATACAACTGCATTGGAGAGGGGAGGGTGTCACACAGTAAATTAAAGGGAAATAATGCTAAGGAAACTGTTGCAGGTTATGGAAGGGGGTTATGTCCAAAAGCAGAAATCCAGTGAACTATTGCCCTGTATAAAGTTCTGATTTGCCTGCAAGAAATTATTCATAACAGATTCCGTTCTTAGCAATGGCAAGGCAGTAACGCAGTCATACCTAGCCCATATCCTTCATACATCTGTCTTTCACGTTCCATAGTCTGTTTGATGGCTGTTTCTCTGGAACTGTGCTGTCTGCCCTGCCGTCCTTTAATACTGTTACGCAGTTCAATCTGCTCCAACTCATCGCTGAAACGCTGCAAATAACTGTAACACAGTAAAAATGTCAATGTGGGGAAAGGTTTTCACCCTTCAAACATTACACCCTTGCGGTTGCTCTACAAAGCCCCCAAGAAGCAGCTCTGACAGAGGTCTTAAGTACTGGCACCTTTTTAACAACAACAACAATGCACTGTCTATACCAGGGTTTCCCAAACTTGGGTCTCCAGCTCTTTTAGAATTACAACTCCCATCATTCCTAGCGAGCAGGACCAGTAGTCCAAAAACAGCTGGAGACCCAAGTTTGTGAAACACTGGTCTATACCTATGCTCTATATGCATCACAAGAGTGAAGAACCTCTGATCTGTAGGACAGATACAGCCCACAGAACCTTCTGCTCCTAGCTTCAACTCCATGCAGCAATTAGGCTTGAAAAATGCCTTCCACTGGCACTGAAGTCTTAACTGCTTGGGAGTGGGGGGTGGCAGAATGGGTTGCAGCCAGGCACGGAAGAAGTATTCTCCAATTCTCTGCGATCACCCTCCCTCTGGAAATCCCTGATGAAGCAATTAAGATTTTTTAAATGACTTGCACTGGCTCCAAAGGGAGGCTTCTTCAGGTGTCACTGCTGCAGAGGAAAGGAGAGGAGAAACAAGAGCCACTTGGTGTGGGTGTTTGTGTGTGAGAATATGAATGAATGAATGAATGTGTGCTGTGTGAGAGACTTGGGGTTGCCCCATTCACTTTTGGCCCCACTCACAGCTGCCATATAGCTCCTGGAAGGTCAGCCACAGGGGAGTGACGCCCTCCATCTGAAAAGCATTCCCCACCCATGATTTCACATGACAGAGCAGGAGAAAGCTATGAAGGGAACAAAGTGGCAGGGTGAAGCCACTATGCTAGCTTCCCAGAAGGTAGAAATAAAATTGGAGAGTATAGGGCTATTCATGCTTCCAGGATAGTACCATACACACTCACACTAAAGCCTGTGGAGGAAGAGCAAGGTTGCTGTCTTCTCACCTCTTGATAAGCAACTGAGACCCACTAGCTGAGAAATTGTCCCAGCTCCTCCACCCCAACCAGTAAGCAGTTTTTGGAAGGGGAAAATAGACCTGTGTCACCTCTTTTGAACACATTTTCACCAACCATATTGATTATAACATCAATTCATTAAGTACTAGATTGCTTATGTTCCTTTCACTTACTTTCCCTACCTCCTGGCTTCAAACAACTTAAATAAAAACCAAGGTCAAGTATTTCACAGCTACTTGTAAACAGGTGCAAAATAATTCTGCACAACTGAAATAAAATGATTCTGGAACATTAATGAGCTAAGGATTACTAATTATTACAGTTACTTTTTTAGCCATGTAATACAAAGTCATGAAAACTGAGCACACATAAAATGTTGAAATAAGACAAGTGTTGGTGAACATCAAGGAGAAAATAATGGCAAAGGAAAGGCATTCCATGCATGTAAACACCAGCTGGGAGAATGCACCTCATCACTCTTGCTTCCACCAAAACAGGCCTTCTGTTTCCTTGTGTGCTGCAAACTTACTTTTCTGTTAGTTCACAGGCTTCTTTTTTTGTGTACTCCACTTTGTCGGGATCAAGGTGACTTTGAAACCAAAGCAATTTTTCCCCTATAACAGGAAAAAAAAAAGTGCTCAAGAGCTGACTACGCCTGTTATATAACACCGGTGAAGTAAAAGCCTTCCACTGTTTCTGGAACAAATCAGAGATAAATATTTCAAGGGGCAGTTAGCTAAACGATGAGAACTTGTTCCACAGAGTTGTATGGGATCCAAGAGTGAAGTCTTGGCTCCCGGAGAGGCCCCTGCTGCCAACTCCCATGAAGTGGCTGTTAGAAGACAAAAGGTGGTCAAGAGCAATGCATTTCCTAGAAGTCAGGAGAATGCCCAAGAGGCATGATGGGTTATGGCAATCTTTTGTCAGTTATTTTATCTGCCAAGGACAGTCTTTAATTCAACTCAAGGGTATCTGCTTTAAACCCCCAAATGCAAACAAGGTACGTGCAACATATATTACAGGAAGAGACACATCTGAGTTCAGACACTTTACACATGGAGTCAGTTCACACATCTGTCCTGCTGCTTACTTTTCTCTAAGCAACTGCTCTTAAACATTCTCAAACAGACCAACTGCATAAAGTAACGTAACATGTGACAATATAAATGGATACACCCAGAGGGATTTTTAATAGTAGCTGCAACATTTTAAAACAAAATCATATTTGTGCCACCTGATTGTGTGAGTCCAGTTGAGTTCCTTGTCTTGATTGAAAAAAGTACGAGCATGTTCAGGATTGATGGCATGGAGAAAGCAACCAGCAGGATGCATGTGGCAAGTGCACTGTAGCTTTCCTGTCTTATGGATGCCATAGGGGTTTTACCCATCCAAAGGCTAGTAAAGGTAAAGGTACCCCTGCCCGTACGGGCCAGTCTTGACAGACTCTAGGGTTGTGCACCCATCTCACTCTATAGGCCAGGGGCCAGCGCTGTCCGGAGACACTTCCGGGTCACGTGGCCAGCGTGACATCGCTGCTCTGGCGAGCCAGAGCCGCACATGGAAACGCCATTTACCTTCCCGCTAGTAAGCGGTCCCTATTTATCTACTTGCACCCGGGGGTGCTTTCGAACTGCTAGGTTGGCAGGCGCTGGGACCAAACAATGGGAGCGCACCCCGCCACGGGGATTCGAACCGCCGACCTTTTGATCGGCAAGCCCTAGGCGCTGAGGCTTTTACCCACAGCGCCACCCGCGTCCCCATCCAAAGGCTAGGTCTCCCAAAATACAATGAGACATCTGAACATCCTACAGTTCCACAGTGCACTAAGATGCCTAGGAAGATGGAGAACTTTTAACGTTTTCAGCAGAGGACTAGGTGGCCACTTATGAGAATCAACTAGATATGCTGTGAACAGGACATAGATTACCTTTATCAAATGTTTATCCAAGCTATACTTTACAAAATGGGAAAGTGTCAAGAACCACTCTTCTTAAGATTTTGTAGTTACCTGTTTTTAGACAGGAGTAGAGAAGCAGCTAGGGACGCGGGTGGCGCTGTGGGTAAAAGCCTCAGCGCCTAGGGCTTGCCGATCGAAAGGTCGGCGGTTTGAATCCCCGCGGCGGGGTGCGCTCCTGTCGCTCGGTCCCAGCGCCTGCCAACCTAGCAGTTCGAAAGCACCCCCGGGTGCAAGTAGATAAATAGGGACCGCTTACCAGCGGGAAGGTAAACAGCGTTTCTGTGTGCTGCGCTGGCTCGCCAGATGCAGCTTTGTCACGCTGGCCACGTGACCCGGAAGTGTCTCCGGACAGCGCTGGCCCTCGGCCTCTTGAGTGAGATGGGCGCACAACCCTAGAGTCTGTCAAGACTGGCCCGTACGGGCAGGGGTACCTTTACCTTTACCTAGAGAAGCAGCACAGCCAAGACTGACTTCCTGCACAAATGTGACAGTGATGTTCCTAATTAAAACTTCAATATGCAGGAGCCGTGTCTGCTGTTAATGCTAACAGTGAACAGATAAAACTGCCTCACCATCAGACAATTTAGTCCAGCCAGCCTAACACTGCTTGCCAGGACATGCCATAACTCTTCCTAAGTCGAAGGAGGTTCTTCCCTACCCTTCTACCCAACATCCTTTGTGGGGAAGGAACTTGGAACCTTCTGCATGTAAAACGTATGTTCAACCACTGAGCTGCAACCTTTTCCCATTCCCTCACTGAAGGAGAAGAAAGAGGAGCCAGGCAAGGTATTTGCTAGTTAAGCATCTTGGCAATGTGATGCGGAAAACTAAGTTAGTCCACTTGCTTGTAAAAGGCAAAAAAGTTTAGATGCACTAAGTGTGAGTAATGGCAAATCAGAACTTTAGAAACACTGATGTTTGTTTGTTTTTTAAAAAATCACACAACACAGTTTCCAAGATGCACACTTTAAATCCAAAGCAAAAAGTTGATACCTTTAGCTAGCCACATGTGGCCAAATTCTATTTGCAATTCTATTCTGAAGGATGCCAAAATGCCCACTGCAGCTCCACAAGGAAGCAGTAATAGAAATGTCTGCAAGTGCTTCAAAGAACAGACATCAAAGGAACCAAGTATCCCAGTAGCAGTGACTTCACCAGCTTTCATGAAGCCAAGCTGAGAGCATTGTCATTCTAAAGGTATAGAGCATGTTGCCTTATGTAGGCTGCCTTTTTTCCAGAAAGGCTTAAAGGCTTAAGGCATGCTACAAAACTTAATTCTGCTGAACTTGGAGCCTAAAAATAAAATAGTTTTTCACACTCACCCACAACGCTGAGACGATAGGCCTTTTCATTTTTCAACCTGCAAAAGGATAGCTCCAATTTAATAATTCCCTATATAAAGAACTTATCTCTCTCACATACGCGAACACACACATAGCGGGGTGGAAGACAGAATGGTAAGATTAAATTTCTCACGTTCATGAGAAGGAGGCAGAGTTTTACAGTGGTTTCACTCCTGCTTATGGGGTCAGTACCAAAGAGCATTATTGGGTCACTGTGGCTCAGCCCCCTGCAGGATGCCATAGGGCACAAATCTGTCCCCAATGCTATTCAAAATCTATATGAAACCACTGGGGGCAGTTAACAGGAGATTAGGATCAGTATACTGATGATACCCAGCTCTATTTTCTCTTGTAATAGCTGATACAGGCGAGGCCATGCCTGAATGCAGTTATAAAAATAAAGTTAGTCATCCATACTATGACTAAGTTTACTAGCATTGCTGTTCCACAAATTCAGATTGTGGCAGATCTTCAGAGAAGCTGCTAGTGGGAGTTCTTGAGGGGAGGCATAGCTAAGTAGATGAGGAATGAAGTAAATATTGGGGGTGAGAAAGGAAGAAAAATTATGCATCATTTGCTAGAGTCTCCAGAAAGTCCTCTTCTGTCAGTTCAATATTTTCCCTTGAAGTATTTTTGCTCTTTTATAATCTTTTATTTCAATAGGTGAGCAATATATATTTACAATAGAAATAGCATTACACGCCTACATATGCCATAAATACTTTCCCATATAATAGTCAACGGAAGCAAAACATCATTACTCAGGAAGACAAGGTGAACACCTTTGAAAGAGCATCCTGTATGTAAAAAGCTCTGCATGTCAACATGAAGGCGTATATTTCTAGGATA
Source organism: Podarcis muralis (assembly GCF_964188315.1). NCBI lineage: Eukaryota > Metazoa > Chordata > Lepidosauria > Squamata > Lacertidae > Podarcis > Podarcis muralis. The sequence goes on along the minus strand of NC_135663.1, from coordinate 43,623,138 downwards.
TAAATACAATTAGAATCTCAGTTGACATATTACTTCTTGTGAAATACAGGAATGTCCTGGCACTTTAAAATATGTGCATGATCCATGATTCACTGGCAATATAGATGCTATTCTAAGAGTACGTCTGTATATTAAAACTATGTAACAGAAAAGCGTGCTTTTTTAAGGTCACAAAATGTTAAAGATTATTATGAAGTAGTGCAAATGGGTTCCTTATACCTTCCTCTCTGTGTACCATCACCCTTCCCACCCCCCTCTCACACATATACCAGACCTGTATAAGACTTTCATGGGCTGTAACCCTGATCCATACAGCTGTAAAACAGGAAAAAAAGCCACTGTCATTGTCTCTGGTACTGCTGACTTTGACTGTTGTACTAGCTTCTCCTCTTCTACCTCCTTTCCTGGGATCTAGTGAGAGCATTTCACCCAGAGCAGGTAATGTGTAGAAGCTCAGTCAATCTGCATTTGCAGACCTTTAGCAGATGCACCTTCACAGCACTCGCTCCCTGAAAAATGCAACCTCTCACTTCCCCCACCCCTTCCACATACATGCACACAGGTAAGTCAAGAATGTGCAAGCCAAGAAAGCGCTGCTTTTCTGGAGCAGGATCAAGTGAACGTCGACACCACCTGTCCAATGTCTCCCAATTCTCCACTCCAACTGCATTTGCCTACCCTGTATCCGAAGCCACTCCTGAAAATCCCCTGACCTACAGCGAAAGGGGGCAAAAAGATCCCTGCATTGCAAGGGCTTGAACTAGATGACCGTCAAGGTCCCTCCCAACTCTACAATTCTGTTCCTTGACATGAGAAATGTCAAGCGTTATAAAACTGAATCATGAGAAATGGCAAGATCTTCTGACAGTAGCTTTCGTTGATGCAGACATCAGAAAACAGTTATGCTGAAGAATATTTGTGCAGTGGTTGCATGGTCAAGATGCAACAGGTTGAGAGGAAGGCCTTTCAGTAGCTTGATGTTTTCCATCACAGCCTCTAATGTGTCAGCAATCCTGTGAGATCACAGGCGAAAGTGTTTATGGCCTTAGTGGTAATTGGCTGTCAGGGAGATATCTACCTGTAAATTCATCTTATTGTTAAACCTACTTTAAGAGAAGCTTTGCAAACTCAGTTATTTCTTGACATTTCTAGGGCAAGAAAAATCTCTGAAGAACCCAGCAGGTCAGTATTTCTCTTCCCTGCCTCTGAAGAGTACAAAGGGACTCACTTTTCCTTTCTTTCTTGTTTGTGTGCTTCTTTTGTAAGCTGAGCAGCTTTTCTGCTGTAGGGATGGATGACTTTCTTCTCCTGTGCTCCCCTTTTGCCCTTTGCTGCTTTAGGCTGAAAAAAAAAGAATCAGAAGAAAGACACAGTAAGAATTTTGAGAAGTATTTTCCTTCAAAGGCTTCTTGGGAGTTATTGCATGCGGGTGAAAGGCAGCTCAGAAGCAGCAGGACCTGATGAAAAATAAACAGTCAAACCTTAAATTCAAGACAGATTATGTCACTTAAAACATTCTATTTACCGAAGTAAGGGTTTAAAATGAGAGATTTTAATAGACTCAATGTATTTAACTACATATTGATGAAATACAATCACACCCAGCTAAAACAATAAAGCTATTATCTGAGATAAAGCAAATTTACATACTGTCATAATAATTTCTAAATGCACAGCTGATAAGACTTATTCCCGACACCCCACTGCTAACAGACTGGATCCTGAGCACTGCTGTCATCACGTGGCAGCAATGGACTTGATCTAGGCCTTTGCTGTACCAGCCTGGGAACTGGCACAGTGAAGGGCCAATTTTTCTTCCCTTCCCACCCCCAGCAAATTTCACCCTGGCTGGTATGTGCAATGGGATTGTGGGGGTGCTACTGGCTACACAGCTCCTGTTGCAGTCTACCTTTTGAAATGTTAGTGATAATAATCAATACCTCCAGCGCCCTTGATGTGTGTTGGTGACAGTGTTATTCAGTTTGTAGGATTGATGCCAAAACTAGGTTTACAATAATGAGAACATACTAACAAATATTAGAAGGAGCACTCAAAACAACCAAGGGGAGAATTATGAACAGGATCTATATAAGGCACTTGGTAATTAATCTCAAACAACCACTATGGATGTTCAGTTTTTACATCTGCATTAAATGTGTTGTTGTCCTCCAACTCCACAAACACTTATAGTACATCAGCTTTCTGAATCCCAGGACTCTTAGCTGTGAACCAGGAAACAGCAATGAGATGCACTGGTGGTCTTACTATCTGCATAGTGTCTAGCAGGTGAATGGTATTCTAATCACCAAGGGGGGGGGAGAGAGAGAGAGAGCGAGAGCGAGAGAGAGAGAGAGAGATGAAAAAGGTACATACTAGGATAATCAAAAGAATCCAAGAGTAGATGCATTCAACACAAAAGAAAGGCTATGCTGTTTGAGCTTTTTAGAGGGAAGAAAAAGATGACCAAATAGAGACATCAACAAGGTGTACACAATTATGGGTAGAATAGAACAAGGTGGGGAACTTCCCCTATCACTCATATACCATATGTGACAGCTAGCTGGGGCTATCTGCTCTGTTGCACAGGTGATCCAGCCATGTCTTTACCTGCCCCACAGCTAAGATTACTTATGAAATCAGGAGTAGGGCAGGTGGGCATGGTTTGTGGAAAACTATCACACTGCCAAATTTAGCCTGTGAGCCAGAGTCACCTGTTGTAGAGAAAATTGAGATTTCCCCCCCTCCCTCTTCCTTAAGACTAGAACTTGGGGGTCACTCTGTGAAATTGATTGTCAGAAGATTAAGAATAGATAAAATATACTTTTTGTTGCAGAGAACCAATGACAACTGCATGTCTAGTACATATGAAAATTCTGTATAACTTCCAGGACCCATTTCCCTCTCCCTCAGTTTCCCTCAGTACACTGGTGACAATAAAAACAGCACGTGAAGTCTTGGTGTCTATCCACAAATACAGTGGGCAAAGCAAATTCAGCATACTGTTATCCTGCCAGCTACTCTAGAATAGAAGGGGCTATAACTAAAATAAGATGAAAAATATTGAATTGCTAAAAAGTTTTTCCCCCTAAAAAGAGAGATAAAGATGAGTAGCTAGAATAGAATGAAAACCTACCACTATGAAGAAAGAAAAAATACACTGAATGGGCTACAAAGCAATTACAAACATCAAAATAAAGTTTATTTCTGGATTTATAGTAAAGTATATCTTTTATTTGTCTCCTGCAGGGAGAGGCAACCAGAATCCTTCCAGATGTTGTTGAACTTCAGCTCCCATCATTCCTAGCTAACATGGCTGAGTCAGAGATGATGGGAGTTCAACAACATTCTTGGTATGAAAAGAGAAGAAAGCCAAAGACAAAACTGCACACCCTATATTAGCAACTTCATTAACAAATGTAACAGTTGCTTAATTGTTCTATTTAAATGTATTTCTGTAAAATCAGGCACGATTTTGGTTAAAGGGTGTATTTTCCTAAGGTCTATTATGAGAATTGGAATAGCAACATTTTATGTATTCATACCGCAGAAGGGTACCATAAAGGCTGCATTATCTTGAAGCGATTTTTAAAGTCAGAAACATTACAATACACTCATATTCAGCTATCAAACTGGATGTGTAGGGTGGGGGTTATATAACTGACTGTTAACACATATAAAACCCGAATATCTTGGAGGCTACACTTGGACCCTTCTACCTATATGCTGTCTTTCCACAAGGATTGTTCTGTTGATTATGTAGGATGGCTCCAATATAATTTAACCTCAAGTGTATTCTTTGACACAATCTCCCTATTAACTTCCAAACTCAATTCAAAATTAAAGGTTTGAGTAAACAGCCCTTCGTGCTTTCTCCCTTATATTCTGTGTCAATCACCAAGAGTTCTAAATCACACTATTATTCTATGTACAACAAACTTTCCCAGAGTCTTGTGTAATGAAAAGCACATTTCCACCTTGGCAGGCTTAGTTTAAGAAGGGGGTAATCATTTTCCAAACATAGTGTTCCATCACATTTTTTTATTTTACTGCCAGCCAACTCACAGTTGGGGGACATCCAGAACTAAAATAAAAATGTGTTTCCTCTGCAGCAAATTATGATAATAGGTTGCGCAGATGGTATGTTTTTCATTTTGTATTCAGTACAGTATTACTGGGGACATTTTTGAAGAGGGTGACAATCAAAAATAGAATTATTGCACAATGTATGTGCATCTCTTTTCAATAGTATGCCCTACTGAGTTCAGTGGGGTTTACTTCCAGGTAAACAGGCACAGGACTACAGCCTTAATTTTCTCTGAAGCATTTCAAATCAGATTTTATATTTTTCCATATGAAGCCAAAACATTTCACCTCCTCTTCTGAATTTCTTGTGATGATGAAAAGTATTCAAAAGCAGTTATTCATGCACTTATGCTGCCCAATAATATGCTTTGCAGAAATCTCACTAAGTTTAATGGATAGAATTTTAGTCTTAGACTGAAGCACTGAGCATATTTACTCATAAAAGATCCATGAACATAACATCAATGAGACTTATTTCCAAGTAAAGGCTATGGGTGGTTACAGAATGAGTAGCATCACCACACTATTCCATACTGCAGCAACTAAGAGACTGACCTACAAATCAGAAGTCAGGAAATTTGGATCTCACCTCTGTCATAAACTCACTAGGTGGCCTGAGGCAAGACACTCTCAAACTCGACCCCACCCCATCTGCAAAATGGGGGATAATTATATTGACTTACCATGCAACATTATTGTAGGAACTACAATTACACAATACAAGTGAAGTGCTTTGGGTACTTTAAAGTGCTACAAAATTAGTATTGCTTATTATTGTTCATTTTTATTTTTATTTTTATTTTTCTTCTTATTATTATTATTCATTACCAAAATAATATAATGATTCAGTTAACAAAACATTTCCACATAACATGTAAAAGAAGAATGGTCACAAAGATGTACTTGGAAGTTTGAGGGGGGAACCTGTTGAAATCTAAGACAGGACTTCCTAAAAATATCTCAAGGACTCAAAGAGAGACTTCACTGCCCCCTATAGGTTCTTCATCTTCCCTAAAACTAACAGAAAATAATTGTGCAAGAGAGTAAAAATATTAATTATACAGTGCAGAGAATAACCTTTTCTTGTAGCATCTGAGCACAGATGCTACCAATAACTTGCCAAATACCATAGATTATCTAGGAACAAATGCTGCAAACACCTGATATAGGCTGGCTTGTTAGCTAGCAGTGAATAACCACTAGTGATTAAACATGTGCTCATACACAAGCAATAATACAGACAACCATTTACTATATGCAGTACTTTTCTACAATATATGGCAGCCAGGTTGGCTGTAGCATCTTTCTTTCTTACGTACTTATTTATCCATGCCTCCATCCTTTCCCCTCTTCCCTCCCTACCCCCTTTTCCATTGCGTGTTCTGTGTTTTAAGATTGTAAAACCTGTAGTCAGGGACTGCCTTGTTTCAATTGATGGCCAACATAAGCCATTCTGGGAGCCTCTTTGACTGAAGAGCAGGGCACAAATGTTCTCCATAAACATTAAATAACCATCATCAACAGGACACAGCCAGTTACTAACTTACTAAGCACAAGCAGGTGTGAATGGGTGGGGGGACGGAACGTTGTTAACCGTTTGCAATGTAGTTTCCAGGCACGTCTGCTTAGAGATGAGTCACACTGAATTCACAGTAGGACTCAAGTCCTGATGATGATGATGATTTATTGAATTTGTATACCGCCCTATACCCAGATGTCTTAGAGCGGTTCACAGAACAAAATCAATATATATGTGTGTGTGTGTTTGTGTATACATATACATATACATAAATATATATATATATATATATATATATATATATATATATATATATATAATCTACACACATACACACACACACACACACACACACACACACACACACACATATATATACCAATAATCCCCCCCCCCCGATAGTAGCAGTTGCAATCCAACAGCATTTGCGGCCTGCTGCAGTGGCCGCAGCAGTTCAGGGGCCCCTTAAAGGACAGAAAACCTATTTTTGGCCAGAGCTTTCGTGGGTTGCAGCCACTGGAAACGAGCCGGAACAGGCCTGTCTCTCTCGCACGACAACCGCGCTCGGTAAAGAGTCGTGTACATTCCCCCTCGCCTCCGCTCTTTCCAAAGCCCAATCGCCCTCCCGAGCTCACCATGTTCGCGGAGGAAGAAACCAAGCAGAGCTTCCCGGCACGCTCGGCGTGCGCCTCAGAGTGGGGGAAGGAGTCCGTCGCTGTAAACCACCCGGCTAGACCCTGCGACCCACGAGCCCTCGGTTCCGCTTCCTCCCGCCAATTAACAGCAGCCTCCCGGTGATTCGCCGTTGGCTGCGTCACTCCTGCTTCCGAGCTGTGATTGGGAGGAGCGGGTGTTGTTCAACCGTCAGAAGAGCGAAAGTACCCGACCGCTTGTTTAGTCTTATTTTAGCTGCGTGCGCGTCGAAAAAGCGGAAATCCGCGGGTTCCGTGTGTGCGATTTGCCCCTTATGAGCGTTTACAGTAGCTCCTTTAGCGATCAAAAGGATCCTTTAGAAAGAGAGCTATTCAGTTCTAGGTCTGTTTTTAAATTAGCTCTCTGGTGAGTTTTATTCACAACAGCGCCTGCATGCACAGAACTTTAAAGCACATTGAGAGCGCACACACGAATCCTGGAAACAAGTTTATCCCTGCTCACAAAACTGCAATTCCCAGCACCCTTAACAAACTGTAGCTCCCGTGCTTTTGGCAAGTGGTACTTTGAATGTACTTTAAAAGTGTGGTGCGTATTCCATCAACCACTAATTTGGTCCCCCACCCCCCAAGAACATGAACTTCTATTTTGAATTCAAGAAATAAGTCCTTTTCAGGGGGAAAGGCAGGGCATAAAGAAATTGTAATAATAATAATCTACTTAGAAGCGGCCACCTACCACGAGGTTGCAGGAGGCTGAATGGTTGTTGCTGTTCTTTTAACGTAATTTATTATTCAGTTTAGCCCCACATTTCCTCCAGGGTACTACTGGTCTTATTAAAAAGAAATAGCAGTAGGTCCCCATAATCTACTAGACACCCACCCATTGATAAAGTAAATTGGGACAGGGCACTTGAATCAGCTAGCAAAACAAGCATCCAAATGAACCGTCGTTTATGCCATCTTTCTATAGCAAATTATTGCCAACATTAAAAGGTTTTTCACAAGTCCAAAATTGTTTGTCTGGAGGGTCCTACAACTCTGAGGAGCACATAGGTGGTTAGAAGCAGGGGTGGTACCCCCCCCCCCCATTTCACCACCATAGGCGAAATGGGAAGTGTTGCCACTGCCTCCACTCCCACCACTGCTGCCACCACCATACCTGCCGCCACAGCTGCCTACATCACCTGCTCTGCTGCCACCCTGCCGCAGCTATGATTGGTGAAGTGCCACCAGCATGGGCACACATTTCAGGCAAGATTGTGCCCATTTGGGGTGAGGATTCTCTCAAAATAGATGTGCCTATGGTGGTTCCGCTTCCTGCTGCTGGCAGGGGCAGGCAGGATATCTGCAGCGATGCCACCTTGGGGAGTTTCTGCCACCTGAGACAGTGGCCTTACCCTGCTTAATGGCTAGACCAGCTCTGGTTAGAAGGAGTCGGGTAAGGAAAAACAGAGCACCCCAAGTTGCAAAAGCGGAAGTTATTTGCATTAATGCAAAGTCACCACTGGATACAATCCACAGTATTTAGTGGGATTGATTCATAGACACATAAGATTTGCAGCCTTGGCACCAAGTGCTGTCCCCATCTCCTTCTGTAAAGACGGCAGCAACTTACAACCATTTATACTGCTCACACTGCCTGGATGGTTATACACAGGGGCGGCGCATCCTTTTCTGCCACTCGAGGCAAAATTGAAAGTGCTGCTTGCCCTGCTGCCGCTGCCTCTTCTGCCACTACCTACCTGCTCCTGCAGCTGTCTACTCAGCCACTGCCATGCTCCCTGCTGCATCGGCGCTGATTTTAGGTGAGATGGTGCCAATTTGGAATATTTCACCCCAAGTGGATGCTTTGTTGCCCAAAATCAGCACCAATGACAGTAGCGCTTCTCCACTTCTGGTGGAAGCAGCAGGGCAGGCAGGGCACCCGTCACGGGCATAGCCAGGATTTATGTTAGCAGGGGCAAGCTTCATGGGGGGGGGGGCAGAACCTCAGTTATTTTTATTGATTTACTTAACTGGGGGGCAGCTGCCCCCTGCCCCGCCCATTGGCTATGCCCATGGCACCCATGGGTGTGCCACCTGGGGGGGCATTTGCCATTTAAGGCAGTGGCCTCATCCTGCCTAATGGCTGAGCCAACTCTGGTTATCCATGTTGTTGCCTGCTATTTATATATTGCCTAACACTGTTAATTCTCTGACTACTAGGCTTCATGTTCTCTAGCTAGATAGCCATGCTGATTCATGTAGGAAAATGTGAGGTGCTTTTTGTAACGCTGCATCCAGTGTCAAGGTATTTGAAAACAATTTTCTAAATGGCATGAGTGAGATGAGAAATGATGAATACGATTTCACGGCTTCAAGAGAAGATTGCCCTTTATTGAGCCTTGATTATGGTAACTACAGATGCCAGTCATGATATTCTGCCAAGTCTGATTTAGGTACAGATGAATACATTTACAAGGCTTCTGCAGAAATTTACTGTACTTTATGGAATGCTTCAGTTGATACAGATTCAGTTCAAGAGGTTGTTGGGGGGGATTTATATATATAAAAAATCTTCTGAAACAAGATCTAGTTTTATACTGTGCCAGAGTGTTGGGTTTGACAGTGGGAAACCCAGTTTGAAACCTATTAAAGGGAGGTGTAGAATGGGGTATGTTAAAACATACAGTATATGATTATGCTGCACTGCCTGTTTCTTCAACTACACATGACAAGGGAGGCATAGATCACCAGCACACGCAATTCGTAATTTGGATCTTAGCTCTGCAGTTTATTCAGTGGTTTTAGATTACTTAGTTACTCTCTCGCAACCTAATCTACCTTGCTTGATTGTTCTAGGCTAAAATGCTTCTCTCTGCTCTTTGCAAAAGGGGTGGAAAGAAATGGCAGATCAGGGAAGTATCAGTGCAGCAGTGGATAACATAATTACATTTCAGATTCCCTGAGGATTATTGCACAAATCCTCATGAAAGTTGGTACCTCTTTTCCTATGTTTTTTTAAAGGTACTTCTAGTTTAGTGTTAAAGACTAGCACACAAAGAAGCTGCTATCTGGACAAAGTCTGGTTGGATAAATATTATTTTTCAATAAGATATAGATGGGGGTTAGGGTCTCATAGGGCATTTTCTATTAACATTTTGGAATAGTAGTTTCCAAATTTAAAACACTGCAACACATTTTCAAATACCTATAGACAGGTTTCGAGTGTGTTCTTGTTTTTATTACAAAAACTACACAGCTTGCCTCCTATAGTGCATAATATTTATATTTCCCCTCCACTCCAACTATAGGATTAAAATAAGGGGAAGTAGGTCCAATTCACAATCTACTAATGGTCTTGCTTGGTTTAAAAGAACCAAAAGACCAAAAACCACTTTTCAGAATGAAAGTGCTATATTGACTGATTGTCGTAAGAGTAACAATAAATGTGATGTGCATCTACAGCCCGGATACAGAATGGAAAATTACAAGTAATGCCCCCCCCCCCAAATTATATCTCTTATTTTAAATTATCCTACTATTTATCATATGTTTGGTTTATTTAATAAAATAAACTTGCTGATCAACAGCTACGGTAATCCCCGTGGCTGTGCCACTAGACAACTTAAGAAGCTGTCCTTATCAAGGAAGGTAGGATTAGTCAGTGCTAAACAACACACCAGCAAATCTTTAATTGATTTTAGAATTACCACAATAACTGAGGAGTAAATAATAGCGCTCATTCATTTGGCTGGAACAATAAGATTAGCACATTTTCCATTACATGCTATGAGCAAGTGTCATTTATTAACCACAGGCAGTTGTCATGGAAGTCTTTGAGGACACACCAGTCAAGGAGCTAAACAGACACTTTATCATTTTACTGCGCTATGCATTTAAAGCAGTAGCACACCACTTTAAAGAGTCATACCTCCCCCCCAAAGAATCCTGGGAAATTGAGTTTGTTAAGGGTGCTAGAAGTCCTCTATTGCCAGAGTGGTTTAGCAAGCAATGTCTCTCCCAAGGGACATCTAGAAGAATATCCTCTTCTTGGATGCTACTCCCTGAACTTCTGGGTGTGATGAAACTACCAAGATGTCCCCCTCTGCTAACCTTAACATGCAAGAGGCTCTGTAGGGAAGGATGTAGCCCATCCAATATTTGGAGCCTGAGTTGTTTAGAGCTTTAAACACCAACACAAGCACCTTGAATTGGGCGCAGAAATGAGCTAGCAGCTTGTGCAGCTGTTTTCAAAAAGGGCTGAGTTCTAAATGGAACCCCAAGTAGTAATCTGGCTGCTGTGTTTTGGACAAGTCGAAGTTTTGAACCATCTTCAAAAGTAGGCATACATAGAAAGCGTTGCAATGATCAAATCTGGAATCATAGAATTGTGGAGTTGGAAGGGATCCACAGGGTCATCTAGTCCAATGCAGGAATCTTTTGCCCAACGTGGGGCTTGAACCCATGACACTGAGATTCAGAGTCTTGTGCTGTGTTGATTACAGTAGCAAATCATCTCTGCTCAAAAGTGGTCATAGCTGGCAAACCAGCCAGAGCTGGAAATGGGTACTCCTAACCACCAGAGTCACTTGAAACTCTAGTGACAATGTGGACGCCAGGAGCACCTTCGAGCTATAGGCCTCCTCTTTCCAGGGGACTGCAACACCAGCCAGAACAGACCATCTCCTCATCTCTCAGACTCCAGAATTCAAACATCTCTGTCTTACCAGAATTAACCCTCAATTTATTGATCCACATCCAGCCCATCACCACTTCCAAGCACCAGTCTAGCACCTGAACCAGCTGTAATTAAGAAGGCAGGCAGGTGGTGATGGGGGCTGACTGAGGGCCTACAGAGGCTGGTGGGGCAACACGCCATTCACCCTAACAGACCAGCCTCCTGTGCTACATTATGTCTTTGGTAAAATAATCACCTTCTCGGTATGAAGTGGACAATATTTTGATATGAATATATATTAATAGCTGTCTTGTCTCAGGTTGGTTTTATATTCTGCTGCCTGATATGGTAAGTTAGCTAACTGGATCTTTGGGTAAATAAAAAAGACTCTCAGAATAGATTTTCCATCTTTTCCTTTGGACTGAATATGTCAGTAAACATAGCAACCAATGAATAATAATGAGAAATACTTTTTTTCTTTTAACATCCTTGCTATAGGCATGACTTTTAGCAACCTAACTGTAGGTATTCTGTTTTAACTGTTTTTAATTCTGAATTTTTGATTGTTGGAACACACTCTGGGAGCCTGTTAGTAAACAGCAGGTAAAAAATTTAATAATAAAAAAATCAATCAAGCAATCAAATCAATCAATCAATCAATCAATCAGTATGCCACAGTGAAAACAAAGTTATCCTTTAAGCTATATGATTCATTTGTGATGCTGAGTATTCTTTATTCATTAGAATAGAGGTGGAAGGGTCATCTAGTCCAAGCCCCTTCAATGCAGGAATCTCAACTAAAGCATCCATGACAACTGGCCATCTAACCTCTGCTTAAGAATCTACAAGGAAGAAGAGTCCATGAGCTCCAGGTGGGGTCCATTGCACTGTTGAACAACTCTTACTGTCAGAAAGTTCTTCCTGGAATCTCCTTTCTTGTAACTTGAATCCATTAGTTTCGGACCTCCTCTGGAGCAGGAGAAAAGAAGCTTGCTCCATCTTCCATGCGAAAGCACCTAAGATACTTGAAGATGGCTATCAAATCTCATCTTTTACAGGCTAAACATAGCCAACTCCCTCAACCGTTCTTCATAGGGCTTGAATTCCAGACCCTTTATCATATTGGTTGCCCTCCTCTGCACACATTCCAGCTTGTCGATCTCCTCCTTAAATTGTGGTGACCAAAACTGGACACAGTATTCTAGGTGTGGTCTGACCAAGGCAGAATAGGGCGGTGCTATGATTTCTCTTGCTCTGGACACTTTATCTCTGTTGATGCAGCGTAGAATAGCGTTATCTCCCCCCCCCCCCATTGCATCGCATTGTTAACTCATGTTAAGCTTGTGGTCTACTAAGACCCCAGATCCTGTTTCAATCATAATTCTCTTGATATTTACTCTTAGGGAAGTTTAAGTAAACATGCTCTGTCTTGGTGACATATGTTCCTGCCCCCTCCCAACCATATTTTAATAATATTGATTCCAGGAAATCATTCAGCCTTCTATGCTACAAAACTCATGTTTGTAGCTTCGAGAACACTGTCCAACCATTATACCATGCTCTTAAAATTCCCTTTGGCTACATGGATATAATCAGACAGCCTACCTAGGGAAGACCAGCAGAGAAGAGAACCGAGACAACAGTGTTTTACTTATCATTAGTCTTACCCACTGACTGAGCAACAGCTAAAAGCTAGCTGTTATTGTGTTTCTCTTGAATCTGGCAGGCCACAGGTTTGCCCTCCCTGTTCTAAACTCTAGGATGCAAGAGGATTTTCCTGCTGGGCTCACTTGTTTGTCACCTATCTGACACATTTCAGCAAGAGAGTCATATCACAGAGTGAGAGTTTCATAGATGAGTTATTCCAGGCTTCATGGGGACTGCTTTGTCAAAGGTGCTGTGCTGATCTTCATCCTGTTTCCTTCATAAATTGATTTGATCTTTATAACCAGCTGATGAAAGTCAATAGTCCAATATGTTTGTCTTTTCGTAAGCATAACAGTATCCTTTAATAAGCATTCAATCACCAGGAGGTGTGAAATCATTTATGGCTAGTGTTGCCAACGAGACAATGATTGTGGACAGAATCCACACCTTAGATAGAGAAGCAAAGGACAAGTCTTGTTTTGAGGTTTTCTATGGATCCCATGTAAAACATTGTAAAACAGTACCTTTGTAAAGCAGAGATGCACATTAGTGACTCATATCCAACTCAGGGACCATTCAAAGAAATAAGCAGGAAAGCTCCATGCATTATGAAAATAAATTATGAGGCACTAGTAAGGCAATGGGGACCACAGCTCAAGTTATTTCAGCCTCTCCCTATGGCAAGCCTTGTGTATCTCCTGGTTTCCATTCTGCTGCTCTTACCAGAAGCTGCCCACAGATTTACTAGGCAGCTCCTGGTATGGCCTGCTTTAAGCTTGTTGCTGCTGCTATTCTTCCTTGCAAAATGCTTGTTCCCCTCACACAGACGCCAATGTGTGCGTTTGGTGGAGTGTTTTGAAAACAATCTCTGTGGGAACATTATTCCCATGGTAAGATTCAGGCCCTTCCCTTTTGGGGGCCCATGGGTTCTCCGTGCAGGCTTCCTACCTGCTGGGTAATGAGGGTGACATGGCTGGCCCATCCATGAGGCAAGGTGAGGTGACTGCCTTAAGCAGCAGGATCCACAGGGGCAGCAGATCCTTATGTATATCTTTATTGCCCTCTTGTTCCTGATGTAGATATTTGCTCATTCCTTATTGTCTGGTGATGGGCTGGTAGCTATTTTGTGGTTTACCTCAGGTGCCAAAATGTATTGTGCTGGTACTGGAGGGTGGTTACCAGTTATGATAAGGCCGTGAGGCCTTCCTTTGCTCTGACAGTTTCCCTGGCAAAAGGGCAGTTGTTAGCAGGCTGACATGGGATTCAAACTATGGAAAGGGCTGGAGCTTGAGTTCGCAGGTGGCTGTTTCTGACCTGTCCATTGCACTATGAGGGCTTGTTCTGGTGCATGTGCATGCTGTATAGCAGGGGTGCCCAAACCTTTTTCAAAGAGGGCCAGATTTGATGAAGTGAACATGTGTGAGGGCCAGCCAAAGTTTTTAGGATTAAAGTTGAGCTTTTTTAAAGGATTGAAGTTGCTGAGCTTTTTTTTTTTGACAGGGGCTAGATACAACTGGCAAGATTGGCCCCCCAAAACGGACTTTGGACATGCCTGCTCTATAGGGTATCATTGGCTGTCTCGTTGTGCATTGTGTGTGTAGAGACAGAGAACCTGTGGCTCTCCAGAGACTGTTGGAGTCTGACTTCCATCACCCCCAGCTAGCATGGCCAGAATTCAAGGGTGATGGGAGATATATGCTGCATACTGTGCAATTACTGAGTATCGATTGGTGCTTTCCTTGCTTGGGGTGGGGTCATCATTAATGCATAATTGCTGTGGTTGGTAGATGGTGTTACCATGGACATTCTCTCTGGATGTTGTCACGTAATCTCATTTCTACTGATACCATTTTGCTCTCTCCTTTGCTACTAGGTGTGCATGAGATGGGCGCTATCTTACACTAACATAATCACCAACGTATCAAGAGCATAAAAGCTGCCAGTCGAGTAGGACCATAAGATCAGGATTTCACTATGTACCAATCCCATGCTGCCTGGATGAAAATAAGGGACTGCCTGGTAGAAATACTGCTGCAACATTTTAGTGCTTATTCAATTTTCTCATCATTCTATGTTTGTACACACACACACACACACACACACACACACACACACACACGAATGCAAAACAGCATGAAATAATATTCATTTCATCTAAATGTGTTCATATAAATAACAAGTTAGAAAAAGACACTCATTTGAGCATTCATTTACCCGTGTTATTCTTTGTAAGCCTATGGATTTATTAAAATGTCTAATTTAATGAATTTATACTTGGCTTGTTGCTATCAGATCTTGCTGTTCTGCTCCCAAAGATCAATTTAATTTTTCATTTAAGACCCTGGATCAACTACCAGTTATCTGTGTTGATATTTCTTGTTTGCCAGGCTTTAACTTTGTATTGGATTCTGCACATAAACTCAGCACTGTGCACTTAAGGCAGGCTGCAGTATTGATCAGTTCTTATGTATCCACTGGCTTGGGTAGTCTGTGTTGGGGGCCACAGATTCTTTTCTTCACTCTGAAATGGTGGTAGATGACAGGAACAGTCACTAGGGTCTTCTGTCCCCAATACAGGGGGATACTGCAGTTTCACATTTTTTGGGAATGAGTCCCATTCCTTATGTTGGAGTACCAGTAATCAGAAAACTTAACATTGAAAGGTCCACCTACAATTGAAGAGCAGACATGATGGGGATATGGGATGTTTTCATGGTACCAGTTTGACATCCTTAAACCTATAGTCCCATCTGTCTTTTATTTACACAACCTTACACTTGCCAAGCTAGCATAGAAAGGCTCTGCAATGGGTCTTAGAGAGGCAGCTAGAGCAGAACTGGAAAGCTGTAGCCAAATTGGAAAACAGCCAGTGTGATTATAGCACCTTCTGGGGCACAAAGATATGCTTATGCTGAGAGAGATATAATGGGAGATATGACCAAGTTGTCATACCGCACTTTAAAGAAAAGATCAGCAACACAGCTCAATTCTTTCAGAAGCAAGACATCCCCTTGCTGAGCTAAACTTTGGTATTAAAGTATAGCTGCTTGATCCACAGTACAGACATACCAAAGTGCAAGGATTTACGTGAATGCAATCCCACTGAAGTCTCTGATGTGATATAATACAGTAGGCGGCTCCAGAACAGGAGTGACACAGAGTATTTACTTTTTTCTGTCTCCTCTCTCAAAGCTGCACTCCAGCAAAACTAATTAGCTGAATGCTGATTTTAAATTTTTGCCTCTTTTTTTTACTGTATATCTATGTATGTTTGTTGTAAACCGCTTTGATTTTTTTTTAAAAAATGAAGTGTTATACAATTTTTTTTCTAAATAAATAAATAATCTCAAGCAAGAGTTCCCTGATGCATGTGCTTCTATTGTACTTGTCTAAAGCGTAGCTTGCATCCCACATTAATCCTACTCAGAGAAGACCCATTGAAATTAAAGGACATGAGTAACTTAGGTCCATGGACTTCAGTGGATCTGCTCTGAGTATGACGTGGTTGAGACAGCCCTCAATATACACAACATGGGTATGTGCTAAAATGTAATGCTGGTTATTTCTTATCATTGTCTCTTCCTTCCCTCTATTGTCTTATTTAGATTGCAAGCTTCTAGAGCCAAAAACTCTGATTCAGTAGTACTAAACAATAGAAAGTCATCATGTATGCACAAGCTTCTTTTCAACCAGATTCAACCAGTTTCTTAAAATAGAAATTATTTATATCAAGTAATAAAGAGATTGCCTTATTTATTCCATTCACGCAGAAGCCAACGATTTATTTAAAAAGAAATATTCCCTAAAGAGCAATGGGTTCACTCATGACAACGATACATTGTTCTTAATATTTGATTGTTACCTCATGACAATACATTGTTTTAAGTATCTGCTAGCAAGATTTGCAATCTAGGTATCTTTGACATGATGTTAAAGCAGCTTTAGAAGGAACTTTGTGGAACTGCGTTTTGATATTGCATTTCTGCTTATAGGGTAGCATCCAGTGATATTTTTCTAGAAAAAGAGGTTCCGGGACTCACCATGAACGCCTCTCTCGTTCTCTTATCATGGCAATGGTGCCCACCTGAGAAGTGCAGGAACTGAGTTCTGTTGAAAAAAAGCCCTGGTAGCATCCAACACAGTGCTGCTCCTAACCAGTGGTGTAGCGTGGGTTGTCAGCACCCGGGGCAAGGCAAGTAATTTGTGCCCCCTAACCCGTGGATTTGCGCCCCCTAACCCTAACCCCCAGATGTTGTGCCCGGTGCGGCCGGCCCCCCCTGCACCCCCCACGCTACGCCACTGCTCCTAACACAAGGATTTTTGACTACAAAGGAGACCTTCCCCTCTGTTTCTTCTCTTTGAGCATCCTTTAAATCTGTCCAGGGGATTCCCCCAACCTTCTGGAGCAGATTTGGGGAGCATGGGGTTTATGGGTAAAGGGAGGGGAAGTTCCCTTGCACAAGTCGGAATCCTTGCACTACCAGAAATACTTTGCTGGATGCCACCCATAGTGTACATATTGAAAACGATCTGTTTCTTTTGTACATCAAATAGATGCCTCCTGACAGAAAATCTGACATGAGTGGTTGTCATAGAGGGAATGATGAGAGGTTTGTAGATTGACCAGTCAAACCTTGACACCTGGCATGTTTACAAACTGAGAAGTGTTATCAAATCATCCAACCACCGAGTTAACCTTTGTCACATTAAATGGACAACAGGAACTTTCCGTAACGCATTCCCGCAAGCAGTCAGATGATATGTTTCACAGTTTGAACCTGCGAGGATACTAATTTGTTTTGTTGTTCCATTTACAGCAGTTTTATGATAATGGTAAGCATGGAATAAGGGCCATCAAATCAGCTTTTATGCCATTATTAAGAAATCCATATAGAATGGGATTTAAACAGCAGGACATCATGCCCAGCAAATGACAAATACAGTACACCAATTTAAAATGCTTGTTTGAGATGAGATTGCCATTAAAATCTGTTACAACGTGGAAAACGTGAAGAGGCATCCAACTGACTGCAAAAACTATGATCAGCACCGTCAGTCGGCAGAAAACCTTCCGAGACCTTTTCCGAATCCGAGTGGTGGATCGGGCTATTGTAATCCCATCCTGTGTTTCAGAACTCTCTGGTTTCACCTCAAAGCAGATGGGAATCCCTGGGATGAATTTGCTGGACGAAAGCTGACTTCTTTCTGTCCCTGATGTTTCAGGGAGATCCCCAGAAGTATTGCCCCGATGGTGCCTTAATATTGCTGGTACCACGCTAGCTGTCTTTTTGCTGTACCTCCTCCGATGTTTCCTAACCAAAGTATAACTCCACCTCTCGGAGCTAGATAGCTGTCCCTGAGGCCCCCGGCTCTTGGGTGCATGGAGGGTTAAGTTTATCATCTCGTTCTCTTCCAGTTTGTTTTCTTTGCCTGACAATCTGGAACTTACAGACCTGCAGACTCTGGTGTGACTGACGGTGAGGCAAACCAAAGGCAAAATGTACTGCATGAGCAACAAGGAAATAGTGAATGCAACCCTGTAGCACGTAGATGGCCAAGACTCCACACACAAGCGCTTGCTTTTCAGCGCTTCCAGGTGGAGATCTTCGAGCTTGTGGAAAACAAGCAGAGGGGAGCAAATGGCTAAGCCAAGAGTCCAGATGGTGAAAATGAGGTAGCAGCCGTGTCTCAGCGTCAGGTTACTAGAAAGAGGGTGGCGGATCAAACGGTACCTGACCACAGCAATGGAAATCAGCATCCAGGTGGACAGCAGGACAGACACACATTGGAGGAAAGGCATTACATGGCACATGACTTCGCCAAACATCCACTGATCAAGTAGAACTGAGGTCAAGGTGAAGGGAGAGCAAAAGACCACCACTAGTATGTCGGAAAAGGCTAAGTTGCCAATGAGGAAGTTTATTATGGTTTTTTGCTTGCACTTCATTAGAGCCATGAGGATCAGCAGGTTTCCTATGAAGCCAGCGAGGCTGATGAAAGTGTAAAGCCCAATCAGGAAGTACTGAATGTCCTCTACGCTGTTTTTATAGTCTTCCCAGGTAGGAAAATGGGAGCCCTTGGAAGGGGCTGAGTTGTTCTCTGCGGCAAGTGTCCTGTTGCTGTAATCTTTGAGGTCTCTATCCATACTGAAGTCCTGTTTGGAACCAGAAATAGAATGAGTATCAGGTGCAGAAACAAGGGCACCCATGCAAACCACATTTCGATACCTAATAAATAAGTGTGGTGCTGTAATTTTACTTACGTTAAGTGGCAAATGTATTCCAAAGAATGTATTCTATCCAAAGCTAAATTTCCCTCTTAAAAAATTCAAAAAACAGATTTTTCTCCCAATCATCTTTCAGAAGCAGCTTTTTAAAAATGATGCTCAAAATGTATTTCCCACCTTTCTCAAGGCAAGTTGCAAAACAAGAGAACTAAGATAATACATAAATAATACAAATAACAACACATTTCACAATCAGCTAAAAAGGAAGCATTAGTGTAAAATAAACTTAATGGAAATAATTTGCAAAAGCTCACCAAAGTGAAAAACTATTTGCTGACTGTCTAAAAGCAGGAGGCTACTCCAGATCTTGGATGCAACGGCCAAACTCTGTGCAGTGCCCAGCCATAGTACTGAAAACTGTTTGTTTGTGTGAGAGGAGAGAGAGAACACAGGCAGGTTCTATGAAACATCAGAACTTCAAGGACAGTCTTTTGTACAGCACATCATAGTAATCTAATCTGGTGGTAACTAGAACAGTGGTTCCCAAACCTTTCCCTCCTGTTGACCCCTTGAAGACTGCTGAGGCTTTTGACAGATGACTTGATGATTTTGATCTCAAATACAATAAAATGCAATATAAAAGAATGAAAAGAAGCAATAAAAATACAATTGAAATGAGTATGGATATTTAACATGATGGATGTGCCATCTTCTGTCTTCAACCACAAATCCACAGAAATGCCACAGACAACAGGAATGAAGCTCGCAAAACACTGGTGATTCACAGACCACAGTTTGGGAGCCCCTCAACTAAAGCATGAACCAACGAGACTACAAAATTATTTTACCAATCCCCCTTTTATTGTACTGAGACTCCTTTTCTCCACCCACGCATAGCAGTTAATAGCAGTCATACTTTCTACAATACAGTGGTACCTCGGGTTAAGTACTTAATTCGTTCCAAAGGTCCGTTCTTAACCTGAAACTGTTCTTAACCTGAAGCACCACTTCAGCTAATGGGGCCTGCTGCTGCTCCCGCGCTGCCGAAGCATGATTTCTGTTCTCATCCTGAAGCAAAGTTCTTAACCTGAAGCACTATTTCTGGGTTAGCAGAGTCTGTAACCTGAAGCGTATGTAACCTGAAGTGTATGTAACCTGAGGTACCACTGTGCAAATAATTTGTATTATGCAAAATGTGAGTTCTGCCTTTCCCTTCCACAAACATCAGTATTATTTGTTAGGGAAAGAAATTTACAGATTGTGTGCCAGCAAGATTTTGGGTACCGCATATGTGTTACCAGTAGCTGTATTATTTGTATTTTGAGGATCAGTATTTTGTCTGCTTATATATAATTTTGCTGGGATGAAATACCAGTCTCTTTTAAAAAAATTAAAATAAAATAAAAACCTCACAATAATACAGAATTCCCTGGAATTAATCCAATAGTTGATTCTTCCCACTAGGCAGCCAGCATTAATGTGAAAAAGCTCTTCAGTGGTGTCAAGAGATGGCTCTTGATTTTGGTTACTAGGGTGAAGTGAGGACCTCTTCTGATTAGATAAGGGATTTTGTGTGCAATTAACATGCTGGGGTTGTGAGTTACGTTTTCCCCTATCCCCTTTTGCCTGAAATGGATTGGTAATAAAATACCATTTTCTTTTGCAAAAGGACACCACACATTCCCTGAAGGTTACTGCCTTATATTTGATCATTAAGTTCTACAGCACTCTTGAAAAACAAATAGAGATAGATGATATAATTCCAGCAGCCTAAGTTTTCTAGCAGGTGACTATATTTTGTCAGCATGAAAATTGCTATTGATTGCCTGTATCTCGGTCACAGGCTTCACTAGTTCCCTGCCCACTGTGAAATAACCAGACCTCTTATATACTTTAAACAGCCTGGGATAATTTTTCTAGCACCATTCTGAAAAATGGGTAGTAAGCATATATTGAATTCTTAAACCTGCTTAGGCGAACAGGGCTAGCCTGAAGGATGTAAGAGATCTGAGCAAACCTAGACTCCACCTTTCTGATTCATGTATTATATTTTCTAATGGGTTACACTTATACAAAGAGGCACACACTTTCTCATGTTCTACTCATTCAAAACCTGAAATCTGCCAAAGGCCAGACAGTGGGGCCATTGCTGTCCCAAGTATTTTGCATTTAATAAAAAAAGAGAACACAACCATTTTGTTATTTCCAACTGATTGAGAGACACTATGTTCCAGTGGCGTAGCGTGGGGGGTGCAGGGGGGGCCGACCGCACTGGGCGCAACATCTGGGGTTAGGGCAAATCCACGGGTTAGGGGGCGCAAATCCACGGGTTAGGGGGCGCAAATTACTTGCCTTGCCCCGGGTGCTGGCAACCCACGCTACGCCACTGCTATGTTCTAAAATAACTCTGATTAAAGACTACGAGCCTATTCTCCTAACAATGGCACTTTAGCCTATAGAGGTTGCTTGCTCTTTGGTTTCCAGTCTATGGTGCACCAACCATGCCTCTATACTTTATTTAATTTTCTATATGCATTAAGAAGTCCTTTTTCTCATGGTTCCCAGCAAAATTTCTATTCTATGCATGGCAGTGTTTGCATACGATCAACTTGCCATGCTCAAAGAATCAAAACTCACAGGCTCTTCTCACATCTACCATGATGATCATATTGAGAATAGATTAAGATACGGGTAGGTAACCTGTTTTCCATCAAATGTTTGCCACCATACTGCAATTCCAACCATCCTTGACCACTGGTCATCTTGGCTGGGATGGATGTAATTTAAAGTCCAACAACATGAGGAAAGCCACAGGTTTCCCCATCCCTGGATTAGGAATTTGCGTATCACAAGGAGGAAGTGATATCATCATTGATGGTCCATTCTATTTCCAGCCAAAGCTCTCTGGGAAGTCAGAAGCATGAAGGCAACAGCTGCTTCCTACTGTTTGTCCACTGTAACTTTTAGATTGCTCCCCTAGTTTATAATATGCCTTAATACCAGCAGAGGCACGTGCCATCATTTTGAGTGACAGCAACCCTGGCTCCCAAGAATCAGATGTATTAAACATAGATTACAAACCACATATAAGAAGGGCCAAGACATGCTTTTCCACTGCTAGTTCTTTCTTTCATGAGGGTGAAAATGTATTCCTGTTATACTTTTGATTTCTGCCAACAGCTTAACATGAATGAATCAGGGGTTGTTTGTTATGGAGATGAGGGATTAGCAAACCACATGGGCTTCTCTTCAGAATTGCAACATACTGTAGTATTATTCATGAATGATACCAACTAAATAGGCAGCCTTTTTACTTACTGTTGCCTCACCCCAGCAGCCAGTCCTACCACTGGACATAGTGGTCACCTCAGGCATCTGATTCTTGGTGTCACAAATTTGGAGCAAAGTGCCATCAATATACAGATCATACCTAGCTCTGGCTCTCTGTTCTATCTGAAACAGGAGAGGTGGTTGAGATGTTAGACCAGTGCTTAAAGGCAGTGATGGGCTGGATGTGGGCCAATAAACAGAAGCAGAATCTTGAAAAGACAGAGGTGTTGTGTGTCCTCATTTCTTATGTCTAAGAGGTGGGGAGACGGCCTGCCCTGGATGTGGTTGCACTCCCCTGGAAGGAGCTTGGAGATATTCCTGGATTTAACACTGTCATTGGAGTCTCAGATGACTTCAGTGGCTAGGAGTGCCTTTTTCAGCTCCAGCAGGTTCACCAGCTACAACCTCTTTCGGACAGAAATGTCTTGAACTCCATGCTCTGATAACTTCTTTTGCAATATGCTCAATGTGGAGACATTCTGCCCTGGCACCTGAGGTTTCACTTTCCTGATCTTCCAGATCTCTTAAAAAAAACACCTTTCAACTGGAGTCATCACTGGGGTCATATGCACTTACTGGCACAGATGAGAAAGTGGAAAGATAAATTTACTGTAACAAATACATGGATTCATTCAAGTTTGGCCCATTCTGTGTCTTACTTTCCTCCATGTTGCTTCTGGGTAGTTTATATGGTACAGTTAGCTACCACGGGAGACGAAACCATTGTTTTTACTCATGATGTAAAATGCCAACTGGAAGGAGAGGAGCTACTTCTTCTCTTACAGCTTTTTTGGGGGGTCTTTCTTTTCCTCCAGGTTCAAGCAAACAGCATATTTATCACTAGGCAATCCCCACTGCAGCAGACAATTGCTGTACCCAGTTCTGTCACCTTTTTAAAAAGAGATTGATAATTTTGTCATCCCTGAAGTCTGCTGGGATCGCTTCTCTCTCCCAGATTTTTTTGATGAGCTTGTGAATTTGTTGTGTAAGTTCAATTCCACCCACTTTGAAGATTTCAGCAGGTATCCCATCAGGTCCACTGGCTTTGTTGTTTTTCACTTGGTTAATAGCTGTACACAAATCTCCCAGATTTGGAGATACTGCAAGCTCATCTCTAATTTGTTTTTGCGGGATTTGTGAGAGGACCTCTGCAGCTATGGGGGAGTTGTGGTTAAGGAGATGTTGGTAGTGTCCTTTCCAGCACAGTGCAATAACTTCTTTATCTTTTAGAAGTGTGGTACCATCTGCTGAGCGTAGGGGGGCATATGCCATGATTTACTGGTCCATAGATGGTCTTTGTGGCTTTAAAGAAACTCTGTGCATCATGAGTGTCGGCTAAGTGCTGGATTTCTTGAGCTTTTTTTTTATCCACCAGGTGTTTTTTAGTTCTCTGGTTCTTAGCATTGGCATATATTTTTTTCTCTTAGTGGCACAGTTTCTTTCTCTTTGCCAGATCTGAAATGCCTTTTTTTCCTTGTCAATCATGGCATTCAATCTCACTGTCATTCTCAGCAAACCAGTCCTGGTGTTTCTTGGTTTGGTATCCAATAGTTTGTTCACAGACTGCAATAATGGATGTTTTTAGCTTGGTCCAGTGTTCCTTGATGTTATCAGGAAATTCTGAAAGCAGATGGTCCTTAAGAGTCATTTAGAAGCAATCCCGCTTAATGGGAACGTGAAGGGCTTGAGTGTTCATTTTGTGCCTTGGTTTTCTTCCCTGAAGCCTGCGTTGAGGTATAATCTTGATAGCCATCGTGGCGCATATTAGTTGGTGATCTGTCCAGCAGTCGTTGGTGCTCGTCATAGCTCTGGTAAGGAGCACATCACGTTGATCTTTAGCACAGACAATAACATAGCCTAAGAGGTGCCAGTGGTTTGACCGAGGATGCCTCCATGAAGTTTTAAATTTATTTTTCTGTCAAAAGAGTGTTTTGGTAATAACAAGGTTGTGCGCTGCACATATCGTCAAAAGTAAGATTCCATCCTGGTTGCTGTTGCCAACTCCTTCTTTCCCAATAGTCCCAGGCCACAGATCAAAATCTCACCCAACTCTTGCATTAAAATCACCCAGAAGGATAATTTTATCTTCCTTAGGCATCTCTGATAGGATGGTATCCAGCTGAGAGTAAAAAATTTCTTTAATGTCTTCATCAGCATCCAGTGTTGGTGCATAAGTGCTTATAATAGTAGTCTGTTGGGTTTTTGTGAGCTTTATTTGAAGGGTTGAGAGTCGCTCATTAATGCCAGTAGGGACTTCTAACAGGAGCTTCACAAGGTCGTTTTTCATAGCGAAGCCTACCTATGTATTCCATGTTCTTGTTCAGATAGACCTTTCCAGAAGAATGTGTAGCCTCCTTTTTCTTCCTTCAGTTGTCCCTCGCCTGCTCTTCGAGAGTCTTGAAGCGCTGCGTTTAGGACGTTCGCTGTCTGTGTTATCTGACAAAGTCCATATATTCCATGTTCCAAAGTTCAATTGTCTTTTACGACCCCTGGGTGGTGACCCCACTGGGCACGGTAATCAGTTAGGGAAAAAGGGAGGCAGACTATGTTTAGGGCACTGTTTCCAGCCCCTTCCCCTTTTCGGGGTGAGCAGAGTGGATCCTAAAAAGAGCTGCTCAGTCATGGATACAGCTGCTGAGCTGCTCAACTGCCTCATTCCTTGAGTCAGAATGACTGACCACCCATGTGTCAGTTCATGACTAGGGGCTTCCAGATTTCACATTCCTGCCTCCGTAGCCATTTAGTGATCGCCATGGGGGGGAGGGTTTGCGGGGGTTGGGTTGGGTTTTTGGAAGACGCCTGTGCGTGAATTTGTTTTATGTGTAGAGATCAGTGCACGCTGACCAACGCACAGTCTTCGCAGTAGGACTCTGTTCTGATGGCATGAGTAGTCACGACGAACTGGTGGATCCTATCTGCTGCAGCCTTCATCCGCCTTCACAGCCATTGTAACAACCTGCTTGCTATCATCCGCCTGTTCTGCCATTGAGGACTTCTTGCATCATTCTTTGTCTAGCTCCTTCCCTGTTATGTACTAAGCTTGGATCCTAGAACAATAGGCAAGTAGGATCCTAGAATGCAAGAACTGATTGGCTTGCAGGAAAAGACTAATCAGGCTCCAGGAGGGAAGCAGAATCAGCCAATCACACGGGACTCATTGTGTAAATAATGTATATAAAGGCCTGAGGTTTGGGGGGAAATTCAGTCACTGTTTTACAAGCTGCAATAAAGAGCATGAAATCACTACAGGACTGTGAGCATATTTAATTTTCTTTGACCTTACCGCCTTGGGTGACCCTGCTGGGAGTACGAGATTCCCGACGGCTTCACTCACAAGGGTCATAGGAATGTGCAAGCCCACTCACCATGACAAGTGAGAGAACTGAGATAGATTCCACAGAGCCCTGGTCTCATTAGACAAAGCGTTCCACCAAAAAGGCTCTGGCTCTGGTCGAGGACAGCTGGATATGTTTTGGGCCAGGGACCACCAGTAGGTTGCTCTTAGATGAGCGTCACACTCATGGGGGTGTATTGGAAGATAATTCCCACAGATAAGAAAGGTCACAGACTGTTTAGGACTTTAAAGATTAGCACCAAAACCTTGAACCTGATTCAATACTCCACCTGGAGCCAATCCAGCTGATGAACAACCAACTGAATGTGGGCTCTCCACAAAGTCCAAGTAAGAACTCATGCATTTTAGACCATTTGGAGTTTCTGGAGCAGTCTCAAGGGTAGCCCTGCATATCTCTCTCTCTCTCTCTCTCTCTCTCTCTCTCTCTCTCTCTCTCTATCGCATTTATACCCTGCCCTCCCCGGCTCAGGTGTACAGCAAGTTAAAGTAGTCTAGTCTGCAGGTGACTACTGCATGGATCACCATGGATAGGCTGGAAAGGGACAGGTACGGTACCAATCGCCTAACCTGACATAAATTAAAAAATGCCAGTTTGGCTACATTTGTGACCAATGCCTCCATAGAGACAGAAGCAGCCAGGATCACACTGGGACTACAGGTGACTATTGCGCCCCATGAAGAGCTGGGAGCAGGCAAACCGAACCAAAATCATTCTGGCCCAGCCATTGGAAGACCATCTTTCATGGATAGAGATTCAGCCGACTCCGTTTCCTCCATCCCAGCGCACCCACCTAAAAAGTGGCCTGTATATCCAGGGTAGCATCTGGCCAGGGCCATGAAGCAGCAGATCCATAATGTTTGTGGTCAGATCTGGGGTTATGTACAAGATATTTGAATAAAGGGTGAATTTGGGGTTCCCCGATGCGAAAAGCGTGAGGATCCATGCTTTAAAACCACGTTTTTGGGCCACTGAGTGGCCAGGAAGCCATGGAACCGTGATTTTGTTGGTGCAGGCTGTGCCCCTGGACATGATGTGTGATTTAATGGTGCGTTTGGGTTGGCCCAATGCAAAAAGCGTGAGGATCCGTGAGGACCCGTGCTTCAAAACCACGATTTTGGACCACGGTGTGACCAGGAAGCCACGGATCCAAGCTTTTTGTGGTGCAGGCTGTGCCCCTGGACATGATGTGTGATTTGACGGTGAGTTTGGGGTGGCCCAATGCAAAAAACATGAGGATCCATGAGGATCCGTGCTTCAAAACCACATTTTGGGGCTATGGAGTTGCCAGGAAGCCGTGGATCCGAGTTTATGTGGTGCAGGCTGTGCTCCTGGCTATGACATGTGATTTGACAGTGAGTTTGGGTTGGCCCAATGCAAAAAGCATTAGGATCCATGAGGATCCGCGAGGATCCGTGTTTCGAAACCACATTTTTGGGCCATGGTATGGCCAGGAAGCCGTGGATCCGTGATTTTTGTGATGGATGCTGTGCCCCTGGCCATGATGTTTGATCTGATGGTGACTTTGGGCTGATCTAGTGCAAAAATCATGAGGATCCATGAGGATCCGTGTTTTTTAACCATGTTTTTGCACCCCTGCGGCCCCACGAAATAGTGGATGCATGATTTTTTTTTATGCAGTCTACAGAATAAGAAATGGTCTACAGTATCATGGTGGTTTTATTTAATTTGAATGAAAAAATCATATGAATTCACGAGGATCCGTCTAGATCCACCTTTTACCTTTTCCCCTTCTCCAGCTAGGACTGGAAGACTGTTTTTCTGAACCCTGGACATCTGTTGCTAAGCAGTGGATGACACTGAGTTAGATTGCCCAATGGTCTGATTTGGTATAAGGTACAGTGGTACCTCAGGTTACATATGTTTCAGGTTACATACGCTTCAGGTTACAGACTCCACTAACCCAGAAATAGTGCTTCAGGTTAAGAACTTTGCTTTAGGATGAGAACAGAAATCGTGCAGCGGCGGAGCAGCGACAGCAGGAGGCCCCATTAGCTAAAGTGGTGCTTCAGGTTAAGAACAGTTTCAGGTTAAGAACAGACCTCTGGAACGAATTAAGTACTTAACCCGAGGTACCACTGTATTGTTCTCAGTTTCTATACATTAGCTATACATCCAAAAAACCAGCATATAAATACTTAACCATTTATTCTAACAACGCAGTGCTAAGCATATCTTCTCAGGAGTAGCTCCTGGTGGGTTCAGTGGGCTTTACAAATAATCTTTAATTGTGAATCTGCCAAATGGATTACAACTAACCTGTTGCACCACCGCGACTCCAGAAGGCAGAGTTTCTGAACGCTCCGTTTAAGAGGAAGCCTGGCTGATATTCCCCAAAAGAGCAAGAGTTTGATTTAGCTTTAGATAAAACACGAAACGTGGGATAATTAGAAACCGATTGGCAGCCAAGTCAAGCACAAGGCAATTAGTGACGGTTTGGCGCATTACGCCTTCGCCCGTGGCGGAAAGTTTCCACCTTCTTCTTCTTTATATAAAAAAAGATTTCCCACTTCTATTTCAAGCAAGGCTGAATAAAGTAGGAAACGCTCATTATCTGAAGGACGCCGGAAGAGAAGAAGTTCCTTAACCCCCTAATATCCAAAGTAAGGGCGTTTTCAGAGAAGGGTTCCCCCGTCTGGGTCGCGCGGTGGAGGGGCGGGTGGAAGAAGCAGGGCCCGGAGATCCTCGCCCCTGCTTCCTCCCCAGGGCCGCCTTCTCCCCTTCATCCACCACCTAACCGCGCGGCACTGCAGACCGCGGAGGGAGAAGAGAAGGCAGAGATTCGTTCTGGCACGGAGTCGAGTTCCCTGGGTTCCTGGGGCGAAGAAAACGCTCTTTCTGGAGCTTCTGGGCGCACTCAAGCTCTCCAACCGATGGGCGCGCTGAGAAGTGTTTTGGGTTTAAGAGGAAAAATGGGGAAAGGCGGGTTGGTGACAAAGCGGTTATGAATCTAAAAGGCGCGTCGATGAAACCGCCGTAGGCAGCGACGCGGGGGGCCTTGCGCCAAAGCTACGGAGGATCGGGGCTGCGCGTCTTTCTTTGCTGGCCCTGCGCGCCTTCCTGGGGCACGGCAGCGGGGCCCTGTCTCGGCGTCTCCCCCGGACCCCGCTCCCAGCGCGGTCCTTTCCTGATCTCGCGCTCGCTCCGGAGGCTAAGCTCGGCTTCCAGAAACCTTCCGGCAGCAGCGCCCCCCGAGGACCGGCTCGCCCCTGGGGCTCCGCGTTGTGCCTGGTTTGGGTCTATCAAAAGCGCCCCCAGGCAGCCAGGAAGAAGCTCTCGCCGACCCGCTAAAGCTGCCTTGCCCTTGGGCACCTGCCTTTCGAAACGCTTAGCGGGGAGAGCAGCGCTTACCCGAGGTCTCGAGGTGCTCCGCGCCGGATGGGGAAGAGCCAGGCTGCCCGTTCCGCGTCCGCTCGGTTCCAAGGAGATGTGCGCTGCTGCTGCGCACAGCGCGCTGCCTCGCCTGGCCCCCCGACCGCAGCGTCTCCCTCGGCTAACTTTCCGCCGGATCGATCTCCCTTCCTCTCTCCGCGTCGATTTCCCAATTAAGATGCCGAAGGGGGGTGGGAGGCACCAGCCGCCCCTTGCCTGGCTGCGTTTTTTAGGGTCCGCTGCTGCAAAAGCTGCAGGAGGTGGAGACCGGCAGAATCCTCGGGCTGTAACTTCTGCTATGGTGGCATATTGGATAAGTTGGTCGTGCGCGGAATGACCTGCCTGGCAAGTTATTCACACAGATTTATCACGTTTGAAATAAGTCTTCCTCTTCCTCTTCCTCCTCTTCTTTAAGATTTGTTTCTCATAATTCACACTTTGTGTTACTAGGAAAATGCCGATCAGCGGTGGAAGGAAGGATATTCCCTTCCCGTTCGGACTGCCACGCTGTTAACCTGTGCGAGGTGAGCTGTGGTTGCTTTAGTAAAGAGGGAGATGCACTCTGTATATGGTGAACAATCCCCTGTCTCTATGTCATTATTTCCACTGTCCAGAGCGGAGTCCTGGTGTTAAAATGACGTTCCACAGCTGAGCTCTGTGTCAATTTAATCTCTGCTTTTCCCTATTTTATTTCATAAAAAAGGCCACTCTTCACCATTTTATGGCAGGACTTTGGCTTTTCAGCCAAAATGTTTTCCCAAGCATCATTTCAAAATTCATCTGCTTCTGTCAGTGCTGTGGGGAGGGCCAAGGTAGTGGACCCTTTAATGAAACCTACAAGCCCATCACACCTGGACTTCATTTTATCTAGGAACATAGGAGGCTGTGTTACATCATCGAGCCATCAAGCTCCACACTGACTAGCAATGGCTTTTCAAGGTTTCAGACATTCCAGCCCTGCCTTGGGACATAGGAACTGACCCTGGGCTCATCTGCATGCAAAAGGCTCATAGACTAGAGGGCCACACTTAAAATTAAGGGGCCAGCCCCCCTGGAGCTTGGGAATGAGTTTCTTCCCCTGCCACCCCATGCCTGGTTATCTTCTTTTCTGACTTAATTTCATCACAGACATCACCAATCCACTCACACTTTCTCCATTACGGAAATTCTAGCTGTAATTATCTTAGAGTCCCTCTTAGGCTTACCTGAAACAGCAAAATTCCACCTGGAACACATTTTTGCATAGGAAATAGCCTGTATGAAAAAGGTTTGTATATTATTATTATTATTATTGTACATACCCTTTCTGTGTATGTGCAACTGGAAACAATGGGCGATTGTTTCCCAATGTGTATACATACAGCAGCATGCACGAATATGAATCATGACACAAATAATCTATACCTAGGGTGGGGAATGCCCTGCTCTCCAGATGTTGCTGGACTTCACCTTCAATCAGCTCCAGCCAACATGGCCAATGGTCAAGGATGATGGGAGTTGCAGTCTAGCAACATCTGAAGAGCCGCAGGTTCCCATCCTTCATCTACATCAATCTTGGCCAATGTGGTACCCTCCAGATGTTTTGGATGCACCAGCCCCAGCCAACACAGCCATACTGGAACTGATGGGAATTGTACTCAAAGACATACGGAGAGCATCAGACTGGGGAAGGCTGAGCCATGCAATTATTTCATGCTAGTTCTTTTGCAGTAGAGCAGGCGTAGGCAAACTCGGCCCTCCAGATGTTTTGAGATAACAATTCCCTTCATCCCTGACCACTGGTCCTGTTAGCTAGGGATGATGGGAGTTGTAGTCCCACAACATCTGGAGGGCCGAGTTTGTCTATGCCTGCAGTATTCCATGTTGGTATTTGTGTCTTCTTTAAAGCACCCCTTGCAATATAATTTCTTTTCACCTCCATCCTTGATCAAGAAGGTGGGGGCTTCTATAATTGTGGGCAATTCTTTCCTTCATGCTAATTGCCCAATTATTTTGAAATGCTCATATAGGGTAGAAGAGAGACCAAACCCACTAATTGACTCTGGCCTTTTAACTTCAGATTTATGGATGGATGAAAGCAGCGGTGCAATAACAAAGGGAAATGCATACTTTGTCAGGGTTCACATAAGGAGTGGGCTTCAAGAGCTCTTGCATAAGAAGGCATTCAAAATAAATGCTTTTTTATTTATTATGGTGTTTATTTTAAACGTTTAAAACATTTAGAATGTATGTACAATGGTACTTTGGTTGTCGAATGGCTTGGCTCCCAAACAAATCGGCTCCTGAACGCCGCAAACCTGGAAGTAAGTGTTCTGGTTTGCAAACGTTTCTTGGAAGCCGAATGTCCGAAGCGGCTTCCGCAGTTCCGATTGAGTGCAGAAAGCTCCTGCAGCCAATAGGAAGCCACACCAAACGGACTCCCGGAATGGATTAAATTTGAGAACCAAGGTACCACTGTATTCCCATTCTTATCTCAGAGTGGTGGTCCTTTGGTAGTCAAAGTGGTAATCATCCCCACACAAGAAGGAGGGATCCAGAGGCTTGGCGAAACTCCCAACGTTTGTTGAAATCCAAAAAGTGGGTGGGAGGGTTAGAAGAGAATTCTGGGCATCAACCCCAAAAACAGCCCAATGAGGAATGAGCATGCTCAGTGGCCGCAGAATGTAGGGTGAAGGGTGAAGGAATGTGAGAAAGGGAATGGAATGGAGTATCCGGAACAGGAGCATCCTGCACTGAACCATTTTTCATAGATTCAGATGGCCAGAATCTCAGCAACACTGCACTATGCAGTGTGACAGATGCTCTGTAAGGAAAGCTGAAAAAATAAAATAAGGTTTCAAAGGGTCAGAAGATCAGGGGGCTGGCTCAAAAGGGAAGAAACTAAACTCCGTGGCTTGCCCCATCCAAGTCCCATTTGTTTGTGTTTTACTACCACTGTCAGAGGCAGTATGCCTCTGAATACGAGTTGGGAATCACAGGTGGTGAGAGTGCTGTTACCCTCAGGTTCTGCTTCTGGGCTTCCCATGGGCACATCTAGTTGAACACTTTGGGAACAGGATGCTGGACTATATGGTCTTTGGCCTTGCAGTAAGAATTTACTTCTAAACCAGCTCTCAATAGTTCATGCCCAGGTGAGGGAATGACATTTAAAGAAAAACACAGTCAAGAGAGAGATATGAGCTCAGCATCCACTAGGGACCCAGTTTATTGAGAGATAAGCTATTGCAATAGGAACAGTTACTCAAACCAGGAGTTCAGAGAACCCCCAGTTAGGAGAACTGTGTTTGAGACACGTTTTAACACAGCTTTTATAGGGTTTTTCGCTCATAGAATGTATGCATGAAAGGGAAGGTCACAGGTCAGGGAGCTAAAACTGTCTTGCTTGGCTTCGTTAGCTCATTCCATCCATTATCTTTGGTGCCCCTTGGCATCTTAGGATTTAACATTTTACTCATTTATTGTCCTTTTTCTTGACATCCAGACCTTCAAAGAGTCCACAACATACAATTTCTATAGTTTCCTATGCCTGGAAGGATTCAAGGTAATTTCACATTAACATTCCATTCCTAAACTATGCAAACTGCACTTAGAAAGATAGGGGGGTCAGGGCTGAGAAGTCCACATGGCATAGAAATTAGCACATTGATGCATAGGTTCCATTATAGAGTGTAGATGCGGGGATTACAAAAGTACATACATTTTTATTCAATGCTAAATTCTATACATTCTATCAAATGCTAAATGGGTGAACTGCTTGATGTTGGGAAAGATGGAGGGCACAAGGAGAAGGGGACAACAGAGGACGAGATGGTTGGACAGTGTTCTCGAAGCTACAAACATGAGTCTGACCAAACTGCGGGAGACAGAAGTGCCTGGCGTGCTCTGGTCCATGGGGTCACGAAGAGTCGGACACGACTAAACGACTAAACAACAACAACAACTTTTATAACCGCTTGATCCAGCAGGGCTCATGGTATGTTCTTGCATTTCTTCTGGCTGAAGTAAAGCCATGGCGATGACTATAGTCTTTACTTCCCCATCCCATCTATGCAAGCCATTAAAGAGTCACACTTTCTTGAAGTTCTGCTGAAACAAAAGGTCACATCATTATTACAGGGGACGTCAAGGCAGGAGTGTGGAAAAAGCTTTACTGAAAGGGGATTTTTTGGAGAAGTGCAAAAATCCTCGGTTACACCCCTGTCAAGGGGCTGTTTCAGGGACTTCTGAATATTTCATGCTGAACTTAGCCTGAACTTTAGATTATACGTTCTGTGACAGCTCTGCCGTTTCTTTCTGCGAAGTTAGCAGTTGCTCAGTGGAACATTTGTGACTTTTATACCACAGCCAAAGGAACAGAAGCAGTGCTTGTTCTGAAGTGTGGGATGTGGCCACATCCGTACCTTACATTTAAAGCACTATGATAGCACATCAACAGCCGTGGCTTCTCTCCAAAGAATCCTAAGAACTGATCTATCGTTCTCATGGTGGTTTATGACTTATTCTTCCCAAGAACCTCTGGGGGTTGTAGATCTGTGAGGGGAATAGAGGGCTCCTTAAAATTCCCAGTACTTGTAACAAACTATAGTTCTCTGGATTAATTGGGGGAAGCCATGACTTTTAAAGTGGTGTTCATTGGTTGGTTGGTTGGTTGGTTGGTTGGTTGGTTGGCATCCATCTGTTTTGGAAGACAATGGAAGAATGTAACTTTGAGGGTGAAGTCAAATTGTTAGAAGGTTGCAGCACCTGCTGTAGACACTGATACAGGAGGGACATGTTTTGTTGCAGCTGGGGCAGATGAAGTGATCTAGTTGTGCTGCTGCAAATGCAGCATGGCGTTTCTTCTCTCTGTGCTCCTAGCAGCAGTCATTCCTCTTCCGGTCACTGCTATGGATTGCACTGCAGTCGCCAGCAAGGGATTCCCACATGGTGGGGTTGATGTTGCCAGCCTTCATGCCATGTTTGCAGGCATCTTATTAACACAGAGTTTGTCCGCCAACAGGCCTGGGGACTGAAGCCAGCTCCCTGTAGAGCACATCCTTGGGGATCCTGCCATCTCCCATTCTGTGGACATGACCAAGCCAGCAGAGAAGTCACTGAGACAGGAGTCCAAACATGTTGGGAATGTGAGCTTGGGAGAGCACATCTTTGTTTCAGACTCTAGCCTGCCATGTAATGAGGTATAAGTGTGCTTTAGATGTGTGGTGTGACTTCTGTTTAAAAGCACCGTCTCTTTGTCCGTTTAGGAAAGTGTTGGGTACATAAGATACCTTCTGAACATACTGTATGGGTCTCCCAACTTTTACAACACAATCTATGTAAGTTTACTCTGGAGTAAGTCCATCTGTGTTCAAGAGAACATGGTTCCCATTCTTTCCCCAGACCACTTGCAAATTGCTAAGGGTATAAAGTGGACTACTTTAGGATCTCTCTGCCTATTGTAGCAATTATGTGCTGTGCTAAATACTGTACAGTTTTTTATTGCATTTTATTGCTTCAATTATTTATTATACATTGTATTTTATTATATTGCTTTTATTGCAATACAATGGAATATAATATCAGAAATAAAAAGAAGCAATAAAATGCCATTATTAATTCCTGTATTGCAGGGGGTGGACTAGATGACCCTTGGGTCCCTTCCAACTATGATTCTATTGAATTAAAATCAACAGGAATATTTAATATGATGAATGTGTCCTCTTGTGTCTTCAACCTGAAATCCATAGACATGCCACAGCCCACCCAGATGATGCTTATGGACCAGAGTTTGAGAACTGCTGCAGTAGAGCTTACCTGCACGTAAGTGTACAGAGTTTTGCACCCTAATGTAATAACTTTTTTTTTTTAAAAGTCAATCTATTTGGTTTTATTGCTAGATTTTTTTCCTGGTCTACCTGAAGGACGAGAGGACACTTAATACTGCTGAAACTTCTACTCAAATCAGTAAGATAAAACTCTGTATTAAACTGTAGACTGCATTATCATGAAACCAATGAATGTTAATGTTTGCTAAACCCAAGACGTTTAATTTATCTGTCTCTTTATTTATATTGTTCAAATGAGAGTGCAGATGTAGGTGTTTATGTAGCCAAAATGGTGGCATCTGTGCAGAAAAGTGAATTGTCAGGAGACTTGGGTGAATGGCAAAGTACAAAAAAAGACGCTTTGGGGGAAATAGTTAAAAGTAGCAGTTAGGGAGGATAACCCAATGAAGGCTGAGTGTGTTGAGTCACTGTGAATGCTGGCTGACTGTTGGGGTGGGTGGGAAACAAAAAACCAGGCAAGAGATCACAGAAATGAAAGAAATAATAGAATTGCAGAGTTAGAAGGGACCCTGAGGATCTAGTTCAATCGCCTGCAATGCAGGAATAATGCAGCTGTCCCATTTGGGGATCGAACCCACAACCTTGGCATTATCAGCATCGCACTCTAACCAATTGAGCTATCCAGGATGGATTAGAGTATCTTGGACGAGGGTATAGCTGGCTGGCTGGAACCCTGAACAGAAGCACTTCACACTGCAATGTTTGTTTCAGGTCACACTTACTTTTAAAAATTATTATTACCCAAGGAGGTCAGAGTGACATACACGAGTTTGTTTATCACCACAGCAGCCAAAGGGCAGTCTGTTAGGCTGACGGAGAACGCCTGGGTCAGCTTAAGTCATGCAGCGAGTGAGATGGCTGAACAGGGATTTCAAGACACGTTTTCCTAGTCCATTAAATCACAACTGGGTGTTGAATCCTACCCCGGCAGCCCAAATAAGAAAGTGTTGCAGCATTCCCAAAAGTAATTTCTGTGGGGAAGAAGCTTCACAGCTTCCACCAAGAACAGCTCTCACCTTCTTACTGCTTGAATACAGTGTTCAAAGGGTACAGCCATTAAAGCTTTAAAGTCATGATAGAAGAACTGTGTGTAGACTTGAAGGGACTTCTATGGATGAAAACAAACATTTTGTGCCCAGAAATTAATAGGGAAGCAGCTTGGATCAGTGGCGTAGCGTGGGTTGTCAGCACCCGGGGCAAGGCAAGTAATTTGCGCCCCCTAACCCGTGGATTTGCCCTAACCCCAGATGTTGCGCACGGTGCGGCCGGCCCCGCCTGCACCCCCCATGCTACGCCACTGGCTTGGATGATGGAATAGCGGTGTTGTGTGCTTGCGCTGAACAAATCTCTGTCATTTGGCTGTATTAGGGGGGGTTCTGCTCCTCTGCTGTGCTCACCAACCGGCTTCCAGTGCTGCTCAGATTCACTCCGCTCTGGACTCCTCTTTCTCCACAGCTCACTCCCTGGGGTGGACTTTGGTAATATGGCGCCCAGAGTGAGGCCAAAATTTGGTGCCTCCACATGGACTTTCTCAATTGTGGATCTTCTCAATTTTGCGTCCCCTCGGCTTGGTGTATAGTTAGCACAGAGGCACACACAGAGCTGGGCTCTGCAGGTGAAACATTTTATAAATTCTTTGTGATAGCCATCACAAAGGGTTCCATCACACTCTTTTGCAGTCTCCAAATGTCACTCCTGGAAGTCCTGTGCATCTCTCTGAAGTCCATGAGACATGCAATACTATGCCCACTTAACTTGGGAGTAAGCCCTATTGAACTCTGTGGGATTTGCTGCTGAGTAGATGTGTATAGGATTGCACTCTTAGACTTAACCAGGTCTAATCTGAAGTGAATCCTATTCTCGGGTGAGTAGAGGATTGCAGTGTTTGTCATTATGCAATGCAAATCTACCCCCTATCCTTTATGCAAATATTGGGAGTTTATATTTCATAACAGCAGCTACTGAGAGGTTTTTGCTTTTAAATAAAAATATGGATGCAACTGGATTAAGTTTTCAACTGTTTAATTTTTCAATATATTCCCCCCGCCCCACAGGAGTTGGAGTAGGGAAAGCCCAAAACCATTAGTGTGCTTCACTCAATAAACCTTCAGATTACATTTTTCCACTGAAGCGGACACGTCAATAGGCAGGAATCTGTTTGAGAAGGACTGGGAGTTATAAAAGTATGAAGTTTTTAAATGCATGGTAGACATTAATTACAAGGCTAATTCAATGTTCCTTAATGCCTAGAAAAGAGCAATACACTCTTGATCCGTTTTGCCTTCCTAATTATAGATTGTTGGATGCTGATTTTATTACGAACTTGGCACTTTTGTGCAGGATTTCAAAGCCCAGTTTAATTAAAGCTGCAATGTTCTGCACACTAACTTGGGAGTAAGTCCCATGGAACTAATTGAAACCTACTTTGGAGAAAACATGCAGGGGATTCGTCTGCACAGCAACTTAATTATCATTTGGTGAGTTGGGGGGGGGGGAGGAGCAGAGCGCTCATGGGGGTGCCGTCCCATGAGATTCTGCCGCCCCAGGCAGCTACTTCAGTCCGCCTCATGGGTGAGTTGGCACTGCTTGCTGTGAGTGGTCAGATGGGGAGGAGGAGTGGGAGGAAATGGGAGACTTGGGAGGAGACCCAGCAGGTTGGGAGGCAATGATCAGGACCCAGGTAAGGGGTCCAGTGGATGGTTAGGACAGCAACTGGTCCAGGTGTCAATGGATACTTTGCATACTGCATCCCAACCAGCTAACTTGACTCCACAGCCACCCCTTGTTAGCAAAGAACCATTCTTCTCAGGAGAGGGGCCTATGGATAAATCGGGCAGCAAGCTAGCCCCACCTCTATCTCCAAGGCAATGAAGGCAGCCTCAGTGGCATGAACACAGTTTGCACGCTCAGCCGGCTTGAAGGAGCGCCCACTTGCTTGCCCAGTCTTGAGGTTGGGGACAACCACACAAATACAAGATGGGTGACACCTGGCTTGAGAGCAGTACATGTGAAAAGGATCTAGGAGTCTTGGTTGACCACAAACTTGACATGAGCCAACAGTGTGATGCGGCAACTAAAAAAGCCAATGCAATTCTGGGCTGCATCAATAGGAGTATAGCATCTAGATCAAGGGAAGTAATAGTGCCACTGTATTCTGCTCTGGTCAGACCTCACCTGGAGTACTGTGTCCAGTTCTGGGCACCACAGTTCAAGAAGGACACTGACAAACTGGAACGTGTCCAGAAGAGGGCAACCAAAATGGTCAAAGGCCTGGAAACGATGCCTTATGAGGAACGGCTAAGGGAGCTGGGCATGTTTAGCCTGGAGAAGAGGAGGTTAAGGGGTGATATGATAGCCATGTTCAAATATATAAAAGGATGTCACATAGAGGAGGGAGAAAGGTTGTTTTCTGCTGCTCCAGAGAAGCGGACACGGAGCAATGGATCCAAACTACAAGAAAGAAGATTCCACCTAAACATTAGGAAGAACTTCCTGACAGTAAGAGCTGTTCGACAGTGGAATTTGCTGCCAAGGAGTGTGGTGGAGTCTCCTTCTTTGGAGGTCTTTAAGCAGAGGCTTGACAACCATATGTCAGGAGTACTCTGATGGTGTTTCCTGCTTGGCAGGGGGTTGGACTCGATGGCCCTTGTGGTTTCTTCCAACTCTATGATTCTATGATTCTAAATGACCGTGTCCTCCCCACTCTGCAAAAGGAGAGCTTATGGGACATGGCAGTTGTTTGGACAGCATCTTAGCTTACACCTGGCCATGGACCTTAATGCTCTGCTGTGCCTTCTGACTTTGTAACATGAACTATGTTGGGGCACTGTAGTGAATTTTGGAACAAGCATCATACTCGAGCCAAGAGTCCAAATGCTGAGTCTGAAACTGGGAGCCAGGACACCTTTGTACTTCTGCATTCATAGCTTCTGCATATACACACTCTCTGTCCTCCATCCGAACAAACGACAGTCATTATCAGAGATCAAGGACACCTTCCAGTCAGGCAAAAATCACTCAAGGAGGGTGTGAACCAAGGCCAGTGAGGGGGCTGGCCTGGAGTTGTGGCTTTTGGCCCATGAGCCTGAGTTTCCCACCTCAGCTATAAAGGGAACCCAAAAGAAATTTGGCCAAGACACTCTGCACCACCTGTTTTTAAGGTTTAGAATTTGTGACAGAAGCTGAACCTGGACAGGACTAAAGCATGGCTGGCAATAGCAAGATCTTCCTTCTTCAGAGAAGGATGCAGCTGGTGCACAAACAAAGCTATGGAGAAATGCTCAGAGTTGCA
The DNA here is from genome assembly GCF_964188315.1 of Podarcis muralis. Classification (NCBI taxonomy): domain Eukaryota; kingdom Metazoa; phylum Chordata; class Lepidosauria; order Squamata; family Lacertidae; genus Podarcis; species Podarcis muralis. Next base: position 43,584,158 of record NC_135663.1, on the reverse strand, counting down.
GTTGGAACTGAACATCCAGGAGCCAAACCATGCCTAGGAGCACCAATGAGTTTTTAGGTGCACAGTGATCATCCCTTGCTCGATATCAGTGAGATACTAAAGTTAAATCAAGATATTAGGCTTTAGTTCAGTGGTAGTCTGTGTGGTTACCCTCAAGGGGTTATTGGGCTAGAATTCCCATCAGCCCCAGCTGGCATGGCCAAAGGGCAGCGATGATGGGAGGTGTAGTCCAAAAACATTGGGAAGGCACCACAATGACTACTCCTGCTTCAGTTATCCCAAACCCGTCTCAGAAGCAACTGCATGCAGTCTAAACAGGGCAACCAGAAGCAAAGGGGGGACTTTAGAAAATAAAACGAGTTTGGCTTAATATGCCAGGATGAAAAAAGCTGGGCTAGTGAAACACCCTCATCTGACCACCCTAGGCCTTATGGATATGCTCGCCACGTACTGCATCTGGGTTAAACGCAGCAGTCAATCTGACATTTTCTTTCCTTTGCCAGTTATTGTTTAATCAATAGTCTTCTTCCAGGAGCACTGAGATGTGTATCTGTTTAGTATCCTGAGTCTGTTGGGAGTATGACTGATAATTATTCACGGCATTCATCCGGCAATTTGAAATGACAAGCTGGCCCTTGGCTTGGAGCCTGCCACAACAGCTAAAATACAAGGTGCTCTCAGGCGGATTTCTTTTTGTTTTCTTTCTTTAAAAAAATGAATGGGGCCTTGGACTTGCAGCTTCTGAAGCATGAGCCACCAATATGCAGGATCTATTCTGTTTTTCGTGGGTGTCAAAAATCAATATTTCTCTTACATTTTAACTTTGGCAGCCAAAAACCACCTTTCTGCACCAATCACAACAGTCACATCCACGGGCATCAAACTTCTGCTCTTTTCACTTTGCTAAGCCTGGCCTGGGGAGTTCTGCACACAAGTTCAATGAAACGGACTCAATGTACATACAGCTGTATGCTGTGACCAAGGTGCAGAGCTACTGGTGTCCAGAGGGTGGCTGCATGGCTCTGCCCGATCACATGGGCTGCAACTACAATGGGCAGACCCTAATATGATCCAGCATCAGCTGCCTGCCTCAGGATGGGTCTCAGAAGGAGGTGGGCAGGGGACACAGTCCCTCCTTTCCCTGCTCACTCAGATGCTCTGTACCACGAGGGAGCAGACCTCTCAGGGAGCACAAGCAGGATGGCTGCTGCTGCCACCAGAGCGTATCACAAACTAAATAATTCTGTATGTCGTTTACAAAATATCATTGACAGTAATCAACACTACCTAATACTTAAGAGTTTTAAATGATATCTACAATGCCGAAATCATAGTGACATACACAATTCAATATATCAAAGTCAAATATTCCAAATAGAAAACTCTTGCCTTTGTAGTTGTCTGCTGTAATAAGAAGTATCCAGGATGTCTGGGCGTGGCAAGAAGCCTGCAAAGCCTGCAATCAAGGCTTAAAAAAAAAAAGGCATTCCAAATATTCCTGCAATGAGTCCAAGAGAATAATTATTGATGTGTATACTTGTTGCTGGTGCAATTGTAACAGAACTCTGACAATGAGATTTCAATCTCTGTTTCATGAATCTTCTGGTTGGGCCAAAAAGAAGAAGAAGAAGTGTTTGGATTTGATATCTCGCTTTATCACTCCCCTTCAGGAGTCTCAAAGCGGCTAACCTTCTCCTTTCCCTTCCTTCCCCACAACAAACACTCTGTGAGGTGAGTGGGGCTGAGAGACTTCAGAGAAGTGTGACTGGCCCAAGGTCACCCAGCAGTTGCATGTGGAGGAGCGGAGACGCGAACCCGGTTCCCCAGATTACGAGACTACCGCTCTTAACCACTACACCACACTGGCAATTCACTGCTCAGCCACTGGATGGTTCCTTTTTGGTACATTACTGTCAATGATTTTTTGTAAACCAAATACAGTTATTTACTCTGTGATATATTTCTCTGTATTCCTTGGAAAGTGGTACTGAGCCACCATTTAGCCTCGGAGGCTAACTAGGAAGGCCATCAAAACACAAGGACCTCATTAGGTTCCCCTCTGCTGCCCTATGCAATGAGCCGCTGGATGTTGCTTCTGTTCCATGGCTGGAGGTAGTATGCTTTTGAATTCCAAGAAAGCACAGGGAGAGTGCTTTCTTGTGAGAACAGGATGCTGGCCTAGATGGACCACTGGCCTGATCCAGCAGGCTTTTCATATGTTCTGTGGCTGCACTTGCTGTGTCTCCTAGCCCCACCCTGGGTAGGTCTTGCACTCTTGTCCAATGTGTCTGCTGGCGTGTGGGTCTGCCCAGGGAGCTATATAGATACTATGTCATGTGGACTGTCTTTCTTCCCTTGTGTGTGTTTGCTGAAAAACAGTAGTTGTAAGTGTGGCGTTCGTACGGAGCCCCCGGTCGTCTCATGGACTATTGACCTGTACACCACTAATCCACTGCCACCAACCAGGTCCTCCCTGGTAAATCACTTAGTCTCAGTCAGGTTCTTAAGTTAACGAAGAAGAGTGTAGTTTATTGCAAACGCAAATAAACTTTAACTGCATTCAAAACGTTGTTACTCTTTACCTTCTTAGTCTTATTTTATCCTGTCTCTAACTTTTCTACCTCCCCTTACTCAAGAACCAACTGCACTAACTGTCTCTCTAATTCCAACTGTCTGCCAACTGCTTTCCCAACTGCCTTTCCCAACCAACCAACCAACTAAAACCAACCAACCCAAACCTCAGGCTAAGCCCTTTTATAAACAGGTAGGCTCTGCCTCTGGCTTTTCTATTGGTCTACCTATTAACTCTTTCTCTCCCCCTGTACAGACATTTTAAAAAGAACGGGCAAATGCCACAGTAAGGAACACATGTGGACTCAAAGCCCTGCCTGAGAGCATGCCTGCGGACTGGTGGCAATGGGGTGGTTGCTAGCTGCATCACCATGGCTTAACAGAGTAGGGGGTTCCATGTCGTCATTTTGTGGTGGTGATGGGGTGCAATGGGTGTGTCCCAATTGTGCTGAGTTCATTGGCTGCCTCTGTGGGGGAGTGGCATCGCTGGGCCCAGCACAGCTTTGGATTGGTGGGCTGCAGTTTCCAGAGTTTCCAGAGATGCCAAGAGGAGCATTTCCCCAGACACATCACTTTTGTATTTTATGCTAATTTCTCCCTGCCATCCTGGGCAGGGCACACATTGGATGTGGTACCCTGTTTTGCCAGCATAGCAATGGCATATCTCCAGTTCTGGACTAATGTACAGTGGTACCTCAGGTTACATACGCTTCAGGTTACATACGCTTCAGGTTACACACTACGCTAACCCAGAAATAGTGCTTCAGGTTAAGAACTTTGCTTCAGGATGAGAACAGAAATCGTGCTCCGGCGGCGCGGCGGCAGCAGGAGGCCCCATTAGCTAAAGTAGTGCTTCAGGTTAAGAACAGTTTCAGGTTAAGAACGGACCTCTGGAACGAATTAAGTACTTAACTCGAGGTACCACTGTATTGCTCTGTTAGTTGATTTCAGAAGTGATCGCTCATCTTCTTTGTGTTTTCCATTTAACTAATAGATTTTTTTATACACACACAAACACACACACACAAAACGTTTGGGCCTCTCCATCAGTCTAATTTTCTCATTCGAAAAAGCCGAGGGTTTTTTTTTTTTGGGGGGGGGGTCGCACATGAAATCACATCCCAGCCGCCACTCCCGCTAATGATCGTTTTACATAACCCCATGCCCAGAGAAGGGTTCGGTACCGACGGGCTTCGGCCACGAGGTGGCACAGCCTCGCAAACCACCACGCCGACAAAAATCTGGATTGCAGAAGCATTTCAGAAACTGTCTCCCACACCCGAGAGCTCTTCTCAGCCCCTTTCCTCCCCCCTCCCTCCCCCTCCTTCCCTGCAGTTTCCATACTTAATTACATTTATTTCGGATTTACTAGGCAACCCACCTCCAGATGTGCAGCTTAAAGGTGAGGCGCGTGTGCTGGGATCTTCACATCCCGCACCGCACACCGTCATGTGATAGTGGGAGAATAAGGTGGAGTTCAGCTTTAAGGGGGACGCCTCCTGCTCGGCTCACCCAATCTTCGGGATCCGTGGTGGGCAAACGCCAGCGGGTCTGTCCTTCTTTTGCCTTTCGCTTCCCAAGTCAGCCGTCTCTTATCCTCTCGCTTCAGCACTTAGGATGGTGCTTGGAAGAAAGGAAGAATGCAGGTGAGAGACTCTTTTGTGGCTGTTATTATCCTTTTTTTAAAAAAAGCCAGCGGATCTCTCCCCACCCCCTAAAGGCGTTTACCTGTTCCCATCTGCACATTGGACGGAATGACCGTGCCCGCGAAACGAGCGATCTCCCCAGTCTGACACGTGCTAGACCCGGGCTTCGCAGTAATGGCAAGAGAACCGCTTCGAGCGTAGTTATCGAGCCGATCCGAGGCAGCGCCGTCGGACGCGCCTGTTGGGCATCTTGTAAGGGGCGCATCTCAAGCCACCAAAACTTCCGAAAAGATCGGAGAGAGAGGGAGGGAGTGAGAGCGAGACAAGGAGGGGAGAAGGGGGCGCTTTTTATTTTATTTTTGTGGAAGAGAATGGAAAGAAGCCGAGGGCTGTTCTGTAGGTCTTCAAGCCAGCCGATGCCGAAAAACTGGGGAGAATCTGCCAGCAACGGCGAAGGGCGAAAGGGCAGGCAGAGGCGCGGAGCGCTTCGCAGAAGGACCTAGGCGCGCGATCTCTGGCCCCTTTCATCCGCGCGCCTGGCTCTCCCAGCCAGGAGGAATGTAAAGATGGGGAAGAAGCTGGTATACAGGGAGGAAAGGAGGGGAATTGTGGGGGGTTGGGGTCCCCCAGCCCATTGCAAAGCAGGAATCTCAACTAAAGCATCCATGACAGATGGCCATCCAGCCTCTGCTTGAAGTGGGAGTCTTTTCGGGTTCGGGTACCCGCTGAAGGGAAGTGGGACCGCTCTTTCCGTCGAAAGGGACAACAGTGGGAAGCCTGTGTAGCCCTTCAGATGCGGTGGGGCTCCGCCTGCCCTCCTCGCCGGCCAGCATCCCCAGTGGTCAGGGGTGATGGGCGTTGGAGACATTTGGAGGTTCCCCATCCTTCTCCAAGCCAGAGAGCATACGGAAGGGGCAGTAAATACCCCGCTGAACCTTGACCCTTAGGAATCTTCGGCAGGCGCAGCAGCTTTGGCTGCAGGGAGTCGCCTGTAGTTAATGTTTAGGGCAGATCCGGACTGGAGGGTCCGATTGGAGAGACGCGGTGGGATGGGACGGGGTGGGTGTCAAGTTACAGCCGGTCGGCTCAGGAGCGCACGAGGTCTTCAGGAGACCCGGGGGGCGGGGAGGACAGCATTGTGGGTAATGTTGTATTAGAAAGGAAGGCCATCGTGGCAAATAAATGACCCCCGTTTTCCCAGAACCAAGACGCAGAGGAGGCTCAGGTCTCCTCCGCAGAAAAAACGTAAGCGCAGATGGAATTAGAGCAGATGAAACGAACTAGCCACGTCTCCTTAATTCCCACGAGGGGGTCCATCGTTGGTGGAGGGTTCTCCCCATGTTAAGTGGGGGCTTTGAAAGCAGAGAGGCTCAAACAATGGAAGACAATTGGAGGAAGACGGCCTGACGTCTGCTGCACTCCACAGACACCAGTCGTGAGGATGAATCGGATTGAAGCCGGTTTAGGTCCCACTTCCTTAACCTCCCTTGGTTGCGTCCACACACAGACAGGTGGATCCTATCCCCCGCCTCCCTCCTCTAAGGGTGCTGTTTTAGCTTCTCAGGATTCAGGAGCCATGCAAGGGGTGAGAGAGGGAGTTGGGGGAGATGTTGTCTTAATGTGGGAGCTTCAGGGCTGAAGAGGAAAATTGGAAGTCTTGCATTCTCTGCCTCCCCTCAAAACACACAAACACACACACAGAACGTTCAGGCTGATTCACTGGACTATGTCTAGTCTCATCCTATGTATATTTTTTCTCCATTGAGTTCAATGAGCATATTGCCATGGAAGGGTACATCGTTAGCAACCTGACATCTCAACCTCAATATGTGAAGGCAGACAACTTAATAATAATAGGCCTCTCCCAACAACAATAGTATAAATGTATTCAGAAGATTTCAACAGAGATCTTTTCTAAGAGTAGGGAGTGGGGTTGCGCGTGTTTATTTGGAATCAAGTCTCACTGAGTCCAAGAGTTTGCCATGCATAGAAGCAAATGCCTCGACTCCCTATCCTACGTCCTTTGGCTTAACTGGTTTCTGGATCGGGCTATATTGGGGTCCATGTAAGTTTTCTGTCTACACCTCCTGCTTTTTGCCCTTTTAATGAAGCAGAAAGTGACTGTGATCCTCTTGAGCTATGTTTTGACATAGGAGCCAACTCCTAGGGGCCAAAGTCCCGTCTCCCCCTCATAAAATATTTGAGCCCCTCCACCCCCATTGATTGACATTGCCATTCAAATGGTGTGCATGTGTGTGTCTTGTGATCGATTATGCCCCCCAATATTGTATTCAAGTTGGCACCCCTGCATTCTGATGTGAGGATTCGCCTGTGTCTGGGTCAGAAAGGGTAATCAAGATTCCCTTTCAGGAATAGGCTCTTGCCCGGCAGTCCAGCCTCTGCTCAGGGCAATCAACTTTGGAAAGTTTTGATAGAGGGAAAGAAGGCAGGGTGTGAATATTAAACACCAGCACGATCTTAACCATGCCTTTCCTTACTTAACAGTGCAATCCTGTTCTACTGGGAACAACTGGGTTCAATTGGACTCAGTTAAGTGGTACAGGAATGCATTCCAAAGAGGCAGTTCCATTCCCTCTTATCTGACAGCAAGTCCCACTGAAGTAAAAGAGACTGGCATGCATAGGATTGCACCTTTGTTGTTGTTGTTGCACTATTAGTGTGTTTAGGGTGGCACCTAAGCAGCCTGATACCAAGGTATAAGTTTTTCCTGAATTCCTGGTACCAGCAGCATTAGAATTTAACAAAGGCTTGGGGGTGTTAGAAACAGGAAATAGCCAGATTCTGTGTGTGCATTAGGCCTAACCCCTGTGATTAGGCTGTGTGCTAGACAATGCTAATCCAAGGGAATCAACATAAATTAACTAAATCTATGTTTTGGGGGGGAGAGGGGGAAAGGAGGGGGGAATCACCAGTCCTTCAGTTTGTGGTTTTTTCCTGGTTTCTTCATTCAGCTGCAGTTGTTGTTGTTGTAGGGTTGTCCATCTGTGATGAATTGGTTTGGTTAATTAAGTGTTAATTAAGTCAGACGCATCCCCTTTGAGATGGCAGCCTGGGGGTAATATAGCACAACACAGGATCAAAGTGAGTGGGACGTCTCCTCTGCCTGTGTTGAAAAAGCCAGGGAGAGATGTGAAGTGTTTTAGAGTTATTCAACAGAATTAGTAAGCAGTGGGCTGGAGAGAGAGGCAGAGAAATGGCAGGTGTCTGTTTAAATCCAATGCTGCCTCCCTCCAGCTTGGACTCAGGTTGTATATATGTGTAAATGAACTATATTCTCCGCTCTGCCTCATTTCCAAAGGAAACACAGGTCCCGTGTAAGCTCTTGGTTCCCTGGAATCTTGCACTGCTGTGGAGATTGGGGTCGTGTGTAACAGTATGTAAGGCTGCAAAACCAATCACACTTAGCTAGGAAGTGACTTACTCCATGGGGCCTAGAAGGAGGATAGTTTTCCAATTAAAGAAATCTTAACTGTTTAATCATGGGCTCTTCCACACCAGTTTACTGTGTGTTTGCAGCTGTTTGCATTCGCATTTAATTTGTGTTGTCCACATGATGTTACCCTTGAACAATGCCCATCTTAATGCTTCTGCTTGTAAATTCAGGCTCACCTGATACTGGAATAATACAAATTCCTTTCCAAACCACTCCACTCAGGATCACATATTATTATTTGTTTTTGTGATTTTGGTTGATTGGAGCGATTGCCGCTTTCTGCGCCTCCCCTTCCCATACCCAGTACTTCTTCATTGCTTTCATTTCTTTTGTGGCCGTTCTTGTAACTATTTCCAGTGTGCTCCGCAAAGGCTGTTTTCCTTTCTTTCTTTTGCACAAAATCAGAAAACGGAATGAAGGAATTTGCTTTTGCACACTTCTTGGGTGGGGTGGGGAAACGTTTATTAAAAACAAGGCTCACACAGCTACCTGCACACAGTACTTAACTGGCATAATAGTATCAACAAACTGGAAGGCAGGGACAAGCACAAAACAGCTACAGGCATGAACAGGAAGAACTGAAGCTGCAGCTTATATACAAATTCAGATATGTGCAGGTGTGGGCAGCCCTCATCGAGTTCAAATAGAGGGGAAGTGTATTAGCAGCTAAATAATGTGCAAATGTGGAAAAAGCCCAAAATGAGTTTTAATTGATTGATTATACAATATGCATAAAGGAGATAAAAAAATAAGGGAATAATATGCCCTATTCATTTTTAGATGGTGATACATGTATTGTTGTAGCAAGCATCATTGAGAAGAGGCATTCCCTCTTCTCTGTCACACAGAAGGGAATACCTCTTCTAATATATAGATGCTTCATATTTACTAATATACTAATTTGCTAATAAAAACAGCAGATGACAAGCGCCATCTTAGACAGGGAAGGGGAACCTGTGTTCCTGCAGATTTTCGTGGATTCCGGCTCCAACACCCATCCCTGAGCATTGGGCCACTGGCTCCTCAGATATTGCTAGATGACAACTCTAATCCGTCTCAGCCAGCATGTCCAATGTTCAGGGATGGGTGTTGGAGCCAGAATCCACGAAAATCTGCAGGAACACAGATTCCCCTTCCCTGTCTAAGATGGTGCTTGTCACCTGCTGTTTTATTAGTAAATTCTGTCATCCATTTTATCAATTTTGTTGTGCAAATTGTTGTTGTTGTTAAGAAAACTCTACCTGAATCATATGAGTGTCCTCTGAGCCCCTTCTCTGTTTGCCCTGTCTGAGAAAGCTTTGGAGGGTGGCAGCAGTAGAGAGGGACTTGTCCTTTGTTCCTCCCTGACATCCCCAGATCTCCAGACTGTGACACGCTGTCCTAGAACTGACATTGACATATTTTTGGCACCAGATTAAGACTTTTCTCTCCACCTAGGCATTTGATGGAATGTTGTTGTTGTTTAGTCGTGTCCGACTCGTCGTGACCCCATGGACCAGAGCATGCCAGGCACTCCTGTCTTCCACTGCCTCCCACAGTTTGGTCAAACTCATGCTGGTAGCTTCGAGAATATGACCCAGCTAAGCCAAGATTTCTATTGCTGCCAGTCTAGGTTGCTGATAAAGCCCCCATCCCATTTGGAATCTGGTGTTCATTTTATGTTCTGATCAATTGTTTAACTTTTGGTGACTTTTGTTTTTACAAATGCATGTTTTAAAACCTGACTGTAAATTGCAGAGAGGCCATTAGGTGAATAACAAATTAAATAAATTAACAACAACAACATCAAAATTATTATTATTATTATTTAAACCTGCTGGTCAGTAAATTAGGGGAACCTTTTTAGCTGACCAATATATTTTAATGGATTCATCATGCTGATAAAATTTGCTAAACTCGCAGCCCTGTTTCTGATTAAACATGTTTAGGATCACACCACATGTTTCTAAAATGAGAGATGTTGGCGCATGAATGCAACTCCACCATCTAGCCTGGAAGCTCTTCCTCTAAGCTCTATTTTTTTTTTATAATAATTTTTATTCATTTTTCAAACATATAATAAAAAACAAACACAACACAAAACAGAAAAATACAAAACATTTAAACATATATAATTTCATACTCTTAATTTCATGCACCTTCTTTCACCCGACTTCCCCATACCTCCCTTTCGCTGCATCCTTGTTTTACAATTTTTTAGCAATCCTTTGGTCAGTTTATCTATTTAATTCCCCTCCATTAAGTTTTCTTTAATTTGTTAGTTACAGCTGTAATTCTCTGCTTCTTATCCCTTGACATCTTAACACTCCTCAATTTTACAACAGTTTTTAAGATACATTTTAAATTTCTTCCAATCCTCTTCCACTGTCTCTTTCCCCTGGTCGCGGATTCTGCCAGTCATCTCCGCCAGTCCCATAAAGTCAGTCACCTTTGTCTGCCATTCTTCCAGAGTAGGTAGTTCTTGCGTCTTCCAATGCTTTGCCAGAAGAATTCTTGCTGCTGTGGTAGCGTACATAAAAAAGGTCCTGTCCTTCTTTGACACCAATTGGCCAACCATGCCCAGGAGAAAAGCCTCAGGTTTCTTAGGAAAGGTCCACTTAAGGACTTTCTTAATTTCATTATAGATCATTTCCCAAAAGGCTTTAATCCTCGGGCAGGTCCACCAAAGGTGGTAAAAAGTACCTTCAGTCTCATTACATTTCCAACATTTATTGTTGGGCAAATGGTAGATCTTTGCAAGCTTGACTGGAGTCATGTACCACCTGTAGATCATTTTCATTATGTTTTCTTTTAAGGCATTGCATGCCGTAAATTTAACACCGGTGGTCCATAACTGTTCCCAGTCTGCAAACATAATGTCATGACCGATATCTTGTGCCCATTTAATCATAGCTGATTTCACCGTTTCATCCTGTGTGTTCCATTTCAACAGCAAATTATACATTCTTGACAGGTTTTTAGTATTGGGTTCTAACAATTCTATTTCTAGTTTTGACCTCTCCTTCTGAAAACCTATTTTCCTGTCCTGTTTGAATGTCTCATTTATCTGATGGTAATGCAGCCAATCTCGAACTTTGGACTTTAATTTCTCATAACTCTGAAGTTTAACCTTTTCACCGTCATGTTCTAAAATTTCAGAGTATTTTGGCCATTTAGAGTCCATGTTAAGTTTTTTCACCTCCTTAGCTTCCATTGGTGACAACCACCTGGGAGTTTTACTTTCCAACAAATCTTTATATCGGATCCAAACATTGTATAATGCTTTTCTAACAATATGGTTTTTAAACCCTTTATGTACCTTTACCTTGTCATACCATAAGTATGCATGCCAACCAAAACTATTATCATACCCCTCCAAATCCAAAATGTCTGTATTCTCAAGAAGTAGCCAGTGTTTTAACCAGCAGAAAGCTGCCGATTCATAATATTAAGTCCGGCAGGGCAAACCCCCCTCTATCTTTTGCATCAGTTAAAATCTTAAATTTTATTCTGGGCTTTTTGCCCTGCCAGACAAATTTTGATATGTCTTTCTGCCACCTCTTGAAACAATCCATCTTGTCCAAAATCTGCAATGTCTGAAATAAAAATAACATTCTAGGCAATACATTCATCTTAATAGTGGCAATTCGGCCTAACAAGGAAAGTCTCAACCTTGACCATATTTCTAGGTCTTTCTTTACTTCTGACCAACATTTTTCATAATTGTCTTTAAACAAGTTCACATTCTTAGATGTTAAGTTTACCCCCAGGTATTTCACTTTTTTCGTTATTTCCAAACCTGTTTCAGTCTGGAATCTCTCTCTTTCCTCCCTTGTTAAATTTTTTTCCAACACTTTCGTTTTCTGTTTGTTCAATTTAAATCCTGCTACTTGACCAAATATCTCAATTAGTTCTAGTACTCTCTTAGTACTAGTGTCTGGCTGTTGCAAGGTCAATACTAAGTCATCTGCAAATGCTCTTAGTTTGTAGTGTCTGACTCCGACCTGAACTCCTTTAACCGACTGGTCCCTTCTAATCATGTTTAACAAAACCTCCAGAACTGACATAAAGAGCAAAGGGGATATTGGGCATCCCTGTCGTGTACCTTTTTCTATGGATATTTCTTCCGTTACCACATTGTTTACAATTAACTTTGCTTTTTGTTTAGAATATATTGCACCTATACCGTTTTCAAAACCTTGGCCTACCCCCATCCCTTGGAGATTCTTCTTCATAAAGCTCCAGCAAATGTTATCAAAGGCTTTCTCCGCGTCCACAAAAATTAAAACTGCTTTCCTATTAATGTGCACTTCTAACAGTTCCAAAATGTCTATAATGTTCCTCACATTATCTGACATATGTCTCCCTGGAAGAAAGCCAGTTTGGTCCTTATGAATCTCCCCTACCAATACTCTCTTCAGTAAAAAAAAAAAAAAAAAAGGCTCTTCCTCTAAGCTCTAGATGCATAGATGACATGCCTTTTATATGATATGATATGATAATCTTTATTGTCATTGTCCCATACAGAACAACAAAATTGAAAAAATCTACATCAGTCATTCAAAAACCAACAAGCCTGCTATCCCAGCCTGATTAAGCCCCTAAAAACTCTGATACCCCATAATTAAATACAATATACTCCCACAGAGCCTACCTTACACTGTGTTTAAAACCAAAATCGCATTTGGATAAAAACTGTTTCTCAGTCAGCTAGTCCTCGTCTTTATAACCCTGTACCTTCTTCCAGAAGGCAGAAGCTGAAAGAGATCAAGGAGGTGCGTACTGTCCTGCACTATCTCTGCAGCTTTCTTATGCATAGCTGTCAACTTTCCCCTTTTCTTGCGAGGAATCCTATTCGGAATAAGAGAATTTCCCTTAAAAAAAGGGAAATGTTGACAGCTATGTTCTTATGGCACTTGGAGCATAGATTTGATCCAAGGTGGGAAGAGTGCACCCAATTATTCTCTCTGCAGTCTTTACAACCCTGGACAGCATTGTTTTTTCCCCTGACTGTGCAGCTCCCAAACCACACACAGAGACCATAAGTTAATACACTCTCAAGAGTACAATGGTAGAATGCCATCGACAGGTCCTTTGAGAGATTATTTTTCCGGAGGATTCTCAGAAAATATAACCTCTGCTGTGCTCTCTTCATCAGGTCTTTACAGTCCCCCCCCCGCCCCCCAGGTTAGGTCTTCTTTTAAATGGAGAAGCTCACCTTTTCTCCATGCTGAGAGACTCTGCTTTCTAGTCCAAGTCTAAGTCCTGTTATCGAAACCTTGCTTGGGCGCTTGGTTCATCTTACCTCCTGTGTTAGGCTTCCTGTTAAAAAAAACAGACACACCACAGTGGCAGACTCTTCAAGTGTCCCTATTTTCCAGAGACAGTCCCGGATTTACAGAAACCATCCTGGTTTCTGATTTGATCCCTGAATGTCCCACTTTTCTTTAGGATGTCCCTATTTTTATTGGAGAAATGTTGGACAGTATGGAGTTATTTGACCCGCATGCTGTCTGAAGGCAATCCTGTACAGTGGTACCTCGGGTTACATACGCTTCAGGTTACATACGCTTCAGGTTACAGACTCCGCTAACCCAGAAATAGTGCTTCAGGTTAAGAACTTTGCTTCAGGATAAGAACAGAAATTGTGCTCTGGTGGCGCGGCAGCAGCAGGAGGCCCCATTAGCTAAAGTGGTGCTTCAGGTTAAGAACAGTTTCAGGTTAAGAACTGATCTCCAGAACGAATTAAGTACTTAACCTGAGGTACCACTGTATAGGGAAGGTTTTTTTAAAAAATGTTTAATGTTTTATTAGGTTTTTATATATGTTGGAAGCTGCTCAGAGTGGCTGGGGCAACCCATTTAGATGTGTGGGGTATAAATAGTAAAATTATCATTATGGAATGAGACGTCTCTATTTTCAACAGAGAAATGTTGGAGGGCATGCAGTGGATGCTGGGGAATGATAACCTCCCTGGTTGAAATGCCCTGCCTTCTTCTACCACACTTCCACTATTGTAGCTTTCATGTTCGTCATCTATGTTGCATTTGCTGACCACGAGAAATGAAGCTAGTTTGTTTATCAGAACTCGGAGGCAGGTAACAGGGCAGCCAGCAAGCTCCAAAGACTGTTGAAGCTGGTTTGGGCTTAAGCTGGTGGGGAAGGTCAGGCCTGGGGGCTGAATGTAGGCCTCCCTATCTAATCCTCAGGACTTTCCCCTTCCCTCTCTAAGCCTCAGATCCTCACCAGTTTTGCTCCGTTCTCTCACAAGTACTTTTGCTTGGCTGAAATGTGCCTTCCTTGAAAGTTGATAGTGCCTGAATAGAAGTGTGTGTGTGTGTGTGTGTGTACCTCTGACTCTTCTAGTATGGCCGGAATGTATTATTTTATTCCCTTCTTACTTTCCAGCTGTACAGTGGTACCTTGGGTTAAGTACTTAATTTGTTTCAGAGGTCCGTACATAACCTGAAACTGTTCTTAACCTGAAGCACCACTTTAGCTAATGGGGCCTCCTGCTGCTGACGTGCCGCCAGAGCACGATTTCTGTTCTCATCCTGAAGCAAAGTTCTTAACCCGAGGTACTATTTCTGGGTTAGCGGAGTCTGTAACCTGAAGCGTATGTAACCTGAAGCATATGTAACCCGAGGTACCACTGTATTCGCTTCTCACCCCATTGGACAGCAGTCAGGTTTCTGTTAGCACCAGCTCCCCTTTTAAGCACAGGCAAGGGGCTGAGGAGGAGAGGCTGTGGGCCGGGTTGGAGGGACCCATGGGCCACCTCTGGCCCACAAGCTAAAGGTTCCCCATCTGTGATATAAGCCAATGAAAAGTAGGTGCTCTTATGGATCAAGGCTGTGGGCTGCCTTGGTAAACTCAGCCTTCAGCTCAAGCCTTTCCATTTAAGGGGAAACTTAAGTTGCATGAAGAGGTTTCAGAAGAGGGGGGAAATACCCCACAAGGCTTTGCTGTCTATTGATTGCATCAAATGTGGGTCAATTAATTGCTGGTTTAAGTTTCCATTGATTCCGTCTTTCTATCCTGCCTCTTCGTAAATGGCAAGAGATTGCTCTGTTGTGTGTGTATTTGAGTTCCGTGGATAAATATTGATTTGCTCTTTCCCTCCTCAAATCCTCTTTAATTTTGAATCCTTTTCGTTTTGTTCCTGTCTCCTCAGTGGCTGCCCTATCCCTGCTAGACAGCAGTTCTGCCAGAGATGAAAGCAACCAGGATAGCTTATTTGTGCTTGGCCCCCTACTGTTATTCCGGGGGCCAGCTGGAATATTAACTAGGGAAGCAGACTGCTTGCAAGAACTGTTGGAGTAACTCTGCTCCAATGCACTGAGCGTTTGTCTCTTGGTAGCTGAAAAGAGGGGACGCGGGTGGCGCTGTGGGTAAAACCTCAGTGCCTAGGACTTGCCGATCGTAAGGTCGGTGGTTCGAATCCCCGCAGTGGGGTGAGCTCCCGTCGTTCGGTCCCGGCTCCTGCCAACCTAGCAGTTCGAAAGCACCCCTAAGTGCAAGTAGATAAATAGGGACCGCTTTATAGCGGGAAAGTAACGGCGTTTCCGTGTGTGGCGCTGGTGCTGGCTTGCCAGACGCAGCTTCGTCACGCTGGCCACGTGACCCGGAAGTGTCTTCGGACAGCGCCGGCTCCCGGCCTCTAGAGCGAGATGAGCACGCAACCCTAGAGTCGGTCACGACTGGCCTTCGGGCAGGGGTACCTTTACCTTTACCTTTAGCTGAAAAGAGCATGGCCAAAATGATTTTTTTTTTAAAGTGGGAGTAAAGGGAAGTAAATAGGGACGCGGGTGGCGCTGTGGGTAAAAGCCTCAGCACCTAGGGCTTGCCGATCAAAAGGTCGGCGGTTCGAATCCCCGTGGCGGGGTGCACTCCCGTCGTTCGGTCCCAGCGCCTGCCAACCTAGCAGTTCGAAAGCACCCCCGGGTGCAAGTAGATAAATAGGGACCGCTTACAAGCGGGAAGGTAAACGGCGTTTCCTTGTGCGGCTCTGGCTCGCCAGAGCAGCGATGTCACGCTGGCCACGTGACCCGGAAGTGTCTCCGGACAGCGCTGGCCCCCGGCCTCTTGAGTGAGATGGGCACACAACCCTAGAGTCTGGCAAGACTGGCCCGTACGGGCAGGGGTACCTTTACCTTTACCTTTAAAGGGAAGTAAAGAAAAAGAAGAGGTTCAGAGTAGGTCACAACACAAAATATATATATGGTGAAGGTTGGCCCGTTAGGGTGAACGCAGCACCAGCCTCACTCTGCCCTCAGTCAGCCCCCACCTACCTGCATGCTTACTTACTTAGAAGCACTCCAGGGGGTAGCACTGACTGTCAGAATCCTGCCCCTTGTAGCACTCAGCTACAAGGGAGAAGGGTGGGGACAAAACTATCATTATCATCAGGCTCTGCCTATTGGTCTCCTTGCCTTCTGTCCCAATGGGCACCAGTCACCACTGACTAGATCAGTGCCAAACCCAATGACAAGTTAAATATCTCTCTCTCTCTCAAGCTGTGCTTGGAATTCTCCACTTTAAATGTGTGTGGGGCATGATCCAGCTCAGAAACACAGTACAGTGGTACCTTGGGTTACATACGCTTCAGGTTACATACGCTTCAGGTTACAGACTCCACTAACCCAGATATAGTGCTTCAGGTTAAGAACTTTGCTTCAGGATGAGAACAGAAATCGCGCGGCAGCAGCAGGAGGCCCCATTAGCTAAAGTGGTGCTTCAGGTTAAGAACAGTTTCAGGTTAAGAATGGACCTCCGGAACGAATTAAGTACTTAACCCGAGGTACCACTGTATGGGTTGTTGTTGTTTTTTTAAAAGGTAGTGGGGGTGGGGTGGGGGCTTGGTAGGAAAATGGTTCAGAAAGAAAGGGTTAACTCTCCCCTCCCCCTCAGGCTATGATCCCAGTCCAGATTCTGTGTGGCTTACGGAGGCTGGTTTGGGGTGGGGGTGGGAGAGAATACAAAGCACAGGATTTGTGTTGTGGTGGTTTGTGAGGTGGATGGAGAATGCATAGGGGCCTGACAAGGTGGCAGCAAGCTCCAAGGATATCTGGGGGGCGGGTGTGTGCCTGTGACAGCCACTCAGATGCTTATCACAGCTAATTAGATCCTTGAACTGAAAGTCTAGTTCCATTATATCTGTCTATATCTGTTATGGTAAAATCTGGGTGCGAGGCTGCTCTGCCACCCAGCTCGTCGGACTAAGTCCGCGGGTCCCTGCGGAGGAAAATGAGCTCAGCCGGAGACAGGAGCAAACTGCAGAAGATCCAAGTTTATTGCGCAACAGGTTCAAGGCGAGATTGAACAGCGAGAAAGGGGTGACATGAACTTTTGAAACTTCCCTCCATGTCCCAGAATATAGTGCAAAATACATCCCAGTTACATCATGAATACATTAAGAAGTTGGGTTACACAGATTACATCATGAATACATTAAGAAGAGGTTGGGTTACACAGGATTAACATATGGAGGAGGGAGGGGGGAATATGCAGAGCTGGAGATATGCGCAGATAAGCACATCCTGAGTACCGGTGATGAGAAGACAATGGTCCATGTATGCATAGTCTGCCACCTGGCATTGCCCGGAGGAAAGGCTTGGCAGAGTGATTTGACAGGATTAGGGTCTTGACACCTTGCTTGAGGGATTATGGAGGACAGGGGAGGTGTCATGGAGTCCTAGAGAAATTGAGTAAATTGGCACGTTGATTTTCTATGAATTTTATATATTTTAGTCCCTTTTGACATTGACAATTGGAAATAAATGGATATATTGTAGCAAAGAAGAAGGTGAAGAAGACATGCCCCCCTTCTGTATCAATATCTATCTATCATCTATCTATTATCTATCTATCTATCATCTATCTATCTATCTATCTATCTAATCTATCTAATCTATCTAATCTATCATCTATCTATCATCTATCTATCTATCTATCTATCATCTATCTATCATCTATCTATCTATCTATCATCTATATGTCTCAGGCATTTACAACTAGTGACCCACCAATCCAAATGCAGTCCTCAATCTATTTATTGCATTGTGCCCTTCTGTCTTTGAGATCTCAGGCAGGCAGGCAGGCAGAAAGGAGGCAAACCCATAAGGTTTACCACACCTCTAGTGGACCATCATATATATCTGCTGCCCTGTGTTCAGCTGGGTCAGTCACAAGTCATTTTAACCCCTCTCCTTAGAGTCAATGTAAAATGTTTTCAGTTTTGTATGTGCATTCTGAACCATGCTGCTCCACTGACATTTGCTGTACGTTACAATATAAAGAACAGGAACAAATTTAAAAACAAAACAAACCTGTGGAAACATCTATTGGAATGAAATACTTAGCAATTAACTTCAATCATCTGAACCTATATCTGTACACAGAATTCTAGGTGCTTGTCATTTTAACTCTGCAGCGCATGTCAAACTTCATGCTTTTGCAATATGACTGAAGAACCAAGGAATACATCTTGGTCATGGTCTTTGAATTCTGGTGACATTAGGACAAGGGTAGGCAATGTGGTGACCCCATATTGGACTACAACTTCCATCAGCCCCAGCCGGGATGGTGAATGGTCAGAGGTGATGGGAGTGTAGTCTGTGACTACCTCTGCAGTGCACCACATTGGCTAATCCTGCATTAGGATGATATTGAAGGGCAAGGAGTCTTCACCTTTGAGAGAACTTTCATGAGCTCTCAGCCTGACTGGTGGCTGAACATTTTTCAGTGAGCTGACCCCCTCCATTTGATTTCTTTGAGGACTGGGCTTCTCACAGAGACCTGCAATATTATTCCTAATGTGAATGAGATTGATGATTGCTTGGTGTTTCTCTGCTCCGTGACCTTTCCGAATGAATAAGTGCTTTGAACTGGCCAAGAATGTTGTAGTAAAGGCGCCCCTCGCCCACGCTACCCTTCCATCACCCGACTCTGCTTTCCGGCCAGTCCAGGTTTCTTGAGTAGGTTGGCGGGGGGTTTACTTTTCTCAAACACAGGCCGAAATCACACCGGTAGGGCTGCCACCACTCCCTTTAGTTCAGGGGAACCCAAAGACACAATCAGGGAGAAGAGAGTGTCCAATTTAACCTGGCAATTCCCCCCCTTCTACAAGCTGAATCCACAGACTTGCAGACAGAAATTCTCATGGTAGAGCGTAACTAAGCGGAAGGCTTGGATTTAGCTATTCCCTCGGAAAAGGCACAAATACCAACAGGCTCTAATATAAAAGTTTATTTTAAAAGAATAACTGCAAACATGTTGAAAACCAACAGGCACATCTTAGAAGTCTTACAAACAGAAAAATAACAACGTTGTACATTATAACTAGCTGTTACATACCTACACAGAAACACAGATAAGATAGTAAGAGTCCTTTCAAGCTGTTGCGTAATGGAGCTGTTTGAGGATTTCCATTTCAAAAGGACGTAACGACGGCTATCGATGAAAGTTACAGCCGGGCATCTTTGCAAGTTGCAACGCAATGGCAGAGAGCAAAGGCAGGGAGCCTTGGCAAAGAGCAAAGAGTCAGCAATTCCCTTGATCTTTTATCCACAATTCTGACTCTGCGTCGTAACTTTTGGCCAATCAGGGCCTTAATTGGATTAGCCCACTCTCTTGCAGCTGGGTCAGTTTTAGGTTTGAACCCTTAATCAAAGAATCTTCCTCCCACCTGTGGAAATTAACCAGATCCCCAATTCTCAGCAATTTGAAAACAAACAACCTCCGGGAAGGAGGAAGAGATTCTCACCACCAGCCCAGGTGTCAAACCTTTCATTAATCAAGGACCCCTTTCCTCCCATAAACCTCTCATGGCAAGGAGCCAAAAAGTCTGGGGTTAAAGATACACAGCTCCCTTTCCCAGGGTTCTTGCGGCTGGCAAAGTACCCACAAGGCCACATTCTTTTACTTGACCAAGGAATGATCTTTCTGAACATGTCTACGTTACTACAAATGTGTTATGTGTTGTTTTGTTAGTACTCAAGAAGTACTCGGTTTGATCATTAAACTGTGTTTGCTGCTGGAATCTCGTATGCTCTGGGTCTATAGAAAAGCTCCTATATGTGACCGTGCAGTCTGAATTCCAAATTATGGCAGCTTAAACCCTTGAACTGAGTGTCAGAAAATAATGCAGATGAACGTACCATGGCATCATTCTTAATCGTAACTCATCTGCGGGTTTATGCTTGCACAATGATAGATTTCCTGTTGAGGCTCTCTTATATTAGGCTGCGCTGTTGTAACCTTAGACACACTTACTTGGCAGAAAATTGCATTTCAGCTCAGTAGTACTTACTTCTGAGCAGGGTTGTGTCAAGTTTAAGAGGCCCCAGGGCATTACTCAAAAATGTTTATTATTTCAACAGAAAGGACAATGAAAATAGAAACAACACGCTTCTATATTTGCAGATATTCCACCACATAGGCAAGGAGGCAGCCAAAAATGAAACAATCTAACTAAAACAAATATTTTTGCAATAAGCCTATTTGCATGTGGAATAACTTTAAGTGAAGCTGCCTTATGATTTCTTAGTTAGCATATTTGAAGACTTTGTGTTCCAGCAACGCAAGAGCACTTATAACACTTATTCACTGGAAGAAACAACACAACATGCACTAGGTGTGTTCTACACATGACATCAAAATTAAATCACTTCCATGATTTTTTAAAAAAAGAACCTTTGAAATTGACATGAGACTAATTTATGATTAGGTCAAATATTTTCTCCAGTCAAGCCTGGTATGGTCTGCCACCAGTGCTCTTTGACGGCTTATGGACACCTGGCCGAATGAAATTTTGATATTAATTGTGGTTATTTCTGTATGTGATATGACCAATAATTGCACAGTTATTAAGTATATACACAACAGAACAATAATGTCTGGTTTCAGAATTTCTTCACCCTGCTCCCTTTGATTTTGAAATAATTTATGTAAGAGTTGAAAATTAGTATCTAGGAGGTGCTAAACTGCAGCTTACTTAGCTTGTGTGTTAATCCAGCACTGCTTCTGGGTAAACATGCTTAACATTGGGCACTAAAACTAGCAGCATGTGTAGATCTCCCGTGGTTATTGTCTCAAAGTCCTTGGGAACACACACCCCAGGAATGACTTTCAGCCAGATGCCTGTGAGTTAACCTGATATTGCTTATTGTCTTTGGGTGCAATGCATTGCAATTAAGCTTTATGCAAAGAGGAAGATGTGAATCCTTTCTCTGGGTATGAAGATGTAGGTCTAATTAATATTGTCTTTGTGCAGGGCAGGGGAGGCTCGCTTGTGGGTTAAGTTGTTGTAGGATTCTAGTGCCCACCAGCATGGCCAATGGTTAGGGATGATAAGAGCTGTACTCCAATGGAGGCACCATAGGTTAGCCACGCCTGCTGTAGGGAATGAGAAGTTGGATCATCTTAAAAAATGATCCTAGTTGTGGGCAGGCCCTCAACACAGCTCCACCCCACCCCCCAGCGTGGGTGGAGTGATGCCTTCCACGCTAGGGTGGCACCACAATCATCCCAGGCCTCCTTGGCCAATCACTTTGAGAGAGGTGATTGTGTGTGGGGGGTGGTATATGAGCGGCAGCGCATCGTGTGCTGCGCACCTGCTTTGAGCTGCCAAATACCCATCCACCCGCCCTTTTATTTTAGGTGTGCTCTGGTCTTGCTTTGGACTTTGGTTGGTCACCTGTCTTGGGACGGGGGCCAGGTAGGAATTTTTCCATTTGGCAGACTGGCATTGGCCACTTGGTTTTCGCCTACCTCTTAGCAATCATCACAACTTTGTAAGGTTTGGCGGTTAGGCATTGGCTTATTGATGTGGGGGGGAGGGCAGGTCAGCCATCGCCTGCCCCTCCATGTCCAAGGGTATTCCGTTAAAGGAATCCGGGGCCTGGATCTTGTCCGAAGTCCACTTGAGGGGCTAGGGCCATGCCAGGCCTCTGGGAACATGGAGGAGAGCTACAGGCGGGTTCCCCCAATGTGGCTACCTCTTTCGGTGGTTTACCCTTTCATGACTCCCTGCAAGTTGGGCAGGAGTCAGATATAGTCTATTGCCAATGCCTAAGCCAATACATTTACCGTAATCAGTAAAGTTGTGGCCTAAATTTTGCCCATTAAACTTAAACCAAAATTCTGTGTTAGTGTGAATTTATTTCTTATGGGGAGCTGGCTTGGGGCCTTGACACGCAACTGATAACCCTACAGTCTCTTCTGAATATTAGCTCAGCAGTGAAAATTCAGGTTTAAACAGCCACTCCATAATAGAAAACAATAGCCTATTCCTGGCAGTGAGGGGGAATAAATATTCCAGCTGTGATTAAGAAGGTCCCTGGGTTTCCAATAAAGTACAAAACACCTCCCTCCATTTCTGAAAACCCAAGAAAAATAAATCCGTGTACATTCTTTTTGCCTTTGCAGGTTGTGCATTATTGATGGCATGAACATTTCTGTGGCAGCTTCTGCTGGGAGCCTGTTCTTTGTGTAAGGAGAACAACATTCACACCTTGAATGTGCTTCTGAGAAACCGATTGCCGTTTCAGACCACTGCTCAGCGTGGGCCCAGATTGTTGTGTGCGTGTGGGGAAACCCAACATGAATTCATCACTTCTTTCCTCGGCAGGAAACTATTCCATTCAGAATGTCTCAAAGGAGGCTTCTGGACTCGTGCACTTTGAGGATGAAGACTGTCGTGTGCCTTTGGCGATGGTGTTCACCTTGGCTCTGGCTTACGGGGCTGTCATCCTTCTGGGCATCTCTGGGAACCTGGCCTTGATCATCATCATCTTAAAACAAAAGGAGATGCGCAATGTGACCAACATCCTCATTGTCAACCTTTCCTTTTCGGACCTCCTCATCACCATCATGTGTCTTCCCTTCACCTTTGTCTACACCTTAATGGACCACTGGGTCTTTGGCGAGGCCATGTGCAAGCTGAACCCTTTTGTGCAGTGTGTCTCCATCACAGTCTCGGTTTTCTCTTTGGTCCTCATTGCTATTGAGCGCCACCAGCTGATTATCAACCCTCGTGGCTGGAGGCCAAACAACAGACATGCCTACATAGGGATTGCTGCCATCTGGACTATAGCGGTGGCTTCATCTTTGCCTTTCCTGGTGTATCACATACTGACCGACGAACCTTTCACCAATCTAACGATAGAGGAATACAAAGGGAAGTACGTGTGCTTGGATTCCTTTCCACTGGAGACAATCAGGCTCTCGTATACCACAGCTCTCTTGGTGATACAGTACTTGGGACCCCTTTGCTTTATATTTATTTGCTACTTAAAGGTAAGAGAGAATCTTGTTTTCGTGATGTGTCTTACCCGTTCTTTGTTTCCTCCAAAGAAATGCCTGTAGGATCCACAGTTTTAGGTTACAGAGTTGTTCTTGAATTTTTGTTTTCCCACAGATATACATGCGCTTAAAAAGGAGGAGCAACATGATGGATAAGATGAGAGACAATAAATACCGATCCACTGAAACGAAAAGGATCAACATCATGCTCATCTCGATTGTGGTGGCCTTCGCGGTGTGCTGGCTCCCTCTGACCGTTTTTAACACAGTCTTTGACTGGAACCATGAAATTCTACCTGTTGCTTCTTGCAGCCACAATTTGCTGTTCCTGATCTGTCACCTCACGGCTATGATCTCTACCTGCGTGAACCCCATTTTTTATGGGTTCCTCAACAAGAACTTCCAGAGGGATTTGCAGGTTTTCTTTCGCTTCTGCGATTTCCACCCTAGGGATGACGACTACGAGACGATAGCCATGTCCACCATGCATACAGACATTTCAAAGACCTCTTTGAAGCAGGCGAGCCCCATTGCATTTAAGAAAATTAGTGACAGTGACGATGAAAGACTATAGCTCCCAAAGCTCCCGCTACAGATTATATAGTTTCAGGGATCAAGCACAATGCTTTAAAGAAGTCAATATCTTCCCCTCTCCCTTACTGAGGAACTTTAAACTGTCACTTTCATATCTGTGGTTCAACTGCTGCTGGTCCCTACCCCCTTTTTGCTGCTTGTAAAAACCAGAGCAAATCTATCTAATCCCTAATATATAATGAAAGTTGGGTCTATTTCTGCTTGAAGCTCTCATCAAAAGAAAGTTTTTGACTCTTTTTCTTTGTGCATTGATACATTCCTGTCTTTAGATTTGTTAACTGTATTTATTTAAAAGAGTATATTTTAATTGGGAATGCATACTATTTCCTGGGGGGAGGTAAGGTGTTACCCCTTCTTTTCCCAGATTTTATCCTCCCTGCTCAAAGAATACTTGCAGGTATACCTGGAAAGACTGTAGCTCAGTGGTAGAAAATATATTTTGCATTGTAGAAGGTCCCAGGTATCAATCTGTGCCATTTCCAAGTAGGAATACCTCTGCCTGAAATCTTGGAAATCCTCTGCCAGTTAGTATTGAAAATACTTAGACAGATGGGCCAGCTGTCTCAGCTTGATAGCTATCTATATTCCTATGTATCTGTTCCCCACACTAAGCAATTAGAAAAAAATGAAACCCCCTCTGCCCAAATATCATTACTATAGGAATGGGGGAAATAAATGTTTTCAGAGGAATGGTAGTAAATGGGGTAGATTACCATGGACCCCTCCCCCACATAAGACTCAAGCCTTTAGCATAAACCCACTTCTAAACAGAATCAGGCCATTCTGCTTTGAGCAGCTGTTTTGCAGCAGAATCCTAACCATGTGTTAACTCAGAAGCAAGGATTTCAGCCTTAGTTTTAGAAAATACCTTCCTGTGTCAGAAGCAACAGACTGCCATTGAAGTATTACTCCAAAACCTGCAGATTATACTTAAAGTTACACGAATTGCTAACTGCATCTGAGTTATTTAAAGGTGTGTGTAATTCAAAATGAAAAATTAACAGGATTGACGGAACTAAATAGTCAGTTGTGGACCCTGTCCAACCTAGGATTAGCACTTTAAGGCCCCAGTGTTAAGCACACATGCAAGGGAGTAAATCACCCTGGCTAAGGTAAGGATTGTTAGGATTACACATCACACCCATTAGCATCCATGGGGTGTGATGTGTAATCCTAACTATTATTTTAATATCTATACTGGTGATATTTGGTTACATGCTTAACACCTTCTCTTGTAAGTCACTGGGTCTTAAAATTGTGCAGCTCATACACACAGTAACTTTGACAGCAGTATCCACAAATATATTTGACTGAGTTTTGTATAGAAACTACCTGTACCCGTATATTTTGTCCCGCTGGGTAACTAGCAGCTTAAATGTCTGTGTGGGTGTTTAACTGGGAAAATGAGGCAGGGAGCAAGGTTTATCACTCCTGAGCCCAGTCCCACAGCCCTGATTAGAGTCTCCTGACCCCACAGCTACCATTAAAGTCCTTTTCTTTAAAACAAAAAAACAGAGCAGGAGTTCTGGTCCCAGGTCTCCTAATGCCACATCTGGTTGTATCCCAAGGGCAGCTCAATTTACACAAATGTACACAGGACCAAAGCACACTGAGATTGTAAATTAGGACTTAAGTCCTAATTCTGAGGCGCCACATTTGATTAACTCAGTATGCAGGCTGACTCGCGACCTAATAGGCAGTATTAGCCACTGTTATTGTTTCTAAGCATCTCAGGTTATTACATAAAATATGTCCCAGTGACTTGATACCATTCATAGTCATTAGCCTAATTCGGTAGCATAATTATGCTTATAGTCTGTGACCAGATTTTCATGGTTTAACCCTCTTGAAAGGTAGTGGCAGCGACTGCATCCACTGTGATTTCTGACTGAAAACTAACTTGATTATTTGAGGCTCTTCGTTGTCTGGCAGCTGTGGTACGCCATATCAATCTACACGAGCCAGGATTGTCTCATTCACATAAAACTGGGAAAATGTTCAGGGCTGTAGCCACAAGGTAGCCAGCACCCCATAAAATAAAAAGAGGAAATGGAATACTTAGGTGTGCTGCTCTGGAAAACCATCCCCCATCAACCTGTCATTCTTCAGAAGCATTTCTTTTTTTTAAACCAACGACACCTTGATGAAGGGGTTTCCTTGTCACACGTTGGGAATCATATCTACTCTTTTTTCTTTTGGCTTTCGATGGCTTTCCCACCCTCCCTATACAACTGCTGTTGATCCTCTGCTTTTAAAATACGAACAAAGCAATCCTAAAGCTGGCCAAAGGCCTGCTGAGGGACCATTTGAAGTGGTGCAAGTGCTTTTCTGTGGTGATGTACCTTACCCGAGAAGATGCTAAGATCTGTGGGCACAGATACCCACTGGTGTTAAGCGTGAAAGAGGGCAGGTAGAATGTGGGTAATATTTTTGGGGGGAGGGCTTAGAGCAGGCATCCCCAAACTCGGCGGCCCTACAGCTGTTTTGGGACTACAAAACAATTCCCATCATCCCTGACCACTGGTCCTGTTAGCTAGGCCCCAAACAGCTGGAGGGCCGGGTTTTGGGACACCTGGCTTAGAGACACAAGATCCAAGGTCCCCTCATTTTGCTGACATGCCCCTGAAAAGGGCAAAGAACTATATCAGCCCTGAAGCTGGCATAGTGATTCCCACCCCCCTCACTGATATCAGTTGAAGGGAATGAACAACCAAACCAAACCAAATGGTGGTGGAAAGCTGACCCTGGCAGGGTTTTTGACATGGCAGAGCAACCACCATGAAATAAGCTGGTGGGGCTGTGGATATGGCAGAGCAGTCACCATAAAACCTCACCACCACCAACTAACTAGACCTTTTATTTGTGGCCATGTAAAGAAAACAAACAAACAAACAAACAAACACATATAGTATTTTATTCCAGTAGCTCCTTAAGAAATAAACTGATATTTTCCTCGCAGTTTGTTTGTCAATGAGAGCCCTTTACTGGGCTAACTGACAATGAGGGTTGCCCCCCCTCGTTATATCCTTATATAACCCTTTTTTGAAGTCACATCCTCATAATAAAAGGCAATGCTGTTACATAACTTTAAACATATTAGGCTACTTTAGTTAGATTCCAACTGTTCTGCATTGATTTCCCATAACTGACATCTTTTTAGGCCTCCTCAACGCAAAATGTCTTACGCAGCAGGTTGGCGTGTCCACCTGTAGCATCACCCTTCCCCAACACTGAAGTGATTGGGCCATCACCACCTCACACAAAACTCAGAGCTCGGTTGGGCTCTTGCAGAGCTTTGGAATGCAGGGTAACAATGTATTGTACAGTCTTGTAGATAACTATATTATATTAGAAGGCTTTCTGGTGTTCAGTATATATAGTTACAGAGTTGGGTTGTGGGATCTGTGTTGACATAAATTTATTGAAGCAAATGGAAAGACACTGTTTTCTTACAGCTGTTAAAATTTCTATATAATGATTGTGCCTGTCAATTCAATAATCACCAAGGGTCCAGGTCAGGCATTCGTTCTTGTTCTTGTTATTATCCATGCAGTGACCAAGGAATTTAGTATAAGTAACGGACAGACTTTGTACCAGTAATGATGATGAACTTTATATATTATTATAAATTTGCCAAGAATAAATGCCTATGAGATTAAAATACTTAACTTTTCTCCAGTGTCTTGAAAAATCTCAAACTAAATTGTGCCTTGTGCAATATTTTGAACAATGCATTTACACAGTGCAAATATCATACAGTATGTCCTTGTACTAACATCAGTCCAGTTATCATTTCATTGTGTTCTCAATACTGTACATAAAATGTAGACCAATTTGCATTGCTGATTTGTTCTTTGTGACATTTTGATCAACTCACAAATATTTGCTCTTCATTCTGCAAACAAAGTCATTAATTCTGATAGCCACAGTCAGGGAAAAACCGCTGGTTCCATCCATACATGTCTGTATTTCAAATTTCAAAGAACATTTAGGCTACAAACCAGTCAAATGTGAGGCTGAGTCCCATCCGGGTTTATTCTGATGCAAGAACCACTAATTTCACGGGGGCTTACTCCCAGTCTGGTGTGCATTTGATTTCAGCCTCAAACCACACTGAAGTTTTGTAGATTTCATTAGTTTCGTTAGGTATTTGTTTAGGCTACAATAGGCTATCACAGGACAGTTATAGCATGCCAGGGCTTTTATTTATCATTGCTGTTATGAATTATTGTGTTAGCATCCCAGAGAGAGCCATTAGCATTATGAGTAGAATAGAGCAACTAGCTGTTGCTGGATTTTTGTCTCTGCACTAATAATCTCTTGTTTATTTATCCTCATTTAAAAACCATTTACCTTTCTCAGCTTATTTTGGAGTGCAGCATGCTATGACTGGAACCTGAAGAGATGTTCACAGTAGCCCAGTGGAATTTTGTGTCTTTCAGCAATTGACACACACATGCCACAAACAGTGTTGCTGCAAAGTGTTTTTGAAATTCCTGTGGGCTTCCAAAGCAATTTGCTGTTACAGCCTACCTTATGCTCACACAGCTAGTTTCACAGTGCGTTGGATCCTGGCTACATTTCTCACAAGCGGCGCAATGTTAAAACACTCCCAGCAGCAAATCCACTGCACTATATCATATCCCCCAGAGAGGCACTTTGCAGAATAGGCACTTTCCAGAGCTCCATGGCACTCAAAAGCTGCAGATACTGAATGGGCCTTAATTTAGGTCCTTCTTGCAAGGCAGAGGGAGGGTTATGTTGTGAGTGGTGATTGCTTGGGAGTAGAGCTGGTGGCGCTGTGGGTTAAACTACAGACCCTAGGGCTTGCTGACCTTGCCGATCAGAAGGTCGGTGGTTCGAATCCCCGCGATGGGGTGAGCTCCCATTGCTCGGTCCCTGCTCCTGCCAACCTAGCAGTTCGAAAGCACGTCAAAGTGCAAGTAGATAAATAGGTACCGCTCCAGCGGGAAGGTAAACAGCATTTCTGTGCACTGCTCTGGCTCGCCAGAAGCGGCTTAGTCATGGTGGCCACATGACTCGAAAGCTGTATGCCGGCTCCCTCGGTCAATAAAGCGAGATGAGCGCCGCAACCCCAGAGTCGTCCATGACTGGACCTAATGGTCAGGGGTCCCTTTACCCTTTACCTTTAGAGCTGGCCTAAGACATCTTGCCTCC
This sequence comes from Podarcis muralis, assembly GCF_964188315.1. Taxonomy (NCBI): domain Eukaryota; kingdom Metazoa; phylum Chordata; class Lepidosauria; order Squamata; family Lacertidae; genus Podarcis; species Podarcis muralis. Next base: position 43,555,433 of record NC_135663.1, on the reverse strand, counting down.
TGAGGTGAAAGACAAGATGGCGCCCTCTCGCATCCCATGTACCAGACCAAACCAGACTGGTAACTGAATCTTACTTCAACACAGCTGAGGGAACAGCATCCTCCACTACACTTGAGGACACTAGGCTAGTTTCGGTGATCCAGGGCAGGTCAGACAGGTTCACACAGCTCTGTATTTCAACTCACTACCACCATTCATTGCCCCCATCACCCATCATCTCACTCTGCTGGGCCTAGTGAAATCCCACCTCTGGGTTCAGTCACTACTTTACAGGAAAGGCAGTGTGGCCATTCTCTCGCTGAACCCATTGGGACAGCACATTTGCCAAATAGTCGTCTCCTAGCTCCCCTTAGCATGCCTGACACTAGTGGAAATTATATGGGGAGTGTGTTGATTGCTTCTGCTCTTACTGGCGGACTGGGCTAAGGCAGAATCTGTTTGAGTGGTTCAGTTCAGAACAGAAACTGCATTTCCTCCCTCTGCCATCCCCGGCATCTTAGTGGCATATTTATGCTTCGATTGAGATTTAGTGCTAAATCAGCCATGGCATAAAATAAAATAAAATGCTGTCTTTGATGTATTTGGAGTAGCTTCTTAATCAGAGCGAGGAAATGTGTTCAGTCCCTAGGCCTTGGTATGTTTGGAAACATTACAAGTAACATCAGACAAAATTGGCGTAGAGAACCTGAACTTAACCCTGAATCTCATATTTCATTGAGCCTTGTTGTTATGAGCTGCACTATTACATCATACTCTTACGAGTTAACATATTCTAGGACAATGTTATCTGCTAAACAGAGAACATAATGGAAAGTTAAATATTCACGTTACCATGTACCCTTCTTCTCCCTCCTGCTCTGGTTAAACAGTTTGCTGCACAAGACTCTGCATTCAGTATGCCTGGGCTATTGAAATCCAGTAAACAAAGTTAAACTCTTACCTGAAGCCATATACTGATTCACTACATCAAAGATGGAGAAACTGTGACCTTCCAGATCTTGTTGGACTTCAACTCCCCGCAGCCCCAGCCAGATGGAGCTAACCATCAGAGATAGTGGGAGCTATAGTAACAACCTCAGGAGGGTTACATATTCCTCTGCCGTGCCCTAAGTGATGGGGTTAGGAAAATGTACAAGGATAAAAGGCAAATGCACTGAAGAGTAACCCCATTCTGGGAGTAGGACACACTCAACTGGCACTAACGTCTCGGCTTGAATTAAGGAGAAACAGCACAGCTTGCAGCTGCTCGGGTTCCTGGAAGAGCCAGCAGATCCTTTGCTCTCCTTCATTGCTACTTGAAACCATGAGGAACCATGAGGAGTTGCATCTGCATAGTATTCTCATTCTGCCCCATTTCTCTTCCATTCCCTGGAAACCTACAGATGCCACCCTCTTGGTCCTGACTCAAGGAAAGCGTGTTCTCCAATAAATGAGAGCACGTGTTGCGGTGTGGGCCACCAGGCCAGGCCTCTTGTTGCCAGGCAGGTTAATAGTTGTTGCCTGGCATCATGATTGGGTAACCGGGTTGCTGGGGCAAATTGTATGTTGCAAATTGGGTGGGTGGGACCATAGTCTAAATATTGGTGCACTCTGGTTTCTCTTTCTCTTTGCAGAGTGCATCGGATCACCCGCCCACCCACCCTCTTTCCGGTTGACCTTGCTTTGCCTGTCATGGGGTCGTCTGCTTTGGAGCAGGGGCCTAGTAGGAATTTTGCCATTTGGTGATTGGCTGTGCCATTTGGTTTTTGCCTACTACTCAGCAATTCGTCACAACTTGTAAGGTTGCGGTTAGGCATTGGTTATAATATGCTGGTGGTGGAGGGGTCAGGCTGGGCCTGCCCCTCCTATTGCGCTGAAGGGAATTCCGTTAAAGGAATCCTGGGGCTTGCCATGATTTCGTCCAATCCCTGTTATGGGACCAGGGCCGCCCAATCCCTGTTATGGGAATCCTTGTTATAGGACCGGGCAGGCAAGCTTTCGGGGAGCTGCTGGGGTGAGCGGCGTGGGTCCGACGCTTAGCTCAAGTGACCCCCCAGTTTGACTTTCTCTTCTACTGGCTACCGATCGGACCTCGGGATGTCAGTTCTGTCCCAGGCGGGGGGACAGATAGTCATAACCAATGTCTAAACAACCACTCACTGATTTTGTATTTTAATAAAGTTGTGGCCAAAATAGTGCCCAAAACCAAAACTAAAATTACGTGTTATGTGTGAAGTTATTTGAGGGGTGGCCTGGGGACCTACACACGCAATGCTACTCTCGCATCTCAAGGGCCTGAGCAAAATAGTTCTGCAGTACTGAACAACACCCCTTTGTCTAAGTGAAAAGAAAAGCAGCAACAGGAAGCTGAACGTTGGAGCATTTTGCCCACTCAACCCCTCTTCCCCAGTTGCTTTCCTCCTCATGGGTGGGGGTCCCAGGTACATGTTTGCAAGGGTAGAGCTGGACAGAAGCTCTGGGGATGGACAGATCATTCTATTCTCCATCTGTGTCAATTTTTAATATGATCATTCATAATTTTTTTCTGTCCTACGTTCCCATCAATTTGCCATTTCTTTTAAAATCACGTGGAAATTCCACGATTTTTTAACATATCTCGCCCCCCCCCCACACCATATGTATTTTAATAGGCACTTTATCCTAACGTGCACTTTTATGTCTGCACTCTAACCTAGTAAATACATGTTTTAATTTGAATTTTGGCACTTTTTTTGAGCTGAGAACCTTATCACAAATTTTCGAAGAGTGTGTAAATCGAAGGATGCAAATCACTTAAAAATGAGGACGAAATGAAATCCCTAAGGATCCCCAGTAAGCACTCATAACAGGGTGTTGACTAGTTGCCCATCAGCTGAGCTGCATAAGGGGCCGTCAGTGCAGCCTTTGTACAAGCTCCCGAAAATAATCCAAAGTGAGGGTGGAACTCCATGCTGTGTGTAGTTTCCTGGTTATTTTATGGGAAGTTCTTTTATTTTTATCAAACATAACCACTGGGGCTACAACTTGGAGATTGGTGCTAGGAGAAAGAGACAGGCATTAAGGCAGCCCTGTTTAGGGAAGTTTTTAATGACTGATGTTTTAATGTATTTTTAATCTTTTGTTGGAAGCCGCCCAGAGTGGCTGGGGAAACCCAGCCAGATGGGCAGGGTATAAATAATAAATTATTATTATTATTATTATTAATGTATTTCTCCAGAGGGTGGTGGTGGAAATCTGCTCTTATAAAGTCTTTTGTAGGTTCTCTATCAGTAGGAAAAAATAACAGAGGCCAACCAGAGAACATTGAGAAGCAAAGCAGCTAGTAAGCCTGATCTTTTTTAAAGCTGTCCCCTCACACACAGGAGAGCGGAGGAGGACCCAGAACAAATGTGTGCCCACCCTTATATAGACATTTTGAATTGCCCTGCCCTGGAGCTCAAGACCACCCCTCCATACATCTTACCTACATCACAGAAAAGGCGGTCTGCAACAGAAATTTGAATGTTGTTTTTCCTGTCTGCCAGGTTATCTGATAATGCCTTATCTGATTGCCTTTTCTGGTAGTCCGGCCATTCCTTTGAGATGGTAATTACTTAATTCCTGAGACAATGGGAAGGTTCCCCCACCCCCTCCCTCCTTGCAGAGAAACATTTGGTCAGTTGGGGAATGAAAATGGTTTCAGGAGTGTCTCCCTGTGCTGCTTCTGACATGTGGCTTATATATTTATGTACGTGTTTGCTTGGTACATTTATGAACACACACACATATATATATGATAAGACCTTATTTTTTTTTATTAGAAAGCAGACACCCCATTCAAAGTACAACCTCTAGTCTTGGGTAAACTTTGGCAGGGGAGTTTCACCCTGACTTAGGAGAGTTAAAGGGACCCTTGTTATTTTGTTTAATTGCAAACAGATGTGCAGCCGCTGAAGTTTGAAGGAAGTATACAAAGTCTTTCAACCAACACAGAAGCTTCAGAGCGGGGAATGTACATGGCACATGACTTTTCCTCAGCAAGATTTGTGACTGTCAAAGCTCCTTCAAGCATTTAAGCAATTCATGGGTTTAGTGAGTGCTAGATGTGCACCATGCATTATTTATTTTCAAATAAAAAATGTAGAATTCCCCCTTCCCTAAAGTGCTTGAGAGCCATCCCTAGGGGAATTAAGGAAATTGATTTTGGTGTCTGTTTTTTTTTTTTAAATAGCATGGTTGTACAATACAGATTAATTCTAAAGCTAAAAGGAATACAGCTGGATAGAGGGGGAGATAAGGAAGCAATTTATGAGAGTGATAAATTACACTGGATTTTTTTTCTTGGCTCCATTCAAGATCAAAATAGCAGTGGGTTGCTCTACTCTGACTGTTTCATTTCCATGTCAAATGGAGCATGCCTCTCTAATTTTTTTTTTTTTAAAAAATGGTGAAATAAACACCTGATGAATCTATAGATTGTGTTTCCGCTTTTTGGCTGAACTTCTTCAAAATGCAATAAAATGTTATTTTAAAAAAATGTTTTTATTAATTTGTTGCTTTTTACATGAAAGTGCCTCAAAGTGACTTACAAAGTAAGAAAAGAAATAACGAGCAACATTAAAACTAAATATAAAGACACCAATTAAAACAATAACTTAAAATGCTCATCCATAAATACAGATATTTAAGAAGATAATGAAGAAGAAGAGTTTGGATTTGATATCCCGCCTTTCACTACCCTTCAGGAGTCTCAAAGCGGCTATCATTCTCCTTTCCCTTCCTCCCCCACAACAAACACTCTGTGAGGTGAGTGGGGCTGAGAGACTTCAAAGAAGTGTGACTAGCCCAAGGTCACCAAACAGCTGCATGTGGAGGAGCGAAGACGCGAACCCGGTTCCCCAGATTACGAGTCTATCACTCTTAACCACTACACCACACTGGCTCTCCCAGTGGCTTAAAGCACATATTCACCCAATCCTACTAAAAGAGGTCCTCCAAATTAATGATCATAGTCCTGGACAAAAAAAAAATGCCCTCGTGGAGAACATTTCACAAGCCATCACTGAAAAGGCCCATTCTTGTGTCACCACCCTCTGGAACTCTATTGGAAAGGGTACACAGATAAGGGTCTCTCAGACACTATATGAACAGAAGCAGTGAGCTGCTAACAGGCATCAACAGCAGTAAGTTATAAGCCTTATGGAGGCATTTTTCTTCTGAGTTAAGCAATCAATTGAGAGGGGGTAGCATGAATTCACTAGCTCTCCCCTCTCCCCATCTCCCTCCATGGTGATGGGGAAACCCAGCCAGATAGGCAGGGTATAAATAACAAAATTATTGTTATTACTATTAGATACCTGAAGCAGGGAGCCTCCTGCACTACATTCAGGACCGGCCCACCCATGAGGCAAGGTGAGGCAACTGCCTCAGGCGGCAGGATTCACAGGGGCATCTGATCTGGCCTCCAAGAAATGCATCTCCCACTGCTGTTGCCACTGTGGCCTAGCATGATTCAGAGCACTCGTGCCATAGCCACCTTTGATTCCCACTTCAACCATCAAGTAAGATTGATTTGATTCCCCTTCCTCTTCTTCCCTATGTATATCTCCACTCACCCCTTCTTCCCTGGAAGTGGGTCACCATTTTGTGGTTTGCCTCAGGTGCCAAAATGTCTTGGGCAGTCCTGACTACTGGGGTGCTCCCAGTGCACTTTGGAATCAGGGTTCTAAAGCACTCAGGGAACCTCCCCAAGAACTTTAGACATACGCTCTCTGAACTCATGGAAAGCAACAGAAATGGCAAGGGAGGGGCAGAGCTGCCACGCTCATCCCTTCTGAACCATCGCATGTGTTTACCTAACTCCAAAGAAGACTGCCCGAAGAGGGTCAAAATCAGCATGTGTTTTATATTTTCCATGTTGCTTTTGGTCAAAGCAGATGGCTATTCAAAAATAGCAACATTTTGCAATATATTCTTAAGACTTACTGAAAGAAACGCTAAAAAAGCAATATTTAGCTCCAGCTGCAGTGTGTGCTGAGCTCTTAGCACTTGTCTGCTATATATCTATGTAATCATTTTGACTGTTCCTTTAAATCCACCCTATTCAAAACTTCCCAAAGTTTGCATTTGCTAATGATAGTGAGTATTTTTTTTGTTTGTTTTTGTTTTGTTTTTAAAATTCTGTTATCGATAAAGAACAGTACAGTGGTACCTTGGGTTAGACGCTTCAGGTTACAGACTCCGCTAACCCAGAAATAGTACCTCAGGTTAAGAACTTTGCTTCAGGATAAGAACAGAAATCTTGCACCGGCGGTGCGGCGGCAGCGGGAGGCCCCATTAGCTAAAGTGCTACCTCAGGTTAAAAACAGTTTCAGGTTAAGAACAGACCTCCGGAACGAATTAAGTTCTTAACCAGAGGTTCCACTGTAACCACTAGGATTAGTCTTTCGGTCCCTTAAAAAAATTGAGCAATACATGATGAAAAAGTTATGCCTGAACACCAAGTGTTCAAAATTTAAGTACCAGTACAGTGGTGCCTCGCAAGACGAAAAGAATCCGTTCTGCGAGTCTCTTCGTCTTGCGGTTTTTTCGTCTTGCGAGCAAGCCCATTAGCGGCTTAGCGGCTTAGCGGATCAGCTGTTAAGCGGCTTAGCGGATCAGCTGATAAGCGGCTTAGCGGCTTGGGAAAAAGGGGGGGGGGAGGAAAAAAACCCTGCAGGAACTCGCAAGACATTTTTGTCTTGTGAAGCAAGGCCATAGGAAATTTGTTTTGCGAAGCACCTCCAAAACGGAAAACCCTTTCGTCTAGCGGGTATTCCGTCTTGCGAGGCATTCGTCTTGCGGGGCACCGCTGTATAATGTAAAGATAACTAAACACAGTAATAGAATGATAATCAATTAAGTAATAATCGTTTTGCATGAGAGGGTACTCAGTTCCAATTTGAATGGCATAGGGGCAGACATAATGCAAACCTTTTGATTGCGTGTGTGTGTGGGGGGGGGGTGCAGTTCAGCACCATCAGGTTAGAAGAGGATTGGCCCTTAGTCAATGGATTCTAAATTGTTCCCAATGGCCAAGTCTAGAGAGAATTGAATGCTTACTGAATTACAACCAGCAAAGTAGGCAATTTTATAGCCAACAGTGAGAAAGCCAAGACTGTTCCTGCAGTGATCACATGTTTGATCAAAGCAGTTATAGGGTTTAGACTGCATTCAGATACGTTAGGTTGGAGTGCTCCCCATTGAATTCAAAGGAGTTTCAGTGGAAAATATCTAGAAAAAATTAAAGATTTGGTGATGCCATTGGGGCTTTGTCTATCTATCACATGACAGCTTGATCTTTCTGGGAAGCCAGTTTTTCAGTTCAAATTTGTTCTCAGCAGTCCATATCCATATTTTTAGGGTTTCCAGCTTTTGAACTGGCCCCTCTAGATGCCTTTAAGAGCAGTTTTGCTCTACAGCAAATAGCTGATGATCCTATACTTTCTATACCATGAAGAGCTTCACTTCCTGATTTCTGTATGTCAGACTTTTGTTAAACAGGCAGGCAGGCAGGCAAAAGCGAGGTTGGTTATTTTCTGCTTGTTTGTGGCCTCACTTAATATCTAGAGCTGCAAGACTGGTACCCGTCTTATAGACAACAAATACATAAATCATCACAAGCAGGAGCCGGAGTCAGCCCTAAAGGCAAAGACAAGGCATATAACAGTCACAACAATGACAAAAAAAACAAAAAAACGTATTGCCTTAGTTGTTTTGTAGTTCTTGTTCTCTAGTACCATAAAAGAAATGACCTTCTATAAAACTCCCTTCTAGAGAAATCCAGTGTTTTTCTACTTTGAAATTTATTTTTGAGGCTGAAAAGGTTATAAACCCCAAGAACTGATATTTTGAAAGCTTAGACACCAAAATAGTTTGGCAGGTTCCCTGGGGAAGAATGGTACAATTGCAATCCATGGTCTTCAGTTCCAGTCACCTCCTAGTCCTGGCATAAAAGGTCCGACTTCTGCAAGTCAGTAATTGCCACAATTCGCATGAGAAAGTAGAAAGCCATGGGACGCGGTTTTGCTTTAAGCAACCAGTGGCACCATCCTATGCATTTCTATGCAGAAGTAAGCCCCACTGAGTTCAGCAGGACTTCACACAATCATAGAATTATAGAATCGTAGAGTTGGAAGGGACCCTGAGGATCATCTAGTCCAATCCCCCGCAATTCAGGAATATGCAGCTGTCCCATACGGGGATCAAACCTACAACCTTGGTGTTATCAGCACCATGCTCTAACCAACTGAGCTTCATCCTAAGTAAGGATGTATGGGATTGCAGCCTTATTGTTGTACATCTGGGTTTTCACAGTGTGCTGCCTTTTGGTTTTACGACAATGTTCTTTTGTTCCCAGTCTTTGTTCCTTATTTTCTAAATGCATGTCCATATTCATGAGTGAATAAATATTCAGGTAGCAGGTAATGAGAAAGGCATCTTGAGACCACGGAGAGCCATGGTCAATGTTGGCCCAAGTCAGTCAAACCTAAATGCCTTTAACCCCATAATTCGACACTATGCCATTGGTACACAATGTCTTGCACTCAGTTCCCCCCTTTTTTAGATTCCGATCTCACTTTAGCCTCTTCCCAATTACCATTTATATTCTTTTATGACTTTCATTATACTCAGTGTGTTGCTTCCATTCATTTACCGGTCATTCGATGAGCAAGATTATATGTTATATGCACAATGCTTTCTGTTTCGAAGAGCTATGCAAACAGCAGTTAATTAAGCCTTATAATATTTGTGTGACTAAAAAGATTATTATCCAATTTCTCTGGCTAAGCGACTGATGACCTAATGTTGATAAGGATGCTGAGTTATAAAAAGGATTTAGATGAGCTTGCTTAAGCACTGGCATGATGTTTGGGGGATTTTTGTTAATTGGAGAAGCTACCTAAAGTCAGTTGTTTCAGAACTAAAGTTTCTCTGTCCTGGGGGGTGGAGGGGTGGGTGGGAATCAAAGGTTGTCATCACCCATAGGCAAAACCATTTTCAACTGGGACATTATCCAAGTGTGGCGTACAGTGGTGGTTAAAGTGTGGGACTAAGGCCAGGGAGACTTGGATTCAAATCCTCACTTAGTAATGAAGCTCATAGGGAAACAGTGGACCACTCAGTCTCTCTCAGCATTAACCTGCCTCAAAGAGTTGTTTTGAGGAAGGATGAAGTAGGGGAGCACAAATCACGTCGCCTTGATCTCCTTGTAAGAATGGTGGTTAAGTAAGCAGTGGCGTAGCGTGGGGGGTGCAGGGGGGCCGGCTGCACTGGGCGCAACATCTGGGGTTAGGGCAAATCCACAGGTTAGGGGGCGCAAATCCACGGGTTAGGGGGCGCAAATCCACGGGTTAGGGGGCGCAAATTACTTGCCTTGCCCCGGGTGCTGACAACCCACGCTACGCCATTGTAAGTAAGTAATGGCGATCATCAATCATTAATACTGTTAAGTTAAAGAATGATCGTTTATCACATTTATAAACTTGTCAAATTTACTGGATGTGCTCCCATGCCACACGTTCAGAAAGTAAGCAGGTGACATCTTCCTGGGGATAAGCCTGGATAAGGGTTTGATAAAGTAATGGAAAATTTCAGCTAACAGTCAGACCACTATTAGAGAAAGGAGCAGCTGGCAAGCCAACTGCTAATTCCATTTAAAAAAATGATAGAATGGTGAAGACTTTATGTAATACTGTACAGTACTATTGAAAGTAAGGGTTAGTTCACATATGCAACACTCAAGTGTTGACTTTCATGTGTGAAAGAGGCCGTCACATATTGAAGGCTACAGGCAGAGCTTTCATAGCATCTGAAATATTTCAAATTGCAAGCTTTAACCAGTAGATAATTAGCTGAGGCTGCAATCCCATGCCTATTTACCGATTTTCACTGACAACATTTAGAAATGGATGGGACGTGCTTATAGCCAGACATGTAAAGAGGTGCATTGCAAATCATGGGTGGAAAACCTCAAACATAGGGGTTCTCTGCAGGCCATGCCCTTTCTCCCCAGGTCACAACCCTCCCTGGCTCTGCTCTGCAACCCCCTCAAATATGTTTGCCTTTTTGGATTGTGTAATTGAAGTGTCATCGTATTTCTTGCTTGCTTACATGGAGGAGAAAGGTAGGTATGTGTGGGTATATGTGCGGAACCTCTGACCTGTGTGGGCTGTAGTGCAGCCTACAGCACAAAGAAAAGTGTTGTACACCTGCTTTCTGTACAGTGCTTAAGAAAAATGAGAAGGATGTGAAGCTTGAAATAAAAACAACTGCTAACGAGTCTTTTGCAAATGCAGTAAATACAAATTATAGACTTCTGGAAATGGGGTTTGGCAATCTTGACGCATGGCTAGGGCTGCCATATGTCTGGGAATTCTGGAACGTGTCCTCTTTTGGGAGCCCTACATGCCCACCCAGGAGGAATTTTTGTCTCTGGATTTTTACCTCTTGAAATATGGCAACCCTATCATGGCATATTTTTAACAATACCTCAGTGAGTCATTAGTTGTTCAGTGCATATAATAGACATAAAATGTTTAAGAAGAAAACCAAGCCTTAGGGGCAACAGTGAGGCTTAAGGGCCACCACCACATCTGCAGCACTGCTGCTCCTGCTGGCCAGGGTAGAAGGCAAATATGAATTTGTTTTCATATCATTCTTTTCAACATGCCTTCAGGCTAAAAGAATGTTGTCCATTCTGCAAACACATTTCAGAAGCCTTAATGTGCCCCCTGCCATCTTCTGGATCATGCGATGACAATGGGGCTTAATTAGGATCCAGGGGATCCTGGGTCAGCTCAGACATTCCCCACCCTGAATGATCCATTTTGGCACTTTCTGTGGACTGCCGCTGCCATTTGGAATCCTATTGGCAGCGCTTCCTTCCACCCATTTGGCAGGTGGAATGGGAAGCTCTGCACCTGAGGAGTGATCCTAGGGTCACTCTGAGGTCAGGGGTCAGTGGAAGCCAGCAGAGACATACATGGAGACATACCTCCTTCCAATTCAACCCCACCTTTCCAGCCTTGTGCAAATGGGGCTTGGATTGCAGCGCTCAAAATGTCACTTCTATCTACTTACATTTCTCTCTGCAGGTTAAGTTCCTGCTGATGATAGAGGGCTCAAGCAGTAAATTAAATATCTTCCATTTTTAGTAAACAATACAGAATCACAACTGCGCTTAGTGTTTCTGTGCTCATGTCTCAACAGTACATCCTTAAAAATGTTTTCTTTAATATTTTTTCAGGCTTTACTGCACAAAGAAACTGATGAAGATAAGGCATAAACAGTCTTCCTATTTCTCCCATAAATAACTGCATTTATCTAGGCTGTCCTTTCCTTGATTGAATTTAATGCATGAGATAATTATTAGTTTAAATCACTTCCTGTTGGAAGCATCGGTTTTTCGTATCAGCAGGCCAAGGTGACAGGTACACATCTTGCTGAGACTCCTCATTATCTTTACTCTGGAGAATACTGTCTGGGTGGGGAAAAAAACCTCCACTCTTCTTTGCCTGAAATCCCAATTGATTCACCCAGAAGGAGCATCTTGACAAAACGAAAGTCTGCTGCGCTGTCAAGGTCAGCGAAGCTGGCACAATGAGAACTTTTTAAAAATGTCCTAATGATCTTTTCATTTTGTGAGCTGTCACTCATCTTCACATAGTGCCTAAAGATTTAATGGCCTTGGAGAGGGCTATGCATTTATCTCTACCCTGAAATGGCTGTTCCCAGGTACAGTAAAGCTGTGGTCCACCAATGAGCAGTTGGAGCAGCTCATTTACTCAGCCAGCAGGGGTGTGTATTGACCACAAGAACTGGTTTAGATTTGGATTTGGAACTTTGTAAAACAGACCAGCATGTTCTTTGGTTGCCCAGTTCAACCTATCTGTCTAAGTCTGCTTTGTTTTCCCTCTTCCTTATTAGGAAATTAAAAAATGAGTGTAACTCCTGCACCCTTTTGATAGAAGTGTGTAAAATCAGCATGCTAGCCCCTCCAGTGTGGATAAAGCATGCAAAGTTACAGGCAAATGGGTCCAGGGGAATATTTTTTGCTTGTGGAGGATTTCTGTCTATTGTTATCATCCCATCAACACTGCTACCAGTTTTGGATGGTTTTTTTTAAATCTCTACTGTATCTATCTATCTATCTATCTATCTATCTATCTATCTATCTATCTATCATCTATCTATCTATCATCTATCATCTATCTATCATCTATCTATCTATCATCTATCTATCTATCTATCTATCTATCTATCTATCTATCTATCTATCATCTATCATCTATCTATCTATCTGGTCATCTATCATTCAACTGCTTTCTCTGCTGCCGTAGTTCAATTACCATTACCATTTAATTATAAAGCCCAATTCATCCACCAGTAACTGTGGTTTATTCATGGTACAAAACAGTTCTGACACTGTTTAAAAACAGGCAGAGAAAAAGTAAGATGTATTTTAAATAACAATAAATAAAACAAATGATGTTGCTAGCGTTAAAGGTTGCTTTATATCAAACTTAATTTGGCTTCTATTGCTTCAAATAAAGATGCATACAATAGCACCTCCCCCTACTCAAAACCAATTGTCAGCCATCCTATGCCAGCCCCACTATAAGTTGACTCTCATAAATCCAGGCCTCTGGAGATGCTCAGACTACTGTGGAGGGATCCTGCCAAAGTCCTCCCTCTGGTCTAGGAATCCTCTCTTGCCTCAGGAACTTAGCACTGACTCCATGCTATCTTTTGGCTTCTGAGCTCCCTCAAAACTTGTCTTCTGGGATTTCTCCTTTTCTCCACTGAACTTCTTCTGCTCTAGCAGTGATTTCAGCTCTTTGGATTTTCTTCAGGCTCCCCAGGTCTCTTTAAGCCAGGATGTCCCTCATCTGACTCCACCTTTAGCTAAATCTTCTTGAGGGACATTTCCACCCACCCACCCACATTGGTCAGAGATCTGCCTTTTATGCTCCAGCGGGGACTTCCTCAAGCCAATCATTTTAAATCTGACAGTTTTTGTCCAATGAGGCACAGCAGAATGCTCACTTATTTGACCAATGAAAAATACCAGATTTCAGTTTTCTGTCTCTGGATAAACAACCAAGACCTCACTTCTCAAAGCTCTCCCTGACTAGGATCTGGGTCAGCTTACTCTCCATTTCACAGATATCTTTAACTGAATCTGATTTTTTTAAAAACTGTCCCTTGGCAGGGGACCTGTGTCCTTTGGATGTTGTTGTTCTCCAACTCATGTAATCTACAGCTTGTACGGCTAATGGTTCGGAATGATGGGGATTTTAGTTTAGCAACGCCTGGAGGATCACAGATTCTTCAGATACTTCGCTTCCTTTAATGTCACCTACTTTTCCTGAGCTGGTGGTGTGGGCCCATCTCCCATTGTACTCAGTTCTTCGGTTACTAGAGAAACATAATGAGATATCTGAGGGCTTTGTGATCTCCCATTCCCTGCAAGGATTCCCTGCAATATCATCCAGAAGTAATAAGAAGGGGAAAAACCCTGTTGATTATTA